>NC_063346.1:12625708-12651881 GCF_021869965.1 Rhincodon typus
TCACCTATCACCATCCCATCTACCTTCCCCAGCCCCACCCCTCCTCTCTCTATTTATTTCTGAGCTCCTCCCACCTCCCCACTTCTGAAGAAGGGTCCCGACCTGAAACATCAACTTTCCTGCTCCTCTGGTGCTCCCTGGCCTGCTGTGTTCCTCCAGCTCTACACTGTGTTATCAAAGAAGCAGATGGGTTTTTTATCCCCCCAACAATCAACAATTGCTTCATGGTCATCAGTGCATTATTTTCATTGAATTAAAATTACATCATCTGCTGTGGCAGGATTTGAGCCCAAGTCCTCAGAACATTAGATGACTTTATGGATTCATAGTCTAGTGATAATATCACTAGGCCATCATCTCCCCCAAATTATAAATAAAAGTGCACAAACATGCATTGAGTGAGAGATGTTTTGGGTGGAAAAAGGTGGGAGAAGTCTCTTATGCAGTATAAATATGATTAAGGTAAATTGCAACAGATTTTTCTGCGCTGTAAAATTCTATGCAATTCTGTGAAAAATGTTGAAAACCTCAAACAAATAAGGCAGCATTTCTGGAGGCAATGCGCCAAATCTTCCCCAGCTATGCAGTTTTATGGTTCACAAAGTACAGACCCGACCCATGTGCGACTTCACATGCAACCTCTATCTATTCACTACAGGGTTGGATTTGCAAAAGCAAGCCAGTTAGAAGGTTCACCTCAGTTCTCCGACACAGTACCCCAATTCCTAGTAGATCTGAGGTCCTAAGTATCATCCTTCACTTCACCCACCATCCCCATGCCAAACAATTCTCCCTCAGATCACCAGCATACCATATATCCTCTCAGATCACATGCCAACTCTATGTTCCCTATTTATCCTCCGGGGGAAATCAGTCAGTATGCACAATGCACAGTCCTCAGAAACTGTCTCAGATGAATGGAACATCCCCAATGCTGAAATCCATTAGCATTTGAAACTCAACCAAGACCTGATAAGGACTGTAGTTATTGAAACTATCAAACCCTCTCCAGGAAGGAAGGAAGAGCAAGCGCTCATTTCAATCTTAAAGCGGGTGCCTATCATATCAATGAAAGGGAGCAGATCATTAGATCTATTTTTGAAACACAGGCAAAAAATACTGGCAGCTGGTTATCAACTATTGCCCTGTGCCATCCCTTAACTGGTTAATGAATCAGCGCTCCATCATGATGTACATCATTCAGAGGAAGCACTGAGAATGACATAGGGGCAGAATGCACTCTAGGCAGGGGAATTCAATGTCAAAAACCAAGAGTGGGGGCTTGACATCAGCACTGCTGACAAAAGCGAAAGTGATAGTTTCACCTATAATCACAGAAAGTTTAGTTGAGACTAAGAACATAGAAAAATTGCAAGAACAAGTTCTGGATTATTTTCCATCAAGTATAATGACCAAAGCAATGGCTCAACAAAGTCCATCACCAGAGCTCACAGTAATAGCACCAGCAGATGTTAGGGCAGCAGAACTCCATTCAAGAATGAGGATAATTCAAAGGATTGGCATTCTTTGTAAATTGAAATTCAGGAAACAGATCCAGAGTTAAATAATTTAGTATAGATTGCTGATGCTGAGGCTGAAGGCATTCCAGGATGTTATTATGTTAAAAATGGAGTCCTAATGAGGAAGTGAAGACATTCTCACAGACTGGCAAATGACGAATGGATGGCTGTTCATCAAATAGTGGCACCACCCAGATAATGTAAAGAGTAAGACATGAAATTCGTATGGCAGTACATAAAGGAATATGGAAAATGTAAGCATCAATATACAGGTATTTTACATGTTCAGAACATTGTAAAGATGTAATGAGATTCTGTAAAACATGCCATACCTGTTAAGTAGTAGGAAAACCTCAATATGTAATTAAACTGGCACCTTTGATTTCCATGCCAGTTTTCAAAGAACCATTCAGTTTAGTTAGTTAGTAGTTAGAGTGTTAACAGATTGTATAGGAACATTACCAAAAACAAAAGCAGAACATCAGCATCTCCTTACTATTATAGATATGATAACCTGATTTCCAGAAGCTATTGTTTTAAAGGCCATTACAGCTAGAGTTGCAGTAGAAAAGTTAATAACTTTTTTCTCATTCTGGATTCTACCAATTGAAATACAGCTTGATCAGAGTTCTAACTTTATATCTAAGGTTTTCCAGGTGATAATTATCAGTTTGAGTATAAATATTGAGTTGACTGCAAACGTAGGAAGCTTTGGAAGGAAACTGTCAGACTCTTAGAACATGATCAAGGCATATTATCATGAATACTCACACGATTAGGAGAAAGGATTAGAGTTACTACAATTTGCAATGGAAATTCCCCAAATGAATCGACATAGGGTGCCAATTTACATTTTATGCCTTATGAACAACTTATAAATCCTCATATTTATGAACTTGATCTCATACATGACTTTTGTTTTTAAAGACCGAACATACAAACATTTGTCATACTTACAAACAGCTGATTCCCATAGTCCTACACTGTGCTCAGACTTATATACAAATCAACTTGTGAATGGACTCCAGAATGGAACCCATTCGCAACCTGGGGACTGCCTGTATTGGGTTTGGTTCATCTGAATTGATTTATAGTCATGAGATTAGAGGTCCTTTAAAATGGATAAAGGAAAAGTTCTTAAACCAAAAAGGTGAATCCTTGGTGTTGGATTATGTGTCAATGTTTTGCATGCAAGGAGCAGCACAGTAGCACTTTAAGGCTTCACAAGTGAAGGAATGGGCAAGTAAACACTCAAGGACTAGAACATTTCAAGCAGGCAATGAAGTACTGGTATTGTTGCCTTTGCAAAGTCAACTTCTGAACATGGAATTCAGTAGTCCATGCAAAGTAGTTAGGAGGGTTAGTAAAGTGAATTATCTGATACATATTACTGATCATAGAAAGAAGATCCAGTTATGTCATATTAACATGTTGAATAGGATTCATCGCAGGGAAGAAAGAAAGATTAAGTGTGATTGGTGATATGAATAGTCAAGGATAACAGAGACAATGAGCAAGATTGAAAGCACAGAGACTTCTCAAAGCAAGCCTGCTACAATGCAATTAATTAACACAGAAATACTAGGATGATTAAACACTGTCTTCTTCTATTTAGAGAAAGGATATGGGAGGATCTTGTAATATTGCTTAGGAAGTATGAGGTAATGTATAGAGACGCACCTAGATGTACAATGTTAGCTATGTGTCACGCGGACATAGAAAGTGCTGATAAAACCAACCTTTTCATAATGCTGACAAAACAGCATCCTTATTGTTTGAACCCAGAAAAACAAGCAAAAGTGGTACAGTCAATGGATTGTCAGGTAGCTATTGAGAAGTTGAAGTGAAATCCTACTAAATGAAGCTGCCTCTGATTTGTACAGACCTTTCAAATGGTGATTGATGCTAGTGACTGGGGAGTAGATGCAGTCTTGTGACAGGATGATGACTTGGGAATAGAAAAGCCAGTGGGGTACTTCTCCGAGAAACTAAACCAATATCAGTAAAAATACACTACCATAGAAAAGGAGACTTTGGGATTATTAATGGCCCTTCAATACTTTGAAGTCTCCAGTAACAAAGAAAGGTTAATTTACACTGGTCATAATCCACTGGCATTCATTAAAAAATGCAAAACTTGAAATGTGAGACTATTCAGATGGAATCTTTGATTTCAACTATTTAGTGGAAGGATTATTACTGTTGCTGGAAAGATAATGTAATTGCAGGTGCATTGTCCTAAGTAAAAAGTGACGGAACCAGTTCAAAGCTAAGAAATGCTAAGGTTGTACAAGGTAAATTGGGGATGTCAGCTGTTTTGAAAGAAATCATTCAATTTTGTGATGACTGCAGGAATAATGAGGATTGATTTACAGCACACTATCCCACTGAAGCGTGAGGGAGGAGAACTCTCCACTGTTTTGAGTCATACTTGGCACAAAGGAAGGTGCCAGAGCTCCTCAGGATTGTGTCCTAGACCAAAACATCTTCAGCTGCTTTATCAATGACTTTCTCTCCATCAGAAGTAGGGATGTTCGCTGATAATTCCACAACATTCAGCAAATATAGAAGGCTGGTTAACGTAAGAGTCAATTTACCATTGAAGGACAGATCCCTTTCATCAGATCCCTGCATTTGAAACATATCTACTTTACAACAAAGTACTTGATAGTGACTATTAATGGTTAAAGCATTTCACAGTTAAATATGAGAGTGATCCAAATTCCTCTGCAGGCATTTCTTTTCTTTAATGAACTGTCAAACCTGGCATGTTTCTAATGGACTGGCACCACCAGATGAAAATGGTGAGTGGGCGAAATCGGATTTACATTCTCCATTTAAAATGGAGAATCTGGCCTTAGCAACGGCAAGTGTGCATTAGGCCCAAGGAAAACAGCACAGGGTGAGTAATGGGGAGCAAACTCACATTTCTTCAAAAAAACACTAAGTGTAGCTATTCACAAGTCAAAACGCACCTCCACCTGATGGCCTATCAAGTATGATGATACGTCCAATGGTACAGTACAGGAGGCCATTCAACCCATCATGTCTAAACCGGCTCCTGAAAAAGCTGGCCAGCTGGTCCTTTTCCTCAGTCTTATCTCCATAGACCTCTAAATTCATCACTTTCCAATACATATCCAGCTCTCTTTTGAAACCTCGTGTAGCTATGTCGATATGCTGAGGAGGAGAACCATGTCGGCAGTATGATACTGTAGCAGTGTACATTTCCGCTGCTGATGGAAGCAATGTCTTTCAAAGACTGCAAATGCGTCACATTTTGGCACGATCATTCTAAAATCCAGATTTTAAGACACTTTTAAAGTAATTGGCTGCTTCACGCGTTCCATTCATGTTCCTATTGTAGAGGTATAAGAATAAATTATGCTGTTGCAAAATATTGTTTTCGGTTCTTCCCGACAAAAAGATGATGCTGGGCATTTACCAACACAGGAACAAATCATTTTGGTCAAAGCTGCCGCAAAGCCTTTTGTTTCCAATAGTCATAACAGAATCTCTTCTAATGTAGAATTAATCTATTGTTCACCGGGAAAACGCTTCAACTATAAACAAAGAATGTAGATTTTATAAAGGATGCAATAAGGGCAGACCGATTCGCAGGAAGAATTCACATGATGTGGTATAATTAACTAGAAGGCGGCAGGCAGTGATGGTACTTTGGCACTTGTACGCTTGGGGTACACTTGGGGTCAACAAGATGGATGTGCAATGCTTGCATTTGGCTATTTGTACTGTATTCACAAGTACAGTGCCATTAGTCAGTGTTCTGTGTAGGATATGTGTAGGTCAGGGTGCTCAGGAGTACAAAGGGCAAAACCTCAGTGGTGAAAAGGGAATAGAACACACAAGCCTTTGCTCACAGGAGACCATAAACAACCTGCACAATTTACAACAAAAGCTGGGGATCTTTTCAGTTTTTTGAAGAAAACGTGGTGCTGACATCGCCCCTTGCTACCACTAGCTCATGAAACAGTAAACATTTCTGCTGTGCTGTAAAATAGCTTAATGGAGAAAACGATTTCATTGACTTCCAAGTAACTCCCTCATTTACAGAATTCTCAACTTAATATTGTTTTAATACTGCAATGAAAATAATTAATGCAAACTGACCCACAAGACCAAGACGGCAAAAGAGTTAAAATCAGAAAGAACTGTGTACTAGATCTTATTATCCAAAGAACATACATCTTTAAATGTACAACATCAATTCAGGTGTCTAAGTGGCACAGGGGTAGTGTCTCCACCTCTCAGCCTGGCATCCAAATTCAAGTGTCATCTTCTCCACATGCCCAAACAGATTGACCAAAAATAACTACAACATCCATTCAGAAGGAAGATCCTGGCAGAAACAATTAAAGGAGACATACCTTACACTTGCCATGAATCTCCAGGCCCTCCTTTGAGGCAAAGATGATCATGTTCATCACCTGATGTATTCCGTGTCTCAACAAATGAGCAAAAAGTTCCAGCCATGAATGAACAGATTGCCTTATGATGAAAGGTTGGACAGGCTGTGCCTGTATCCACTGGGGTTGAGAGAGTCAGAGGTGACTTAATTGAAATGTATAAGATCCTTAGGGGACTTGACCAATTGGATGTTGAAAGGGTGTTTCCTCTTGTGGGAGAATCTAGAATTAGGGGTCACAGTTTAAAAATAAGGAATCATCCATATAAAACATAGGGGAGGTGGAGAAACATTTTTTTCTCTCAGAGGGCTGTGAGGAATTGGAACTCCCTTCCTCAAAAGACAGTGAATACACAGAATCTTTAAATATCTTTAAGGCAGTGGTAGATAGATTCTTGATGACCAAGGAGAAGTCATATTATGGGGATACGCAGGATTGGAGAGTTGATGTTAAAATCAGGTCAACCAAGATCCTAATGATTGGCACAGCAGGTTCGAAAGGCTGAGTGGCCAACTCTTGTTCCTTGTTCGTATGCTCATTTGTCATTTAGATGAACAGCTTTAGATGCAGATTCAAATTTGTCATAATATTAAGAAACATTTTTTAAGTGAAAAGCTCCTTTGACCCATCAAGCCTGATGCAGTCTGAAGCTCAGTCAATCATCTAAGGTCTCTGATAGACCTAATTAGGAAAGTGCATTGCCAGCAGGTCCAACAAAGCTTATGGATGCTCCGGGTTGTAAGGAGAGACGAATGCGGGGTGTCATGAGATACCTGGCGTAAACCCCTTGTTGATAAAATCTGAGAGAAGCTTGCCTTGAGATGGAGTTAAATGGAGAATCTAATCAAATGGGGTGGGACCAAAGAGATGAAGAGAGAGAAAGACAGAGTCACATGAAATCACATTAAATCAAGAGGAGATAAGGTCGGTGGGGGGATCACAAGTCAGATTACAATCTGATTACGGATAGATGAGATTGGGAATAAGGTGCAAAGGTCTTATTAAAGATGAAGAAGTTGGTCAAGTGAACTTGTTGTAACTGCGGGAACAGACTGCTGGGGGGTTCTTTCAGTGCAGTGAGAGTCTCTCTACCTCTGAGCTAGGAGGCCTGCGTTTAAGTCCTACCTGCCCCAGAGGTGTGTAATAACATCTCTGTACTGGATGAGAAAATATCTATAAATTGATTGCTCAGATGTTGTGCTTAGAAGAGCTTAAAATAATTGCGAAAGCGGGACTTCATAGATGTTTATATCAAATACAAAGGTTGCTGGCTTTAAACAAAGACATCTGACTCTCAAGGTGTATTTTGCCTATTGCAGCAAGCCCTTGTCCTTTCCATAAGTGCTTGTTTCATACAAAGGCAAGTGCTTATTTCCTCAATCTGAAAGAGCCTCATTTTCTGTATTATCATGAGGATTGCAATCAAAGAGACACATACTTTTAAGAAAGCTTTTCCTTTAATCTAAAAATACAGAGTCCACCATAAAATGACATCAATTCTATCCAAATAGTTATGAATCAAATAGGTTATAAAGTCTATCATTAAGTTCTCACAACACTTCCAAGTTGTATAAAAATCCTCAGTTGGAGAAATTTTTGTCACCATAGTAAGCATGCTCTGAAAATTCCCAAAAATGAGTGCTACAAATTTTAAAATCCCACTTTTTGAAAATTATCCCAAGCTAAACTTATTCATCAATAATTGAACTGTCCTAATTTGAGCTTCCCCCAAAAAAATGATCAAGTCTTTCTGTTTATCAATAGTATAATGAAAGGGAATTTCAAGTGGGCTTCATCAGTTTCTGGCTCGTTCCAAAGACCATTGTTGTATGAACAAGATGCTGGAGAAACTCAGCAGGTCTTGGCAGGGAGAGAAACCAGAGTTAACGTTTGAGTCCAATATTACTCTTCTTTGGAATTCAAGGTTCAACTCTTCTCTGAAGAGTCATAATGGACTCGAAACATTAATGCTGTTTCTCTCTCCACAGACACTGCCAGACCTGCTGAGTTTCTACAGCATTCTCTGTGTTTGTTTCACATTTCCAGAATCCACAATATTTTGCTTTCACCCTTGTCACATGACTTTCGCAGCTGATGCAAATGAAATAAAATTGAAACATTAATTGGAACATAGCTCCTTTACAATTTGAAGACAGTTGGCTATTATTACTTGCAGCTAAATTCTATCACAGGGATCTTTAAGACGTGGAAGTCGTGAAATGACATTGGGTGGTGCTACATTCTCTCAAAGCAGCAAGTAATTTTCTTAACAAATTCACATCAAATTGTAATTTGCATTGCAATTAAACCTTTTTTCACTCACTAATGTAGCAGTTAGCTCCACAATAAATCATTACTCTCTTTGTGAGAAATGTTTTAATATTGTTATGTTTTCTATGGTTCATTATAAAGTTATGTACAGCACTGAAGAAGAACAGATCTATTTAGCACTTGAACCAGCATATTCATAAAAATAAATACAGCTGGTTGTGAGCTCCAGAAGGCTGATTAGGATACAAAAGTAATTAAGAAACACTGTTTTATTTCTTAAAATTGAAACAAGGTTGTTCTAATCACTTGTAGAATTTTCAGCATAGAATCATAGAATCCCTACAGTGAGGAAGCAGGCCATTCAGTCCATCGAGTCCATACTAACGCCCCGAACAGCATCCCACCCACCTACCCTATCCCTGTAACCCTGCATTTCCCATGGCTAATACACTTATCCTGCATTTCCCTGGACACTATGAGCAATTTAGCATGGCCAATCCACCTCACCTGCACATCTTTGGACTGTGCAAGGGAACTGGAGTACCCGGAGGAAACCCACACAGACACAAGGAGAATGTCCAAATGCCACACAGACAGTTGACTGAGGCTGGAATTGAACATGGCGCTATGAGGCAGCCATGCCAACCTATGCAGCACAGCCAAGTAAGTACATAAAAAGCCCAGCTGGCACCAGAACTATTGATTCAGATCAAATCTGAACAGCACGCAACATAGCCTGTGTACCTAAGCTGAACTTAACAATGGATAAGAAGTTCAATTCTTTTGATTGTCAACTAATTAGCGTATATTCCATTTGGTAACCTACCAAAAATGTTTGCAATCCAGTTGAGCATCTGTAATTTGGATAAAAAGCAAGAATCACGGAATTGCAACAAATGTGGCAGCCTTCTGCACATTTTTCTTCATTCAACTCGATAAGGACCCAAATCAAGGGTGACATGTTGTGGCAAAAATTGGTTGTCAAGATTTGAAATTTGGTACGCAAGGGATTACTTTGCAATTTAATCCTCTCATCCAAATTTCAAATGCTCTAAAAGCCTCAATGCAACTATCAATTGTGATGTAAATTTAAGGTTCATCGCCTCATCTGTACAAATATTTGCCACTGATGGCTGTGACCAACTCGAAATGAACTGCAACTGAAGGAAGTATGCAAAGATTCAGTCATCATCAGAATGTCATTCAGTACCAAAGTGTTAAATTGGCCATCAGGGCAATTGTTGTGTTGAACATCACTTCCAGATTGACACACACTACAACAAACTTTCCAAAAAGGATTCAATATGTAACAGATTGAGTTTAATTGGAAGTCAAGTGGAGGAAATTAAGTAAGGTTAATACAAATCATATACACACACATATATAAAAAAAAAATTCTATGTTCAACTTTTGCTTGAGATTGAAAGATTTGCTATTCAAGTCTGTTCAACACTACCAAACAATGTTTTCCTTCACAGAACAGAATACACAGGAGGCATTTTATTGATCATGCAAGGATAAAAATAGTAGCCCAGACTTAATATAGGATGATACTATCCTGGATACACTTTATTCAAACCCACAGTGCATTTCAGTTTGTGTTGGTGAAAAGGGATCATGATAAAACATTTCCGACAGGTACAATTACTTGTCAAAACACAACAAAAGATTTTTTTTTTTTTTTACAAAGAAATTGGAAAATGTACTTGGCTAAAAAGAAATGTTGCTCATGCTTCTCTTTAAGAAAAATAATTCTGGAATATATCTTGATCTTTGAGCCTTGAAAATCCAGATATGTAACTGCCAAAGGTAAACCAGATGGGACCAAGAGAGGAGCAGCGAAGCCACTCCCAGAGATAAATGATGCCTCTAACAAGAGGAACAGAGTATTCCATCATCAAAATTCCCTACTTGCATAGTGATCCCTGATCCAAAAAGAACTTTGCTCCATTCAAGTCTCAGTGATGTAACCACTCTACCTGTTCTTGACCACTGGCTGACAGGAAACTATATTTTACTCTCTCTACAAACAGACAACACTGAACGGCCACCTTATTTAATTCCAAACTCCACAGCATCTGTTGCACAATTGCCGTGATCACCAGTTTTGCAAAAAGAACTATGGAGAGTCTAATTGACTCGCTTGTGTCTTTGAAATATCTTGTCTGTGATCTCTAATTGACCCTCTAGGTACTTCCATGGAACAATGAATCAACCTCAGTAAATAAAGTACTTGTATGATTAATAGCTTGGATTAAACCAGACCAGTCGCTCCAGGTATTTTATGTTTTTTTTTAACCCTGGAATTTACTAGTATGTCAACTGAACACAACCATCAGCAACCAAGCTGAACAAGATTAGAAGTAAATGGAACTGCGCATTTGGCCCCATAAGAAAACAACACGTTACACCTTCTACCATCACAACAGCCCTGTGTTTAACTGCAGCATGAGAGGAGAAGCTCAGCTGATGGAGACTAGAGGCAACGAATTTCCCAGGCTTCATGACAATTTTTGTTTCAAATCAGACTCCCACCTAAAGTCAGTGAACCGATGGCTAGTCATCAGCTGTGCAAAACTGTTTGTCACCAAGAGCGTCCCAAGGAAACCACCCTCAAAACACAACATCAAGCAATGCAGTTGCTGAGAGCACAACATTTAGCTTCAATCCGTTGCATGCTGCAATCCCCTTGCTGCCCCGAACTCATTTTCATCTGTCGCACAGGGTTAAAATCAAGCAATTCTATTTAAACTAAAAGAAGCTGTGACAGAAAAACGGTTACAGTAAAATGTGATACGTAACACATCTTCCTACTGTATGTATTTTGATGTTGCGTATTCACCTCTGCAGTGGCAACCCAACAATTTTGCTGATATGACTTATGCATTAATTATGCAGCATCCTCAACAAGAATGTTTACAAAATGAGAAAGCACAGGAGGAGGCTATTCAGCCTGTTATGCTTGGCCTGGTTCTTTGAAAGATTCAATTACATCCCTTCCTTTTCCCATAGTCCAGCTAATTTCTTTTATATAAAGTAGAAATCTAATTCCCTTTTGAAAATTATGATTGAACCTGCTTCAAGCACCCTTTCAGGCAGTGCATTCCAGATCATAACAATTTTCAGTGTAACAAAATACATTTCCTTTGCCAGCTTTGCCAATTATCCTAAATCTACATGCTCTATTTACCAACTTTCTTCCCGACTCCGGTCCATCAAAACAGATAGACCTCAAACTAGACCCATAAACCTTTCAGAAAGCTTCAATGAAATCTCCATCTATGCTCCAAAGAGAATAATTACAGCTTCTGCCATCTCCACAAACTGGTATTTTTCCTCCTTGATATCTTTCTGGTCAATCTGTCCCCTCTGCAAAGTCTTGACTGTCTTCTTGAAGTATGGTATTCAAAAATGGACATAATACTCTACCCAACATCTACAAAGTAGACTTGTAACACTTCCAAAGGTTCCTCATGACTTTCTTGTTTTATTTTCACTCCCAGCCTCCAGCTATGGAGCCAAGAATACCATGTGCACTTTTTTTTTAGCATATTTGTCAACTTGTTCTGCGATCTTCAAAGATGAACGTTACATATCCTCAGATCTCTCTTAAGCTGTACCCTTCTCAAATGACATAATTTAGATTTTAATGCCTATTATCATTTTCCTTTAAAATTGCACTTTGCCCTTCTATCTTAATTTTACTGAAATTTCAATTTTTCATATGGTTGCCTGGAGCTTTCTCCCCAGAATACAGCATATCATAACACCAATATGTTTGGAATGTTTTGGAAGCAATGTTTTGATACACTATAATTTGTGCAGTCTTTAAAGAACACCAACCAATGCTAATATTTTTTTTTGTGGACAAGAAGCATGCTTATCTTAATTGCCCTCCCCAAGTAGTTTCCAGCACATTCTTCACAATCAACCACATTCTCTTTAATTATGTGCTTTCTTCTAATTTGAAGCTTTTTTTACATGATAAGTAAGTTCAAAATTTTAGGAAACAAAGCGAGGAAAGGCTATATAGAACAAGTCTGTGTAGCAAGCTTTGCACTGTGAAGCAATTTATTTAATAGTCATCTGATCTGAGAACCAGACTGCTCAGCTTTTTCAAAGGGAAAATTCAGGTCTTCCTCTGAAAGATGTCATTATGATTCTGTGGAAATAATCCACGATCACCTCTCAGGTCACACAGGGGCTTTTTATTTTCTTAACTGTTTTCTCAGTTAGAACCTGAATGTTATTCATAATCTTCTCTATAAGCTGTATGAATTCAATGATCTGGACTATTCAGTTATACCTGAACAGAGCCACACAAAAATAGCCCCCGTGAAAGTTTGCATAGGAAGTGTAGCAACTTGATGCAGGATCTGGCCCATTTGGCTCTTTGAACCTGCTCCTCCATTCACTATGATCATGGCTGATCCTCTAAGTCAATGCCATATTCTTGCTTTCTCTACGTACTCCTAGTGCCTTAATTATGCAAACATTTATAAATCTCTTTCTTGAATATACTCAGTGATCCAGCCTCCATAGCCTTCTATGTTAGAAAATTCCACAGGTTTATCACCCTCTGAGTGAAAAAGCATTTCCATATCTCAGTCCTAAAGGCCTACCCTCTATCCTGAGACGGTGACCCCTCGTCGTAGATTCTCCAAACCAGGTGAAATATCCTCCCTGCATCTAGCCTGTCTAAGCCTGTTAAAATTTTATGTTTCATTCAGATTCCCTCTTATTCTTTTAAACTGTAGTGAATACAGGTCCCCTTAAACCAATGTCTCCTTGTACAACAACAATCCTGCTATCCCTATTATCAGCTAGTGAACCTTTGTTGCACTCTCCCTATAGCCATTCAGTCTTCACTTAGGTAGGAAGACCAAAACTGCACACAATTCTCTGGGTGCGGTCACACCAAGGTCTCACAATCTCAGCGTTCTTCCTTCCTCACAAACTGACTAAATTTCATCGTGTGAAATATTAATTGCTGTCCACATCAAATACTTCAGTCAGCTACTTACATGGGAGGAATCTACAGCATGGGATTTTTCCGTCCAGCATTCCTCCACAAATCTGCCCTTAGTCTTACCTTTTGAACCCCTTCCAAACCCCACCCTCCAAGATCTCTTCGTTCCTCCCATTCTAGTCTCTTGCGCACCCCTATATATCCATCATTTCACCCCTGGCAGCCATCTGTGGGATTCCCTCTTCTTTCTCCTTCTATAAAGACACTAACACTGCTTCTTGTAAGCCTTTGATTATTTACCCAACGACGCTGAGTCAAATTTCCTCATAATTCTCCTGTGAAAGGCTTTGGAACATTTTAAGCATTGTACACAGGAAATTTTTGTTGTAAAATGATGAATGTCAGTGCTTCCAATTACAGCAAAGTCAAAAATATCATACGTTTCCATTTTGCATCTGAGTACATTGTATGGCCCTCTATGCAGCTCTAAAACAAATTGTACACAGCTCTGCAATAAATTGTATGCATTTATTGGCCTAGGGTGGACTTGGTTAAAGCTTCATTATTCATGTACACTGTAATTTGGTAAGACTCTCTATTGATTAAGAAAGGCTTGTCTACCAAACAATGCCACTTCAATCA
The DNA here is from genome assembly GCF_021869965.1 of Rhincodon typus. NCBI lineage: Eukaryota > Metazoa > Chordata > Chondrichthyes > Orectolobiformes > Rhincodontidae > Rhincodon > Rhincodon typus. The sequence goes on from NC_063346.1 coordinate 12,639,538, forward strand.
TTTGCTTGGAAAGCTCCCAGATTTCTGCCAATATTGAGTGACTGATTTAAAAGATGGATAAAAAGTAGATATGCTGAAGCAAGATGTAGTGATTAATGAAGGGTATGAATACCAGTGAACTATGTATCATGAGTTTCAGAAAAGCCTTGATGAAGAGATTAGGAAGGGGAAAAAATTACATTACTACAGAGAATAAGAAAGCTTGCCTTCATTGGTTCTTATCTAAAAGCTTTAGAGTGCAAGTAACTTGAACAAATACATTAACATTGCAAGCTAGATTCAATCAATTTGAATGTGATCCAGAATTTATATTAAAATAAACTGCACATTTGAAACATGAAATGTGAATACATTTATGACTCACACTAAACCTATTAACATGCAGATTTCTGCTCAGTCTGTCTTACCACAGAGGTTATAGTGTCCCCGAGGTTCATATTGGAGAAGAATCTTCTGAATGACAAAATCCTTTCAGTGCACAAAAAATTTAACAATTAACCAAACACACCTATACATTAACTTCCTTTTCAAAATACAACCTTGTTATGAAACAATTTGAATCTTTAATTCAATCTGCCAATAACTATTAATTTATACCATTAAATCTTTTCAAAGTACAATTAGCAAAGTGTTTATTCTGTCCACTTTGTGATAAATTTATCGCTAACAGCCTGGGTAACTGACTGGTTTTACAAGAAACTTGCCAAGACCAAGCAAAAATAAAAGTCCCTGCAGCATAATTAAGTTTAAAGTAGAAAAGTGCATTAGTCACTCTGTTAAAATTGTCTTCAGTCCAGCACAAATTCTTCTTAGAGCTCTCACACAAGGCACAAACTTTTTATCATGTATTATGGTACATCGCCAATTTGCTCAGTAGAAATAACACATTTGACATGGCTCTCAAAGACAATCTGGCACAGGAACAGCTAATCCTTAAATTCTCAGAACTTCCCAAGAACCACATATGGCCTAACTCAACTTCCTGAATTAGGCACGAAAGTGTTAGAGTGAGCAAACAATCAATGATTAATATGCAAATTATTGAAACTGTAACTTTACTACAGAATTAAGTAAGCTTCTGAATATAGTTCCTTCAAAGCCAGCTCGTTTCATATACAAAAAGATTTATACAGTGGAATAATGCCTGACAAAAAAGTATTTCCAAGTGTAATTATCAAGTTAGACTCTACAACTTCACAAACACTTTAAATGCTGAAACACAGCATGTATTACTTTGACATTGAGATTCAGAGATATGTCATATTCAGCAAGAAATCTGCGTAGGCAGATTACATCAAATAATTTGGTTTGTACTACTGTGTAGCTCCATTGTGTACTGTTTTGTTTAGTTAATGTATGTGTTCTCTTTCCCACCCACCAATTGGTCTGGGACATGCATGTTTCTGTACACTGAAATTCACTAGGAATCTATATTGTAGATGTATTGCGAGTTTGATGTAGATACCTTACTGAATCAGCATAGGTATGAGATATACTATATTATGTGCCTGTACCAAGCATATCTCAGGTGTGCAATCACGGTTTATTTAAGATTTCAAACAAATGTGAGTCTGTGCATCCCTGTGGAACACAGCTCTCTGGAGGTCAATTAAAATTAGGGCAAAAACTCTCCACATACCTGGCACAAAGGAAAATGCTGTGGTTGATGGGGTCGATCATCTCAGACTCAGGATATCTCTGCAGGAATTCCTCAGGGTAGTGTCCAAGACCCAACCGACTTCAACTGCTTCATCAATGATGCCCCACCCCCACCAACTGCATCACAAGGTTAGATCTGGGGATGTTCACTGATGATTCCAGCATTCACGACTCCTCAGATACTGAAGCAGTCTGTGTCAATATACAACAAGACCCGGATAACGTTCAAACTTAAGCTAATAAGTGGAAAGTTACATTCACACTATCTCCCTTCTACTGAATCCTTCTCTATCATCATCTTGGGGTTGATCAATAGCCTAAGTGGTCCCGCCACATTATACTGTACTTATAAAAGCGGGTCAAAGGATGAAAATTCTGTAGCGATTAGCTGAAGTCCTTGCTTCCAAAGCCTGTTCACCATCTACAAGGCACAGGTCAGGACTCTAATGGAATACTCACCACTTCCTTGCATGAGTGCAGCACCAACAACACTCAAGAAACTCAACACCATCCAGGACAAAGCAGCCTGCTTGATTGACACCCCATCTACTACCTTAAGCGTCCACTCTCTCCACCACTGATGCTCAGTGGCAGTGCGTACTATCTTCAAGATGCACTGTAGAAATTCGCCAAAGATCCTCAGACGGCATCTTCCAAAGCTATAACAACTTCCATCTAGAAGAACAAGGGCAGCAGATACATGGGAATGACACCAACTTCAAATTCCCCTCCAAATCCTGGAATTCCCTCCCGAATGGCATTGTGGGTCAACCTACAGCAGGTTTACTGCAGCAATTCAAAAAGGCAGCTCACCGCTACGTTCTCAAAAGCAACTAGGGGCAGGCAATAAATGCTGGCCAGCCAGCAACACCCACATTGCACAAATAATTTTTAAAAAAAATCACAGCACACGGTGGCAAAGTTACATATCATCCGCAAGATGCATTGCAGCAACTCACTAAAGCTCCATTGACAGTGCCTTCCAAGTCCCAGCCTCCATCTCCTAGTGGTAGGGCAGCATAGGTATGGGAATACCACCACCTCCAAGTTTCCCTCCAAACCACACACCATCTTGACTTGGGAAAGTATCAGTCACTATCACTGGATCAAAATCCTGGAGCTTCCTTCCCAATAGCAATATGGGTATAGCTACACTGCATGGACCATGGTAATTGAATAAAGTGGCCGACCACCATCGTCCCAAGGACAACTGCAGACAGTGAACAAACGCTGCACTAACCAGTGATGCTTACGTCCCATGAAAGAATAAAGTAAGATTGTAAATTATAAAGAAAAATGCATGCAAGACAATGCCTGCATTACGTCTAAAGGTAGTAAAAGCACTTCAGGCGTTTTTTTTAAACAACATGCGAATTTGGCGTATTTTACAAAAATCACAATTCTTAGAATGATGATATCCTAATGAATATTTTCATCTTCTACAGGTTATGACATTTTAGCAAGTTTTTTTGCAGAAAGATCAAAACGGTAAGTTTAATAGGATGAGCAAGTGTTTGTAGTGTTACTGTGCTAAGCGGACTGAAAATAGCTTTCATCAAATCACTCTTCCTGACGTCAGTTAGACTCATCCTTGTACTAAGAGTAAGCACTGACACTGTGGTTTTGAACAGAATCACCAGTGTACTTGCACACACTGGCTTCTGCGTAGGAGATCTGGTTTCAAAACAAAACATCCTACTTCATGACCAATAATGCACTGATAACTAGTTATGGGAAGTGACAGTATTGCACTTTTGAAAAGATTAGTAAGTGGTGAGCATTCCTATGCATTACAATTGCCGAGTGATTAAAAAAAATAATCGATTCACAGGGCATGAATCCTTTATACTGTACTAGAGTGGCACCTAGGGTTCGGTCTGCACTGAATTTTACTATCCACATAATCGTGGACATTTTTGGAGAAAATAAAATTACCATTACCAACAAGGAGACTCAATAATAACATGACACTAAAATCATTGCAATGAACTTTACAACAAAGCTATCGGACAATGAAATTTCAGTACATAACACCAGCATTTCATAAGCCTGCACTGTACCAGCTAAAGTGCTTAAAACCTATAGTGCTTTCTGCAGGGTACATTAATCTACCTTTCAAAACCTAGGATTTTTTGAGCACAGCATGTGCTCTCAATTTGCTTGTGCATGCACTTTTCATGAAAACTTTTGATTGAAAAAGATCAAAATAGCATTCTGAATACTGCTTTTCTCCACCAAAATAGGAATTAATAAAATCAGTTTATCTTAGGGGCTGCAGATTTCTCTCATTTTAGTTTATAACAAACAGCAGGGGAGAACATCAGTGTTATGAAAAAAAACACCTTGGCCTTTATCACACAATCAAAAATCTATTCTTTTCTGGGATCTGCATAAAGCATATTGCAGCAACTGGCTTGTTCAGAAGGTTGACCTGCTGTACACACTCCATGATTCAATCCTAATGTTTTGGGTGATGGGTGGGCAGGTTTGGGAGAAATAAACAACAACAACAAAAAAAAAAGTTGCTGGAAAAGCTCAGCAGGTCTGGCAGCATTTGTGAAGGAAAGAATCAGAAGTTCTGAGGAAGGGTCACCGGACCCGAAACGTTAATTCTGACTTTGTCTTCACAGATGCTGCCAGACCTGCTGAGCTTTTCCAGCAACTTTTTTTTTGCTCCTGATTTACAGCATCCGCAGTTATTTCGGTTTTTATTGGGCGAAATAAAGTTCCTGTTACAAATACAAAGAAGCTGTCGTACAATTCGACTCACATGGCACCAATTCACTGCTGCATCCACCAGAAAAAGAGCTTGACACGCCCCCAGAATGAATCGTTTGTGTTGAAGTCAGAAATGACGTATTTGCACCTGCACCAAAGGAGTTGTGACTCAAGCTGCAGTAAAATTATAAATCTTGCTGGAAAGATGAACAAGTTGCCAAAATCTTTCATCTTGTACTCATCAGGACAAAGACAAGAGTGCCAAATTTCCAACAATTGCAACCATTTACACCACAGAAGAAAATTTAATTGCTGACTGGTTGACAAATCAACTCCAATTGGCTGAGGTATGGCCAAAGAGAAATCCACAGGGAGCTATAAGATTGCCATTGAAGAATGGTACAAGACTTGACATATGAACTTTTATTTCTGCAATGTTGGACATTTTATTTCTCTATTTTCGAAGATCTTGTAACTAAAGAGGCTGTACCTAGGTACCTTTGTACCTAAGATGGCGCTGTAAGTAGTGATGTATAAACTTTTCTTTGCACTCATTTGAGTACATGTGACAATAAAGCTAATTCTAATTCTAATTCCCTTTTATTTAAATGCATGAGTTATATCATGACTGACTGATTTTAAAAAAAAATGGACACTGGCAGAGCTGTAAGTGCTGCATTGATATAAATGCAATAAAACAGTGAATAAAGTCAATGTGACCAAAATAAAAGTGAGAAGGGATCTTGCAGAAAAAGCCTAAGCACCATTCAAAGTTTACAGCTGAAAAATATTCTGGACAGGTAAGAAATAAAACAAGACTCTTTCTGCAAATTTGAGCTCAAAGGTTTGACCTACACTTGTCACTATCACTTTACCTCCACTTTAACTGAATCAGGCCCTGTTCATTGAGCAACTGCTGAGGAGGGACTGTGGCCGCAGATGTGACACAACTCAGTGATCCTGCTGCTGTTACTGACGGCAGCACTATTCCCAACAGATTTGCGATTCACACTCCAGTTCCAGAGCTCTTCACACTATGATACTGCAGGTGTAAATGAGCTTCCATATCAGTCTAGAATACCATTTTCACTCAGAGAGGTATCCTGCAGTTGCAGTTCAAACTCCTGGCTCTGGACAGGCAGCTCTTGTGATACAATAATTGGTCATCAACCTGAAGTTATTTTCCTGAAGTAGAACAAAGGCTGAAGGGACAGGGACTAAGGAGACAACAAGGTGCAGGGCTGGATGAACACAGCAGGCCAAGCAGCATCATAGGAGCAGAAAGGCTGACGTTTCGGGCCTAGACCCTTCATCAGAAAAGGGGGAGGGGAAGGGGGTTCTGAAATAAATAGGGAGAGAGTGGGAGGCGGATAGAAGATGGATAGAGGACAGGATAGGTGGAGAGGAAACAAACAGGTCGAAGAGGCGGGGATGGAGCCAGTAAAGGTGAGTGTAGGTGGGGAGTTAGGAAGGGGATAGGTCAGTCCAGGGAGGACGGACAGGTCAAGGGGGCGGGATGAGGTTAGTAGGTAGGAGATGGGGGTGCGGCTTGAGGTGGGAGGAGGGGATAGGTGGGAGGAAGAACAGGTTAGGGAGGCGGGGACGAGCTGGACTGGTTTTGGGATGCGGTAGGGGGAAGGGAGATTTTGAAGCTTGTGAAATCCACATTGATACCATTTGGCTGCAGGGTTCCCAAGTGGAATATGAGTTGCTGTTCCTGCAACCTTCGGGTGGCATCGTTGTGGCACTGCAGGAGGCCCAGGATGGACATGTCGTCTGAGGAATGGGAGGGGGAGTTGAAATGGTTCGCGACTGGGAGGTGCAGTTGTTTATTGCGACCCAAGCGTAGGTGTTCTGCAAAGCGGTCCCCGAACCTCCGCTTGGTTTCCCCAATGTAGAGGAGGCCACACCGGGTACAGCGGATGCAGTATACCACATTGGCAGACGTGCAGGTGAACATCTGCTTGATGTGGAAAGTCTTCTTGGGGCCTGGGATGGGGGTGAGGGAGGAGGTATGGGGGCAGGTGTAGCACTTCCTGCGGTTGCAGGGAAAAGTGCCGGGTGTGGTGGGGCTGGAGGGGAGTGTGGAACGGACGAGGGAGTCACGGAGAGAGTGGTCCCTCCGGAAAGCAGATAAGGGTGGGGAGGGAAAGATGTCTTTGGTGGTGGGGTCGGATTGCAGATGGCGGAAGTGTCAGAGGATGATGCGTTGGACTAAGGAGAGTCGGGCAAGGGTGGATCTGGGGTCAAAACTGCTATGTCAGATTAATACACAGACTAATGAGTATCAGAATTTGCACATTTTGGATTGCAAAAGAACTGTGCAGTGTACAATTACCATTTAGCCTATCCATAATTTAATAAGTGTGCAATACCGTGCTGATACTATGACTTCTGGAAAGATGACAATGCAAATTCACAAGAACATTAGCTAATATGAGCAGATACAAATGTCAGGAAAGGCTCAAAGAAACATGAACACATGAGCAAGTAGCAACAGCAGGTCACAATCCCTTGAGTCCACTCTGCCATTCAATACAATCATGCTGATTTGATTACTTCACATTTCTGCATACCCCAAATAACCTCTTATCTCCTTTCCTTTTCAGGAATCTATCTACATCTGCCTTAAAAATACTCAAAGACTCTGTTTCTGAGGAAGAATGTCCAAAGGCTCACATCCTTCTGTGAGAAAAGTAATTCTCACCTCTGCCTTACTTGGGTGACACCCTAATTTAAACAGTGACTCCTGGTTCTGGATTCTCCCAAGACAGAAAACATCTCTGAGAAAACATCCTTTTCACTTGCACCCTATCAAGACCCCTCAGGATCTTGTATATTTCAATCAAGACCCCTCTTATACTTCCAAACTCTAACAGATGCAGACCTAGCCAGTCTAACCTTTCCTCAGAACAAAATCACCCATTCTAGATATTATTCCAGTTAACATTCTCTGAGCTGCTTCCAAGACATTTGTATCCTTCCCAAAGTAAGTAAACTAATATTGTACAACATATTTCAGATGTGGTCTCACCAATGCCCCGTATAATTGAAATATAACCATCCTATTTTTGTATTCAATTCCCCTCACAATAAATTACAATCTTATATTAGCTTTCTGAATTACTTGCTGTAACTGAGTACTAAGCTTTTGCAATTCATGCATAGAATACCCACATCCTTCTGTATCTCGGCTCTGTAATCCCTCAGCATTTAGACAATATGCTTTCAGTTTTTTTTATTATTCCTGCCAAAATATATAATTCTACATTTTCCCACGACACTTCATTTGTCAGATCTTTGTTGGCTTACTTGACCTTCTAGCCTCATGTCCTGTTTACACTTACTTTCCAACTAATTTTCATGTTATCAGCAAATTTAGAAACCATTATTCCCATCCCTTCATCCAAGTTATTTACACAAATTGTGAAAACTAGAGGTCCTGTTGGCAAACCATAATTACATTTTGCCAACCAGATATGATCCATTTATGCCTATTCACTATTTTCTGTTAGCTAGTCAACCTTACAGCCATGCCAATACGTTATCCCCCCACCAAGAACTTTCATTTTCCATAATAACCTTTGATTTAGCAGCTTATAAGATGCTTTCTTTACATCTAAGTGCAGGAAATGCAATGGTTCTCCTCTATCCACATCATATGTTACTTCCTCAAAGAATTTCAATAAATTGGTAACACATGATTTCCCTTTCACAAAACCATGTTAGTGCTGTCTGATCACCTTGAATTTACGATAGTAAAATGTAGGGTATGCAGGATAGTTTGATCTTACAATGGGATAATAGGTCGGTACAACATCATGGCCGAAGGGCCTGTACTGTTCTATGTTCTATGTTCATCAGAGTGCACTGCTATAGCCTCTTTCACAATCGCTTCAAATAATCTCTGTGACAGATGTCAAGTTAATTGGCCTGTAATTTCGAACTTTCTGTCTCCCTTTTAAAGAAAGGAGTTACATTCTAAACTAACGAATTAGAAGGTATTCCAAAAGGAGAATCACACTGGATTTGAAATGTTAACTCTCTCTCTCTCTTTCTCTCTCTCCACAAATGCTGCCAAACTTCTAGCACTTTCTAATTTTATTTCAGATTTCCAGCATCCACAATATTTTGCTTTTATCTAGGTCCAGTAGTGTCGGCACTCTGGTTGGCCCTAGAATGTGCTGTTCAAAGAAACTAATCTGAACACTTTCAATAAATTCATCCTGGCTACCTTTGGGGATCTGATTTTTCCCGTCCATATGAGACTTAACATCTCCTACAATTATTTCTGTATCTTTCTGACAAATTCCTATTATTTCTTCCTTTATACATGATCCTTGTGTGTGGTTATTGTTAGATCAGTACACTGGCATTAATTAACATAGTCAACCCTCCAGCTTTTCCTAGCTTTCTGCCCTTCAAATGTTCAGTCGCAATCTATATCATCGTGCCATATTTCTGTAATGGATATCAGATCATGCACGTTTACTTCAATTCCTGCTGTTATGTTCTGCCTTCTTGAACCACTGCGGTCCATTTGGTGTAGATACACCCACAGTGTGTTAGGGAGTGAGTTTTGGGTGCCGTCTACTGCAACAGCACCTACAGCATCAGGCAAATGAGGTGAAGTGACAGAAATGGTCAGCTCGCATCTGAAAGACTACTTCTCATTCTTCCAGGCATGCAGCAGCGCTGATGTTTGGGGAATGGAGATGTAGAATATCTTCCAATTACCTCATGTCAACACCACATCCAACAGAGACTTGTTGCAGTCCTTATATACTACAGAACTAATTTATAGCACGTGAATCGGTCATTCAGCTCAACCAGAGTCTATTATACTTATCCTTCATGTGAAGGATTAATTCTAATCACATTTAAGCATCCTGTCCGCCCCGAAGGACTCCCCAACTTATTCATCCATTTTTCTTCACTTACACTTGTAACATAATGCTTTTCCCGAACTCTGACCTTCCCTCTTGCTGACCCAAGTTAACTGTATTTAGGGAGAAACTTTATTCTTGTCTATTCTTGCATTTCAAAGTAGCAGCCACCATCTTCCCCCACCCTAATAGAAGGAACAATGAGATAAAATGGGAAAACAAATATATGCATTTGTAAATAACATGTGGGTAGGTTAGCTGAGTTGGCAGGATGAGTAGTTTGACGCCAACAGTGAGAGTTCAATTCCTGTAATGGCTGAAGTTACCATGAAGGTTCTACTTTCTCATCCTCATCCCTTACCTGAGACATAGTAACCCTCAGGTTAAACACGAGGGTCCCTCTCTAATGAGAGGGCAGCCCTATGGTCCTCTGGAATTACCGAGACTACTTATTTTATATCATAATATACAAAAATATCCTTTTCAAAAAATGATAGCCAAAAGTTAGTTGCAAACATGACTCCTAACCATTATGGTAATAAACACAGAGATAACAAGGTGTAGAGCTGGATGAACACAGCAGGCCAAGCAGCATCAGAGGAGCAGGAAGGCTGACGTTTCGGGCCTAGACCCTTCCTCAGAAAAGACCCTTCCTCAGATTCTCCAGCATCTGCAGTTCCCACTATCTCTGGTAATAAACACAGTTGTTAAGTCCAAAAGTGGTTTGCCATCACATAGCTGGAGCCCTTGAAGGGTTAATCTCTGAGAGCTGTTCTTGGCCAGACTCAGTCTCGAGCTTGGCCTCCTCTGCTCTGAGATCTGCAGTGAAGCTGCCATCATAGGTGCTGCTGCAGCAGCAGTAGTTTCACGTGATGAAAACTGCTGAACTAAACCTGCAGCTTGTGCAATATGAATGGAGATAGAAGTAATTAATTGCCGTGCCATTTAGCCATACTTTATTCTGCACTCCTTTATAAACACACAGCAAAGTGTCTTAGTTAGTAAAGTGTCATCACAGCACCACCCGTCTCTTTAATTTAGATACGAAATTCACTTCCACTCTTTGAAATACTTCTGTTCCGTTGTTTATTAAAATGTATTTGCATGTCCAATCAAACCTCATTATCTTGAGCTCCTGGGATCCTGCAGAAGTAATTCGCTTTGTGATCATCTTCATCAAGGCTTCTGCGTTACTATTGATTATAACGAATTTTATATATTAATATATGTTCGCATATGTACGCAGCAAAACGGACAAGCAAGAATTTTCAATGCTCAGGAGTGATTACATGGCCGTAATCTCATTGAAAAATTCAAGCTGTTACATAGCCATCTGAAGCGCAAGATGGGATCACAACCTTAAAATCATTAAAATTATCGCAAAAAAAGCAATCAATGAAATAACCTCATTGTGTTTGCAGTACATTTTAAAACAAACAGTGGTAGATGTCACTGAAGTCATCAATGCCCGAAACCCTCAATGTAGTTTGATGTGTGATGACATCTTCACTGAGGGACTGGTGACTGCAACACAATCACTGTGGTGTATGGGAGTGCTAAGCACCCCAACCCCCAACCCCCAACCCCCACCCCCCCGGTCAAATACCAGAAAACATGTCAACGTTTACAATGTATTAAACCCCGCACTGTGCAATCAATGGGCTGCTGTTGCTGAAAGGGTTAAGATGTGAAATTTTTTCCGGAGTGACACATGGGTGAAGTGCAGACTCTGCATTAACTGAGGTGAAAGTGCAAACAATTTTAGTGTTTGGGGCACACTTATTTGGTTTAACAGAAGGGCATAAGCCAGGCAAAGGCAGTTTAAGGTCAGCAGAACTGTCAGCTCCTCTTCAACTCTGCTGTTGCTGTCACGGGTTAGTATGACAAAATGTTACAGGTCTTAAGCACAAAGCCATGGAGTGATCCTGCTGGCTGATTCAGACAATGGTGGAACCCTTCATCCCACAACGTTTGAAACAGAAAGCTGTGCAACTGAGCACCAGTTGGCCCACTTAATTCCATGGTTACATTGTGCTACAGCTGGCACAACATCCTGCCCTGTTGAACAATATGGCTCCAATAAAAATATTCTTTGTTAAGAGATTTTATGAACCTGTAATCGAACAAATGCTTCACAAAATTTTCTTTAACTCACAACATTTTGCTGGGTTTTTTTTAGAATCAGGTAGTGCATTGAGGAATAATTAGAGACTTAAGGAAAGACAATGACTCCATAACAATGAGAGATAGTAGGAACTGCAGATGCTGGAAAATCTGAGATAACAAGGTGTAGAGCTGGATGAACACAGCAGGCCAAGCCAAGCAGCACTCCATAACAATGTCTAATTAGCATGTAATCATGCCATATCACCACCTGATTCCTCACAAGATTGGTTGTTTCTACCCCTTGTTAATTTTATAGAAGTTGTAGAAAAATAGAACGAGGAAAATGCCATTCGGCCCTTTGAGCCTGCTGTGCCGTTCAACGTGATCATGGCTGATAACCAACTCAGTGGAGGAAGGGTCTGACAAAGGGTCACCGGATCCAAAAGCTAACTCTGATTTATCTTCACAGATGCTGCCAGACCTGCTGAGGTTTTCCAGCAACTTCTGTTTTTGTTCCTGATTTACGGCATCCACGGTTCTTTCAGTTTTCATCCAACTGAGTCCCCTGTTCCCACTTCCTCCCTATATCTTTTGATCCCTTCAGCCCTAAGAACTATATCTAACTCCTTTTTGAAAACATGCAATGTTTTAGTCTCAAACCCCTTTCTGTAGCAGAGAATTCCACAGGCTCACCACTCTCTGGGCGAAGAGATTTTTCATTTCAATATTAAATGGCCTATCCTGTATCCTTAAACTGTGACCTCTAGTCTGGATTTCTCAGTCACCCCACAGACATCGGAAACATTTACCTTCTCTAGTCTGATACAATTTTATACGTTTCTCTAAGATACCCCCTTCACTCTTCTAAACTCTAGTGAACACAGTCCTAACTGAGACAACAAGGTGCAGGGCTGGATGAACACAGCAGGCCAAGCAGCATCACAGAAGCAGATGCTTGGCCTGCTGTGTTCATCC
>NC_063346.1:12652281-12669968 GCF_021869965.1 Rhincodon typus
TCTGCTTCTGTGATGCTGCTTGGCCTGCTGTGTTCATCCAGCCCTGCACCTTGTTGTCTCGGATTCTCCAGCATCTGCAGTTCCTACTATCACAGTCCTAACTGATCCTGTTTCTCTTCATACATCAGTCCTGCTATCCCAGAAATCAGTCTGGCAAATCTTTGTTGCACTCCCTCTATAGCCAGAGCATCCTTCCTCAGATAAGGAGACCAGAACTGCGCACAACATTCCAGTTAAGGCTTCACCAAGGTCCTGTTCAATTGCAGCAAGACATTCCTGCTCTCCTACCCTAATCTTCTTGCTATAAAGGCCAACACACCATTTGCCTCCTTCACTGCTTGCTGCACCTGCATACTTACTTTCAGTGCCTGATGTACAAGGACACAGGGTGTCCTTGCACACCCCACCATCCATCCCCTCACCCGCTGTGCCTTTCTCAACCTATCGCCAATCAGATAATAATCTGCTTTCCTGTTTTTACTAGCAAAATGGATAACCTCACATTTAGCCACTTTAGATTTTATCTGCCATGTCTTGACCACTCACTCAACTTGTCCAAATCTCACTAAAATATCTCTACACCTTCCTCACAGATCTCCCTTTTCGAACGGAAAATAATAAGCTACTTCTCTCACTAACTACACATGAAATAACAACAGAGAGAAATTTAACCATTAGCTTTAGTGTCAAAACCTCAGGCTATCAGACAGTTTCAGAACTGCACTGGGGTCAGACTTCCCTGCAGCTTCAAAAACAGATATCGCTGGAAGATCTGACCAGGTCCGGCAGCATCTGTGGAGAGAAACCAGAGTTTCAGGTCGAGTGAACCTTCTTCAGAACTGATGGTAGCATAGGAAAAAGTTGTTATTTTTAATGCAGAAGATAGGGTGGGGGGAGAGGCGAAGGAGTAAAGGACAGATGGAGTTAGAGCCCAAAGAGAGAGAACAGTTGGATAGACAAAGAAGCAGATAATGGTCAGCCTAGGAGAAAGAATGGCTGTTAATGGAGAGAACTGACTTGCAGCAGACTTCTGGCTGTGATTAAATTCAGTGAATGATACATGACAAGGAGAAACCAAAAATGAGAAATGCACATTATTTCTCTGTCCGCTAATGTTGCTTCACTTGGAAATCTTCTGATGGAGAAAACAGCAATAATCAACGATCAGTGCTCTCGCCACCATTCACAAGAATTTTTTTTTGTCTGAGGAGTCTAGACCAAGAAGAATCAGGTGGCTAACATTTGTTGAAGAAAACAAAATTCCAGGAAATACACTTTGATGCCAAAACCCTTATGGCAGCACTCTGCACTGCCGTCTGGAGAGGACAGTGCATCAAGGTAGGGATGCAGAAAATAGCTTAGGTGATGACCAGAAGCAGGATGGAAAAGGGCAACTAAGTTGACGCAATATGACTTTCATCCTGCAATTCACAAATTCAACTTTTAAATATCTAGATATTTTACGTCTGTCTTCTTTCAAATTTTTCATGACCAATATCTACTGCAATATGCTCTAACTTTGGATATGACAATGTGTGCACACTGTATTACAGTACTGAATTTTGGTCCATTTTCAGACGGGATGAAGGAAATGAAGAATCCAGGAGGGAGTAGGATGAGGCCATGGTATTGAAGTGGGGAAACAGGAGGGAGAAAAAAATGGGAGGACGGCAAAGAGTCAGTGGGAGGAGATAGAGAGAGACAAGAGGAAAGAAGGGAAGGAGAGTAAGAAAAAAAAAACAACAAGAGGAGAGGAGAAGAGAGGCCCAGCCATTAGGTAAGAACTATCCTACACCTTTACGGCATTTCAACTCTGATTTGGTCTGCATTATTGGAAAAGGACATTGTCAAAATCTTTTCAGCTTGAATAGTGTGGCACATGTGAGAAATCTGACAAAATATGGCGAGATTGAAAAAATCTGAATCTTGATGTCGAGGAAAAACAAGTTCCAATACAAGGTTTCGGTGTGAGTTCTGAATCTCGCTAAAAGGCCACAGCTACCTTATTTGCGTGTATTTGAGTTTCATTATTAACTACTCCAACCTCACTTGTATGCAGCTTGCAATTCTTAATCCCTCTCCCAAGTCACGAGACATTGACAATTCTGATTCCCAAGTCAGAGTGGTGACCTGGCATAGGTAGCCTCTTTGCAGCTCTGTTTTAATATTCTTTCACCAACGTGTTCTTGAAAGTTCCATGAATATGGTCCTCCTCCGCCCTTCATCCACCAATATCAGTATTAGCAAACTACCAGCCATGCTTCATTATTACGGCTGATCTCAGACCAACTCAGATCCCACTTTCACTTTGGAGCTCCTGCCAGGTCACTTTGTACACAGGGACAAACTGCACAGGATGCATCTAATGGCTCTTAGCTAAATTTCTTAGCATTCTCTGCTTACTTGGAGGCTGCAAAATGTATTACTTTATAGCCAGAGGACAAGAAGCGTTAGTAGTTGTGGAGGGTGAGAGATGTTGAGTGGAGATGCTGTATGCACCAAAGAGATTGGAGCATTGTTTGCAGAGTTAGAGTGAGTGTGCAATAGCAAAGAAAAGACGATGGTTATTCCCTTTGCAGATCACATGAGATCACTGACCTTTAAGCCTTCACTGTTGTGCATTTCATCTGGCACTAGAGAAAGCTCTAACTCAGGCTACTAGCTATGCCCAGGCCAGCTCTTTTAGTGCCTTGTCATCCTCTGGCAATCTGTCTGATAGAGGATGGCTCTGCTCTGGACCACCCAGTCCACCAGCATCTCCAGGTCCTTATCTGAAAAGGAGGGAGCTAACTACTTTATCTGAAGCATTTTGGTTTCCTCAGAGGACAATGTGCACGGTAGGATCTGAAGTCGGGTGCAGCCAGGGGCTTTCAATATGGCACCAGAGGCTTGCAGGCTGGGAGATTCCAGCAGTGGCCAAACATCACATTTCCTATTGCATAATTATACAGGGATGATGCCAAAGTGACTGGTTGTATAATTAATGAGGTGATGAGCTGGAGAAAGCATGACCAAAGTTGCTGTGAACCATGACAGCAATCATGTCTTGAAACTCTGAAAATAGACTAAAAATGGAAGAATCCGGTCCATGGTTCGACAATGCAATTGTCCCATAGAATATTTCAGTATTCATAAGTGTACCAGGGCAGTCACACAAATGTGGTTTAATTAACTGCAGGATTTCGATTAAAAACAATTTAGACACCATCTGGACCATGAGAAAAGTAGAGTATGAATTTTCCACAAACATGTATACACCTTATGAAATATAACCATCCTACAAGATTCACTTTCTCAGACAGATTCCTCACATATGCCCCAATAATCCCAGCAGTGAGACTTCCCTCAAACCATTTACTTTCAAACCAGATGTGAAAGATGTAAGCGAATTCAGTATGAAGAAATCAGAGCTTTCTACCTTGATCTCGATGCAGTGTTGTTCATCAATAATTCAGGCACCCTGTGAGAAAAGGGATGACAGGTCTCTCTTCCAAACATATTTGAGTGCATGGTCAAACAGGACGTAGGGAAAGGGGAAGTAATGTTAGCTATTTTCATATCATGGGAGTCAACAAGCAGCACAGAACCTGATTTTTTCTAAAATAAAACCTACCTGGCTTCCTTTTTCTTTAGAAAAACCACTGAATATTAAGAAAGTGATAAAGGAATGCGCAAAGTCTGCTCAATAACTTCCAGTTTTGCCCGATCTTGCAACCAAGACATATCATCTGCTCAATTGCTTATTTGTGTTGCAAAAGAATCCCATTGCCTCTCACAGCTGATAAAATATTAATAAAAATAGGAATACTGCACTTTCCCAATCTGGCTGTCTTTGAATTGTGATACACAGGCTTGGCAAATGATCTGAGGGTCATATAATAGCGTCTGAACGATGGGAGGGGTTGAAAGATGAACACCTTGTTGATTAAGTATGGTCTGATTGAAAGCCAAATGGTCATAACAGGTAGGAATCATTTGTCCTGCTTCCTAAAAGTTGGCCATTTTAACTGAGTTGATTTAACCCTGTACCTCCACCTCAAATCTCTGCCTTCAGACAACATAAGGTGCCCAGTCATAATAAACAATATTATGCATGTAAGTTCTGAAAATGATACTCATGCCATTATTAAGTTTCTTTTTATTATATTACCCTTTAAGTTCATTTCTTTTTGTATTCAGTTGTGGGGCATGGTTGTCACTGGCATTTATTGCCAGTCCCTAGTTGTTCTCGAGAAGGTGGTGGTAAGCTGCCTTCTTGAACTGCTGCAGTCCACACACTGTAGGTAATATAGTTATCTTTAAAGAAGTAATTGTGTGAGGTTTATATATTCATGTCTAAATACGTCTGTGTGTACATAAATGAATGGCCCCTTAAAGCAATGATCTATACAGTGGATTTTAAAATTCCTTCTTGAAACAATTTTCCATTTGCTCCATATTTGAAAGTCATTCCAATGTTAGGTCACATTCATTACATTACTCATTCAAATTATATAACCCGTCATTGCAAAGTACTGAACAACTGACATATTTTCCACCTGTCAATATCAGAGTGTTTGGAATATGCAATTACATTACACCAAATAAAAGCACATCTTCATCAACATCCACATACAAAAGTCAAAACCTTATTTAAAGTTTCTAGTATGGAGTGAATAGGCAAAGCCAACAGTACATCCTCAGAGTGTAGACACCTCCCATAAATTGTGCAGAGCTTCACCACCTCGAGCCTAATGACTGTCCTGGAACCTGTCCATTGAATTACTGTCTTGTAGTACTTTCCTACGTATTTTTCTCACTAGCCTTTCTCAAACCTAAACATTGCAGTCTTATTAATTACTTTGTAAGCAACGTGGTGATAGGAGCATTGGTTCTGTTTGTCCTTGCATGCTATGTAATTGAACTTAGCCATGTCGCCATTTGGAAATCTTAACTGGAGGCCATCGATGTGGGTAAAATTGGAGACACAGTCAGTCTGCTCTCACACAGGCCCTGAAAACTGGCTTATATTCCTCATCAGCTACAAATGATATGCAAGTAGGTACAGAAAATCTTTAAAAGATAAAATAATTCCTCACCCATAGACTTCAAAATCAGACTCCAACTGCTTTGAAATAAACCTTTTTGCTGCGGGTACAAAAAAGGTGAATCTTTACTGTTAGCTCTGTCATAACTGTCTTTGTAAAATTCAGCAGATAGCAGATGTCAAACCAGGTTCTCCACTGATTTGAATGCCACCAAAGTTATACTTTGACATCACAATATAGAATGAGCCGCTAATACTCAGTACAGTATCTGAATGATTACAAGAACACAGAAGTGGGTACCACCATATTATTAAATTGGAGAGGGTTCAGAAGAGATTTATAAAGATGTTACCGGGACTAGGGTGTTTGAGTTTTAAGCAGTGGCTGGATAGGCTGGGACTTTTTTCACTAAAGTGTCAGAGATTGAGGGGTGACGTTATAGAGGTTTATAAAATCATGAGGGGCATGGATAACATGAATAGCAAGGGTCTTTTCCCTAGGGTAGGGGAGCTCAAAACCAGAGGGCATATTTTTAAGGTGTGAGGAGAAAATTTAAAAGGGAATAGCAAGAACTGCAGATGCTGGAGTCAGAATTGATACAGTGTGGAACTGGTGGAACACAGCAGGTCAGGCAGAATCAGAGGAGTAGGAGAGTCAATGTTTTGGGCCTAGACTCTTCATCCTGCTGTGTTCCTCCAGCTCCACAAGATTTAAAAGGAACCTGAGGGGAAACCTTTTCACACAGAGGGTGGTTTTTATGTGGAATGAACTGCTAGAGGAAATGGTGGATGCAGGTACAGATACAGCAATTAAAAGACATTTGGACAGGTACATGAATAGAAAAGGTTTAGAGGGTATTTGGCTAAACACAGGCAAGTGGGATTAGTTTAGTTTGGGAAACTTGGTCGGCATGGATCAGTTGGACTGAAGGGTCTGTTTCCGTGCTGTATGACTCAATGATTCTACATCAGTAATAAAGGAACTCCAAGGGCAGAAAAGCCAAACTAGTAACCACTCTTTGATAATATGCAATGCCCATACATTGTCAAATTTTTTATCACATCTTTTTCCTTCATTTGTATCAACCTTCTAGTACGACAGCTGTGTTAAAACAAAATGAAAGTGAATCACTCAATATGTGATGCAATTGACAGGCATCAGTGCTCAAAAGGACAAATTTCCTGGCTGAGAATTAGTAAACTCAATTAAATACACTCTCAAAAGATACCCAGATCCATAATGAGGTGTTAAGTAATCATCTCTCCCTTTACATCAGCAGCAATGAGTAGTTTCCCACTGTTTTGTGTGTGTGTTTGTATAGAGTGTGTGTGTGTGCGCGCGCATGCTACAAAGGACAAGTTATTAGTTTAAATATTAGTGGAACCAAAATCATTTATAATATCAGTGCACAAACTTCTATTCCAGACTGAGCCTAATAAGACATCTGAAAGACAACAGCAACTGACTTGTCTATACTTTGTTCTGGGGTGCGCTTTGAGCAGTTGTCCAGTAATATTACTTCATTAATATCAACGAGATGAACTCAAGTGAAAACAGCAAACTTTCAAACTTTGCACTTTTCGTTATTAAATTGATTGACAACAAACACCACAAACATGTCACTGCACATAGAAACACAAAGGGAAATAACTGGGTCAAACAGCAACATACTGAGAATATGGCAGACCTTATAGGTAATGTTACATCTGTCCTGTATATCAACAGTGTACTTGTACTGGACCATGTAAGACATCTATCAATAGCAGAGGTTCCAGCAGACCAGCAGAGATATCCCATCTGTCCCACTCCGAGTGAAAGACTTGCTTTATTTTCTCTGGGGTGAATGTAACTATGTTGCATGCAGAAATCAGTTTGCATGTCCAAAAGACAGAGCTCATATCTTAACCAATGCAATCAATGTTAATAAACTTAATGCTAGCTGATAGAACAGAGAATTCCATACAGTGACTGATGAAATTTGATTAAGCCTGTTCAAAGGAAAATGAGAAACATATCCAATTCAAGAACCTTTAAAAGCAAGGTACTGTGCTTGCTATTTGTACAATGTGGGGAACAACTATGGCTTGGAAGTCATTTTAGAAGGTGGAACCTTACCCTTGCCTGTATACAAGTAACTTTCCTCTTAAAAGACTCGGGCAACCTTGTTGTTATTGCTTGGGTTTCAGGGTCAAACAGGACTAGACTTGGCACTGAGCAAACAACAGAGATAATGTGGTCTTGTGAATTAATGATTTCCACTTCACTGTAGCATCAAAAAACTATAGCAATAACCACATGGTTTACAAACTGGAATAAAAAAACCATTATAATTCTGTAGTGGTATTCAATATCAGATCAAGTTATTGCTGAGCAAATTACTTGACAAAAGCCAACCATGATCTGCCACAACCATCAAAAATAGTTGAGGACAAACGTCCAAATGAACCTAAAATCAATTAGCCACCAAGTTCTGACCCTTAATTGCAGACTATTGGTGGCATTTTAATTGCAGCCATCATGGGCAGGTGCGACTGAAGGTATTGACAGTGAGCTTTGTACAATAAACTTTTATTGGCAACTTGTGCCTGATTGCAGTACTGAAGCTGAATAAAGAGAAATCAGGAAGGTTACATGCAGTGAGCAGATCATTACTGTTGCAAATTTATACAGTTCCTCTGGATTTGCACCCATTCCCCCATCTCCTTCTTAAACTGATGACATGGCAGTGTTGCCTTATTGAGAATATTTAATTTTTGACAATTAAAGTATTCAAATCTTGCTTGGTGCAATGAATCAGATTAGTTTTCTGGATGTTTTTTGGCACGTCTTTTATCAGATTAATGATCAACAGCCACTGCCAAGGAGCATAAAAATGTATGCAGCTTGGCGTCAAAATTTGGAAGGTGTCTTTTCAGAACAACCCACCCATCTCCCCCTCATGCACTGCTCTGCCCAACCAGTTCACCATCAATTTCTTTTCCAATTTTCTATGAACACAATTTGAAAGGTTTGTACAATGTCTGCTCTGAAGCCATCTAATGATACACAATTGCTGCTGAGTAAATACATGAAAAGCAAAGCCTTTCTGAACAGCAAAAGAACTTTTGGGACAATTAAAACCACTACACCTCCTAGTGGCCAATGCTATTAATGTCCTCAGACCGAAATGTCAAACAAAAAAAAACTTGGCTTTTCACCAAAGGTAGAATAATCCTTATTCAGCTACTTCCCTGAAAATGCCCCAAGAAACAGCTGCTGAGGATAGTCCCTCCTTAATCACATTTTGGCTTCCAGTGCAAATTGTTCCAAAAGGGTGAACAATTTTGTTTCAATTCTTGCAGATCTGGAATCTTTCAGGTTTCAGCAGCCCCGGGTATTTGGAGAAGATTTTTCTTTTAAACTATCACCTCATGAACAAAACGTAAATCTGCATTCAATACCCAAGTGTTATCTCAGTGCAACATGGCCAAATAATGAGTGATTCAGTGACACAATACAGGGAGCATTTATAAACGTTTCATTTTCCCAAATAAGGGCTTCTGTGGCACTCAGGTGATGTAGCATTCTATTCACCGAATCATTTACAAGGTGAGGGCACACGGGTAGTTTGATCGACATAAAAGGGATAATGAATAATCATTCCATAAATGAATGAAAATGTATAGACCAGACTCAGCATCAAAAACAAAGCATAAACAACTGTCCATGTATTTTCCTTGGACAGGAGCAGGCCATTCCACCCAGAATTTCCTTTCTCAATACTGGAGTCGGAGGAAGAATTTAGATTGAATTTACAAAGCACTTTCGATGCTATTCCATTCGGAGTGCAGCTAAGGCCTCTTCATACTCCAAGGTTTAAGGACAATTAAGTTCAAATCATAGAATCCTTACAGTGTGGAAACAGGCCCTTCGGCCCAACAAGTCACACCCACCCTCAGAGCATCCCACCCAGACCCATCCCCCTAATCTACACATCCCTGAACACGACGGGCAAATTAGCATGGCCAATCCACCTAGCCTGCACATCTTTGGACTGTGGGGGGAAACCGGAGTATCCAGAGGAAACCCACGCAGACACAGGGAGAATATGCAAACTCCACACAGACAGTCACCCAAGGGTGGAATCGAACCCGGGTCCCTGGCGCTGTGAGGCAGCAGCGCTAACCACTGAGCCACCGTGCCGCCCTAAATTGAATTGCTCACATCAGCAATAGCTCTGAATTTTACCTGACGAGAAAGGACTTGCGGAAAAAAAGAAACATTTAGTCAAAGCTTTTATCTCACACGTGGCAGGACAATTTACAAGAATACTAATACAGGAGAAATGCAACAATTATACTGAATGAGAGGCAGATGATGTATTGTACCAGCTGCATGATACATTTTATTTAGTCTTCTTCCACAAATGAACCCAATTGCACAATCCACTGCGCAAAAAGGACATAATTTTATTTTTCTGCTTGTGACTGCGTGTAGGCCCAAACATTCCTGGTCACAGCTGCCAGCCAAACATTCTGCTTAGTGTAGATTCCCAATCGAGAATGTTTGGTTGAGTCAAGGAAGGTTCACACATGGTGCACAATAAGGCCATCATGGAGACAGGTTACGTATTGCATCAACATCTTTGGGAAAAAAATGCTGAAGGCACCAGACTCTTGAATAGGGAATGTGTAAGTGAGTTTATTTAACCATATCAAGAGTGTCTCATGTGTTTTGGTCCGTCACAATACAAAGGTATATTAATCTACACAAATATAAGTTGCTGCTGTTGATATAATTCATGTTTTTGCTTTAATTTATATGACCTGAATTTTTAAAAATGCTTACCCTACAATAATGCAAATTTGGAATGCTATCAGGTCAATAATTATCCATTAGAGGCTACAGTTGCTATAAGTTCAGGCTGTGACTCTGGAATCTTCCTTTCACTTGGGTTACAGTTCTATTCTTTGTAGCTGGAGTGGAGAGCAAAGGGAGGAAGGGATTGCATGAAAAGGAACATGGAGGATGGGAGAATAGAGCTAAACATTTACAGGTGCAAAAGATCAGATGAACAGAGCAGGATAAGGGACAAAGAAATGTCAAAGAACAAGTTAATATCAGTGGATGAGTCAACAGAGTCAGTAAAGACCGTCAACCAAGATGAGTGCCTTGACAAATTCACAGGAAAGTATTACTTATATGGTGCTAGAAAATATATATGGCTTAAATTCATTATATATTCCATCACGTCAATTTTGAATCACAAAATAAATGCTAAGGGTTAAATCTGTTTGTGGTGTACAATGTGTTCTTGTGCAGCCACAATAAACAATGAGTATACTAAAGTTTGACTTGCATATGTTCTGGGCAGTGAACCATTTTAAACATAAGAATAAGACTTTGTGTTTTGCACCATTTTAATTTTTGATATGTCTCAACAGATTAGCAATCTCTATGAAGAAGTCCCACAGCATTTAATTCGAACAAGAAATCTGAGTAATGACCTTGTCAAGTGGCCTCAACTGAAACCAATTTCAGCTTCCACAATTTTAAGCCAGACGAAGTTTAAACAAACTAGAAAAATTTACATTATTTAGGGAATCACTAAGTGGAGATAGAATTTGTTCTGTATTTAATTCCATCTAGTCAACACAACACCAAGAGGAACAAGATGGGAAGGGAGCTCTAAACATTCAATGCCTTGAGTGAAATTTGCTGGTGGGAAGCGGTACTGTTATTAAAACAGTACTTTCAATTAATATTTGTTAAAATGAGACACAAATTACCTTTCTTTCACAGCTGCCTCAGAATATATCCCAAAGCCAATGTTGAAAATTAGAGGGTAAAAAGTAATTATCATAAACTGCAAATTGCAGTATTAATTTCATGTGCACTTTTAAATTCAAAGCTTATTATATACAGTAATAGTGAAGTTTAATAAACTGGTTCACTGATAATTAAAGCACCTTGTATAATTTATCTCATTGATCACAGACCACCTTCCTCTTTGAAAACCAATTGACACCGACACCTTGAATAAAGCTGCCAAATAACTACACCAGGCTTCGAATATAAGTGGATTTGCCTTCATCAGTGGACAGAACACATGCTGTTTTGTGGAAACCTAAAAATACAGGACAACAACAATATGTTTCTTTCAGTGAGAGCCAGCACTGAAGTTGCTGCTCCAAATCAAAAATATAATCACTCACTTACAAGCAGATGCCCTTCGTATGGCAAGCAGTGGTTTATACCTCGTCAGATGATCTCACTGCTGTGAAACATAATTCCCTGGACTTTACAAGAATAAAACTAGCTACAATAACTACAATAATTTACCACATAGTTTAGCAGAAATGACTTCCTGTCACTGTAATTCTAAGGCTCTTACGAATACTGTTATGATCCCAGCTGATTGTATTACAAGACAAGTGAGATCCTACACTGAAATCTGCTTGGTAGATCATTTTTTGGTTTTATCAAGGTGGTCTTTCACTGAAAGACATGTGCAATCTTTCAGTTTTGAGTTCAATAATATAACAGAAGTTTATGACATAAAAGAAGTTTATGACATAAAAGAAATGAGAATAAAATAAAAAAAAAACCAAAGGATTTATATGTAACAAAGGAAAAAGATTTCAAAACACAAGGTAAACTACTTTCCCATTAATCCCCAAAATATTCCTTTATGGTACTCACACACCAGACAGAATGCATTTCCTTAACCCAAAAAGAGTTTGACTTAGCTGTGACTTCAATTTCTGGTTGAGAGAACCTGACAGCTTCTTCCTGTAGCATTCTGAGCTCAAACCTTCTCAATTTCAAATAACTCTTTCAGAGTTTTAACCAAACACTCTAGACCAGGACCTTTACTACCCTCCTTGTACTGATGATGTGGAGGTGCAGGTGTTGGACTGGGGGAGACAAAGTCAGAAATCACACGACTCCAGGTTATGGTCCAACAGATTTATTTGAAATCACAAGCTTTCGGAGCACTGCTCCTTCGTCACCTGGTGTTGTGTGACTTCTAACTTTCTCCTTACACTGAGGTAACCTATTTTTAGTGATTCTAAACAATCCTCTGTCTTTCTCAGGAGCAACTGCTTTACACATCTAGATTCAGCTAAGAATCCTGCAGAACTGCTCAAACTAAGATTTAAAGAAATTACTTTTTCTAAGCTACTATGCTTTCCTAAGCAACTCCCCCAAAAAGTCCAGAGTCTGAAAGCTTAACGCACTATATTGTTTAGTTTGTTCACTCATAAACTCTCCCAATATGATCAAAACCCCACTATTTGCCAGGGAGCCTTCCTCTCTCACCATTTGTTAAAAGGAACCACTATAGCTGAGAAATGCTTATAAGTTAATCAATAGACCCCTTTGGACACACAGAAAACCCATATGCCACTGGTAAAGTTCAAAAATCCAAATTTAATGATAATAAAATGCATCTGAATCACACATATTTCATCACAATACATATATAAATACAAGCAACTCATTTGTACGGATAATATACGGATAGTATACTGAATCTATGGAATTCTTTACTGCAGAAGGCTGTTATGGCTGGACATTTTTTAATTAGTCAGGGGATCAAGGGGTAAGTGTATAAAGCAGGAAAGCAGAGTTGATTATCAGATCAGCCATGATCTCATGGAATAGAGGAACAAACTCAAGGGCTGAATGGGTACTCTTGCTCCTACATTATATGGTCAAATACAGATTGCAAAAGTACACGCTCAATTCATATAGATGCGTCAATTTGACACATATCTGGGGCTCAAAGAAGTCCTGGTTACCCCTGCCGAAACTCACCTGGCTTTATCACTGCTAGTCTAATTGTGACCATCAGGGTTTCTCAAAAGACCTGTGCTAAACAAGAAGGAAATGAAAGAAAAGCATGTGCAAAAATACAAAGCAAATAACATGTAATGTATAAAAATCAAGAATACAGATTCAAACAAAGCTGTTTTGTAAGTTGGCAATATATGGTATTAATTTTTATATTATTTCATCAACACTGTTTACAGTAGAACATATGGCTAAAGATTTATATACAACCTTTCAGGACCTCAAGATATCCCTAAGAGTCTTACGGCCAGAGAACTTTGTTTGAAGTCATTGTTGTGAAACAGGAAATGCTTCAGCAAATGCACAGCAAGATCGCACTAACAAACTTGTGAAAATGCTGAAATAACCTTTATCAAGGATGATGATGGCAGTATAAATATCAACCAGGACACCAGGGAGCAATGGGGAGGTGATGGCCTAGTGGCATTATTGCTGGACTGCTAATCCAGAGACCCAGGTTCGAATCATGGTATGGCAGGTGGTGGAATTTGAGTTCAATAAAAATCTGGAATTGAGAGCCTAATGATCACTATAAATCTACTGTTGATTGTTGGAAAACCCCATCTGGTTCATTAATGTCCTTTCGGGAAGGAAACTGCCATCCTTGCTTGGTCTGGCCTACACTTGACTCCAGACACACAGCAATGTGGTCGACACTTAACTGCCCTCTGGGTAATTAGGGATGGGGCAATAAATGCTGGCCTAGCCAACGATGTCCACATCTTGTGAATGAATAGATTTATAAAAATCTTTCAGTCTTTTTTGAATAGCAGCGTGAGTTCTCACACTGACAGGGCAGAGGTGCCTTAGTTTAACATTTCATCCAAAAGAGACTCACTACATCACGGAAGAAATCATAACCTCTAACTTTCCAAATATTGCACTCATAGATTCGAAAGATTTTTCTTACATCTTCTTCTTGATTTTATCAAGAATTTCAGGTGATAATAGGTCAATGCAGTACATAGAAATGGGAGTATACATTTCACTATGATAAAAATTTTAAAAGAGCTCTTGAAAATTTAATGCTTTGCCTCCAAGATTTTATTTCCTAACCTTGATTCACCCTGGAGTTTTAATCTTTCACTCATAGGAAATCATTCTCATGGTTTGAAGTGGAAACCCCTTAAAATTTAATATAAAAAATTAGGCTTGGGAAGAGGTCCAAAGCTTAGCAATAAATACACAATATCATTCCTCTTAATAACTTGTAATCTGATGTAATAGCAAAACAAATTCAAGAATTATTGTGGATAAATCACATATCTGCCTGCCTTTTTTATTCAGTTCAGACCCTTTTCAAGATAGAACTCATACGTAGAGGCAAACATCATCCAATCATAATTTAATCAATTAAAACAGATTAGGCTCTTGTTATGAATCTGAATATTTAACCATTCTTTGATATTGAAAAAATGTTACTTATCCAATCCTATTGTATAGCTGCCTCTACCACCAGAAATAGAAACTGACATATAGCTGCATTATTTCAAAAAACATTATCAATGGAATAAACAAATTATCCAAAACTGCAAAAGGTATCTCAGTTGATACTCTAGACACTTTCCCCTTAGCCCTGTGCATCCACATTTATGTAACAGCAATAGCCCACTCTAATATTTAGCCATAGTAAGTGGATGTTTTCATAATTCTTGGCCGTTGCAATCGAAATCACGATCTTGATCAATGGCAACAATCCATCAAAGGTGGGAGGACAACAATCTATCTCGGAACCCTGTTTTCCCTTTTGCTGCAGTGCACTATCAATCATCATTACTTAATGAGCAAATAGCGACATACCAATTGAAACCTGCACTAAACTGGGACTTATCCAAAATGTTCCAGCTCTCATCTGGAGTTGGATTTTTGATCCTACTTATTTTCCTGCGACACATTTTTTTCTCTCTCAATGGCTGAAGTCTGCAAGCACAACCTTCAGATACCACAGCAGGGACAAATTTAAATAAAAACTGAAAGAACTGCGGATCCTGTAAATCAGAAACAAAAACAGAAATTGCTCAGCTTTTCCAGCAATTTCTGTTTTTGTTTCTGAGGGACAAATTTAATATGTGCTTATCGCTATTTCCCTCAAAGATAACCTAAATTTGCCATTTGTTGGGAAAATGAAGAAGTTCAATTTTAAAACCACAAACCCGAAGTGTTTGCCAGGAAGTTAGTTCCAGTTTAGCTGGCAGGTCGTGTTTGTAAAGCATCACTTTGATGCACAATGTGGTTTAGTGTAGGTTCACCCTGGCAATTTAGTATATAATGTCCAGTCATACTATCAGGAATGAATAAAAAGTGATAGCCAGGGACGTTGCTACAGAAAGGCAAGGGAACAGAGGAGGATAAAAAAAAGGGCAAGTTACCTTTCACTGCTCTTCCACACCTTCTAGTGGCCACATCAAAAGTCAGTATGACAAAATCCTGAAACTAATGGCCTAGCATTTCTTGCAGCAAGCGAATTTCATGGAGGTTTTAGTAATTCAGCGTCATGCTCATACGGTTTTTAATTGAAATATTATCTATACTCTTAAAGATAAACAAATTCAGTATATTCAAATACATTTGAAATCTACCACTCATGCTGATTGTGATCTTATGTTTCTCTTACCAACATCTTCCTTACCCATGTGTTGAAATCACTTGAAAATGATACTATTGCTCATGAGCTGTGGACTGACAGAACACACACACACACATACACTTTCTCGCTCCCAAACACGCACACACATACGCACACACTTTCTCCCTTCCAAACACACACACACACACTTTCTCTCTCTCTCTCACATACACACACATGCACAGACACACACTTTGTCACTCACACACACACACTTTCTCTCTCCCAAACACACACACACACACACTTTCTCTCTCTCACATACGCACACTTGCACAGACACACACTTTCTCGCTCCCACACACACACACTTTCTCTCTCCCAAACACACACACACACAAACACACAAAGTATTCTCTATGCATGCAGACACTTAAATACAGAGTTATACATAGGGACTGAGTCTGCAAAGTGTCCTTCACTGCAGTGATTCACCAAATTGATTGTTACCTAAGCAATCAATTATAGGGAGGAAAACTGTGCCCACATAAAACTAACAATTACTGGTAATTTCTTGAAAATCGCTTCTTTTCTTTGGGACATCATCATGTAGGGAGGATGTGCAGCAAAACATGAATCCTTCCATTTTCTTTATTTTCATAGAAAGCCCAGAGGTTAGGTTTAATAAGGATCAATGGCAGTTTATCTGGGACACAGCTACTTCAGAACGTGCAAATTAAAATCAACACTTGAAAGAAATGGATTTAATTAAAAAATGTAGAGCCACAGGCATTTTAAATTCAATTAAAGGATTTATGCAAAGGTTTGGTAGTTGTTTTTTTAAGTTACTGCCTATATAATGAGAACTTCATATTTAAAATCAATAGGTAATCTGGGACAGAAGTTGATTCCTTAAGAACATTTTAAAATCAATTTTTAAAAATAGAGGTTGAACCAAAGAGATATCAGCCAACACAATGGCTCTACTGTGCAAGGCAAAAGTGTTATCGCAAGTTACCTTGGGCTGAATCTTATATTTTGGCTAAGTGTCATTTCTGTTGAATTTCACTGGGGAGGGGTCTTCTCTCCACAACTTATAGCACATCATCCTAAATATATTTTTTAAGGTGAGAGACGAAAAATTTTAAAAAAGACATATGGGGCAATTTTTTTTTACACACGAGAGTGGTTCGTGTGTGGAAGGAACTTCCAGAGGAAGTGGTAGATGCAAGTACAGTTACAATGTTTAAAAGACATTTGGATAAGCACATGAGTAACAAATGATTGGA
Source organism: Rhincodon typus (assembly GCF_021869965.1). Taxonomy (NCBI): domain Eukaryota; kingdom Metazoa; phylum Chordata; class Chondrichthyes; order Orectolobiformes; family Rhincodontidae; genus Rhincodon; species Rhincodon typus. The sequence goes on from NC_063346.1 coordinate 12,669,000, forward strand.
GGGATATGGGCCAAGACAGTTTAGTTTGGGATTATGGTCGGCATGGACTGGTTTGACAGAAGGGTCTGTTTCTGTGCTGTATGACTCAATGTTCCATTAACTACCTTTCATGAACACCTCGGTGCCCCTCTCATCTGACGGTAGCCGATTTTCCCACTCGCTGTAGCTGGATCTAGTCGCCACGGCAAGGATTCCCTGCGATCCCTGGTACCAGCACAAGCTTTGAAAGGCCATTGTGCAAACAGTCAAGCACTATCAGTCTAGAGCTTCTGTGGATGATTTGTGACATCTGCCCCAGACATAGCAGTTAATGGAAAATTGGAAGTACTATCTGATACATTGTAAAATAGCATATTAAAAGGCAAGATTCCCTGTTAATGAAGGTGGTAACAAGCAACGATCCCCATTCCCTGGTGCCACTCCTTGGCAAGAATCTCCTCTTGATATCCAGAATTCTGTTAGAAATGTGACTTTGTTACTCCAGACGTCAAGTAATGTCTGACTTGACTTCTTGAGCAATTTTCCCAGATTTCTCACCAAAGCCCATGTCATTAAGGGATTGGAAAGATTCCACCTAACATTTTCATGTCTAACAGGAGTTTAATCACTGATTTTGTATAAAGGCACCACTTCAAGAAAGAAGACAAGCCGATTTTTTTTCGGGTAATTAACAAACAATGAATATTTTTCAATACAACAAAATTATTTGCGTCATATTCATTATGCTTTTTCCCCTTCCTTGTAATCATGTTTTGTTAAAACTCCATGCAGTACAAACCTTCTCAACATACAGCACTGAAGGTTATTGTACATTTAGTTGAGAGAGATAGTAGGAACTGCAGATGCTGGAGAATCTGAGATAACAAGGTGTAGAGCTGGATGACACAGCAGGCCAAGCAGCATCATAGGAGCAGGAAGGCTGACGTTTTGGGCCTAGACCTAGAAAAGTGGCACCTTTTCTGATGAAGG
>NC_063346.1:12689968-12707612 GCF_021869965.1 Rhincodon typus
TAGGCCCGAAACGTCAGCCTTCCTGCTCCTCTGATGCTGCTTGGCCTGCTGTGTTCATCCAGCTCTACACCTTGTTATCTCAGATTCTCCAGCATCTGCAGTTCCTACTATCTCTCACACAAGTTTGCAGATATGTTTATAGCAGAAAGGAAGTTTATTACACAAAAAAAAAAACAAACTAAGTTTTAACACAACATTAAAACAAAGTTTCAACCAGTTTCCCAATAACATTCATTTTAGAGGCTCAAGTCTATAAAAATTGTGATTTTAAAATTATGAAAAATTACATCTTCATTAAATTGATGCAGTTAGGTCCTGTTCCAAAATTACTTTCTGTTCCCTTTTGAAAAACCTTCACAGAACGAACTCACGTCCATTTTTTTTTTTTCAAAAGAATCCAAACTCCAAAAAAGTGGTCATAATATACTTCATCACATATGTAATACATGTCAGTGGCTAAAAAGCCAATAAAATAGGGGAAAATGGATTAACAAAGTAAATTGGCAAGAAATCTAAACATGAAGAGAGAACTTCTCAGGGTGTATAAAAAGAGAGTGAACAGCTAAATTAAACGTGGGGCCCTTGGAGGATGTGATTGGGAAATTGACAATGGGGAACAGGGAAATGGCAAATAACTTAAACCAATATTTTGCATCAGTCTTCACGCTGAAGGACACTATAAACATCCTCATTTTATTAGATAAGCAAGGAGCGAATTGGAAGAAAGGTCTTGTAACAGCTTCTAACACAAGTGACAAAGTATTGACAAATTAACAGGACTGAAGATAAACAAGTCACCAAGACCCAATGGTCTGCATTCAATGGTTTTAAAGGAAGTGGCTGCAGAGATAGTGAAGGCATTGGTTGGAATATTCCAGAACTCATTGGATTCTAGGATCGGAAAACTGAGAATGCGATCTCAGGTTTTTGAGTAGATTTGTAGCTCGGATTGTGGATGCTGTAGATGGTTTGCTCGCCGAGCTGGTTCGTTGGTTCGCAGATGTTTCATTTCCCTGTTGGGCAACATCATCAGTGCAGCCTCCGATGAAGCGCTGTTGTGTTTTCCCGTCTGGTATTTAAACTCTGGGGTCCGTTAGATTTGATTACCTCATTTCCGGTTTCCCTTCACAGTGGTGTATATATAGGGTTTAGTTCTATGTGTTTGGGTCAACATCAGGATCCTGGGACGGGCCAAACAGAGACAAGCCTGGGAATTCCTAGAGGCCTGGTTCTCCACCAAGAAGACCATCAACAAACACATAAAACTAAACCCTACAGATACACCACTGCGAAGGAAAATGGGAAATGAGGTAATCAAATCCAACGGACCCCAGAGTTTAAATACCAGGTGGGAAAATACAGCGGCGCTTCACTGGAGGCTGCACTGATGATGTTGCCCAGCAGGGAAATGAAACGTCCGCAAACTAACAAACCAGCTCGGCGAGTGAACCAATCACAGCTGCTAATGCGATGCTCGCGTTCACAGAGGGAGGGAAACCGAAAGCAGGAAAACGTAGGCCAGTTTGCCTAACATTGGTTATCTCAAAATGCTAGAGTCCATTATTAATGAAGAAAAAGCAGAATATTTAGCTAAGTTTAATGGAATCAAACAGATTTAACATGGTTTTATGAAAGGGAAATAATGTTTGACAAATGCTCTGAGAGGATATAACAAGCAGAGTTAATAAAGGGGAACTAACAAACGTACTATGTTAGGATTTCCAGGAAGCATTTGATTGGCTGCCACATTAAAAGGCTATTGTACAAGATATTGGGGGGTTCAATAATTTCAGAGTCTGCGTACCTTGTTCCATGTCCACAAGATATTGCTCACAATATTGGGGGGTAATGTACTAGCTGATCTGAGAACTGGTTAACATGGAAATGGAGGATATGGATTAATCGTTTTTATTTCAGATTGGAAAGATGCAAGTACTGGAATGCCACAAGCACCAGACATGAGGCCTCGATTATTTGTTATTTATGTTCACAACTTGCAGGAGATGTAGAGTGCAACGTATCCAAATATGCTAATGACACAAAAATATCTGGGAGGGCATGTTGTGATGAGGATATAAGGAAGCTGCGAGGGATATAGATAGGTATGCGTGAGTGGGTAAAAACTTGGCAGTAGGAACATGTGAGGTTGTGCATGTTGATCAGAAGAAATGAAAGGTGGTATATTATTTAAATGGAGGGAGACTTCAAAAATGTGCAGCAAAGAGGGATTTGGGCGAACTTGTGCATGAAACACAAAACGTTTGCATGCAGGTGCAGCAGGAAATTAGGAAGGCAAATGGAATCTTGCCTTTATTGAACAAAAAAAACAAAGAACTCCAGATGCTGGAAATCAGAAATAAAAACAGAAGTTGCTGGAAAAACTCAGCAGGTCTGGCAGCATCTGTGGAGAGAAAGCAGAGTTTACATTTTGGGTCTAGTGACCCTTCTTCAGAACTAATTGTAGCCAGGAAAAGGTTGATATATATGATAAAGAAGGGGTAGGGGGAGGGTTAAGGAGTAAATGATAGGTAATGGAGTCCAGAGAGAGAGAACAACAGTTAGGCAGACAAAGGAATGGCTAAAGGTCATCCCAGGGGAATAAATAGCTATTAAGGGTGACTGTTAGTGGCTGACAATGGGTTGTGCATGGTAGCAGCCCATGCGATAACAAGGCCTGCTGTGTGGAGATTGGGATAAGGACATGGAACAAGGTACGCAGACTCTGAAATTATTGAACTCAATACTAAGTCCAGAAGGTCGCAGGGTTCTCAAGCAGAAAATAAAGTGTTGATCTTCCAACTTGCGCTGAGCTTCACTGGAGAACTGCAGCAAGCCCAAGACAGAGATGTTGGCCACAGAACAGGGTGGGGTGTTAAAATGAAAGCTCAGGGACACTTTTTTACAGATGGAAGATAGGTGTTCTGCAAAGCAGTTGTCCAGTCTGCGCTCTGTATCCCCAGTGTACAGGAGACCACATTGAGCAATGAATACAGTAGTTAAGATTAAGTGATTTGCAATTAAATTGCTACTTCACCTGGAAGGTGTGTCTGGGCCTTGTATAGTGAGGAGGGAACAAGTGAATGGGCAGGTGTTACACCTTCTGCAATTGCATGGGAAGGTGCCTGGGGTGCGGTGTTGAGAGTGGGGGAGGAGGATGGTTAGGAGGTAGGAGTTTAAAAATCGGGAAGTCTTGTTATCACTCTTCAGGGTGTTGGTGGAGCTGCACCTAGAGTACTGTGTATAGCTTGGATCCCATATTTAAGAAAGGATAGAATAGTAAATAAAAAGCCAAAAGAATTGCAAATGCTGTAAATCAGAGACAGAATTAGATATTGCTAGAAAAGCTCAGCAGGTCTGGTAGCACCTGTGGAGAGAAATCAGGGGAAATGTAAGGCTGAGATCTGAAGAAGGGTCACTCAACCTGAAGCATTCACTCTGATTTCTCTGCCAGGCCTGTTGAGCTTTTCAAACAATTTCTATTTTTGTCAAGGATATAATGGCAATAAATGCAGTTCAAAAGAAATTCACTACGCTATTTCCAGGGATGAAGGGGTTTACGTGTCAAGAACAGCTAAACAGGATTGACCTTTGTTGATTAAAGCTTAGAAGATTGAGGAATGATTTTATTGAAAAATACAAGATTTTGAGGGGGTTTGACAGGGTAGATATTGAGAGGGGAACCTTGAATTAGGGGACGTATTTATAGGGTAAGGGAACAATCAAATAAAACTGAGATGTGAAGGAAGTTCTCTCAGACAGTACTGAATATCTGGAATTCTCTACCATAGAGAGTTGTAAAGGCTAAATCACTAAAAACATTTAAAGAGGAGGTGGGTAGATTTTTGAAATATTCAGGGGTTTATGCATACACAGAGCTGGCATGAAAGAGGATTTGAGGCCTGAGTTTCATCAAATGTGATCTTATTGAATAGCAGAGCTAGTTTGAGGGGCTGAATGGCCTACTCCTGCTTCTATTTCTTATGCTCATGTAACCATTTGGATTTCAAGGAGAACACAATGGGAATGCTATCTGCGGAAATACTGCAGAAATTGTTATTCCTGTGGTAAACTAACATCTCACAGCATACATAAGAAGCAGGTTTTGATACATGGAAAAATTAGTCTATCTGCAGCAATGAACTAAAATGTGCAAGAAAAATTGAACTGTGAGAGGAGCAATAGCGGCAAGTAACAATAGAAAGAACACAACTGAAGATCATCAGCACCTATTACAATCATTACTATTCTGCCCACAATATGTAGGGGACACAGTAAAAGACTGCATTTTCCAATGGGCATTAATTCAGTTAATTCTGACAGAACTATTTAATTCCATGCAACTTTCCAATTCAGATTGAGTGGGTACACTATCAAGCCTGGCTGAATGGATATGTACGCTAAAAGCAAAACTGTCACTATTGCTTTAAGGTCAGATGAAAGACTGCAATGTTAAATGGACAATACAAACATAACTCACTTGCAATGGTGATTCAATTTGTAAAACACCAAATTCAAACTAGCCAGTTAATGATTCATCTTATCCTTAACCTATAAGTGCAAAAATGATATCAAATAACTATCTAGTGCAGAAGCATTATTAAGCTATAATAAAATTTGGAATAAATTTTACCTATGTTGTAGATGTCACTCTGAGATAATGGTTAAAAGTTGGAAAAGACACATAAAATAGTGATTCCCTTTTGAAAAAGTTCTTATATATTCCATCCCCTTTCAGTCCATCCTTCCATTGTACTTATCCTTTTTTTTTAAATGCTTGTTTTTATAATGCAGTTACCTTGCTATAACATAAGGACCAATTTCAGTTCCATGATGTTTGAGCTTTAAACTCAAGAAAAAAGTGTCATCCCCAGGAGACTGAGACCACCTTCAATCTACCAACATTTAAATGATTGAAGTTTTGAATGTTCAAGTGTCTGCTATCTGACCAACAAGTTCTTTTTCCTATTAGGTATAGAGATGGCAGACAGATTTTAGCTCCCTAACATCCTGGCAGCATCCCACGATATTGCTGTCACGTAAAGTTATGCTTCTTCGAATTTAAGAGATTGCTCTCAAGGTTTGTGAATCATATCCAAATGCCATTAGATTAGCCCATGCTAAGATGGCAGAGTACTGCATTGTTTACCCAGTCGTCTCTAATACGAAATCTCCCTGAGAATAACTGGTGCCAGTTCATACTGTAAAAGCAATCTGTTCCCTCATTTTCCATATTCCTGTAGAATTCATACCTGAGACGCACAGCAAGTTATAGTATTATTCTCCATATGATCAGATGACGGTAATGGGCCTTTTAAAGTTTTTTTTGGGAGCGGATGTTCAGGATGGAATGGGATGGGATAGAACCATCATACAGTTATCAGTTCAGTGCCCCAGGTCCATCAGTCCATATAAATTGCAGAGGTACTGTATCTCAACTCGTTTCAGCCATCATTTTTCACATTTTTCAATGCCCTTACCCAACTAACATCTATCAGTGGCAGACCTGAATATTTGACTTGAGCCTCAGAACTGAAACCCTTTTAGGAGCCGGCATTTCAGATTTCAATTTCCTTTTTGTGTGAAAAAGTGCTTCCTGATGTTGCTTTTAAATAGCCTAGCACTAATATTATTATAGCACTTTTTTTATGGACATCTCTAGTCAGAGAAAATAGTCAATTTGTGCCAACCCTACTGAATCTCTTTGTAACTTCAAACACAAATTTGGTCTTTTTGATGATTCCTTAAACCCTCTCTGTTCTATTGCAACGATCTTCAGACACTTCCCAAAGAAAACTGTGTTCCGGTCAATTTTTACATCTCAAACGACATCACCAAAAATAGGTCATCTGGTTAGATTGCTTTTTGTCTCAGTTGGTTGTGTAAAAATTGCCTTCAGCATTTCCTACAAATGTACTTTGGTAGTAACACACTTACGGATTTCCTAAGGTGGGGAAAGGTTCTACATAAATGCAAGTTTTCCTTTCTTCTTTGACTCACCAACTTTCTGAACTTGAGGGAAAATAAGCTGGGCTCATGCAATCACGAATCATAGCTGAACCCTACTAGTCCTGTTATAATTCTGATGAATCTATGTCAATCACCTTCAAGAGCCAATATATCAGAGTCATTACATCACAAAACAAGGCTATTCAGCCCAGTTTGTTTGCACTGGTTCTATTACCTCGTGCCAATCTCCTGCCTTTTACCCATATCTCTGCACACTATTTCTATCCAAATAATCATCTCATGCCCTCTTGAATGCCTCAATTGAACCTGCCTCCACCACAATAACAGGCAGTGCATTCCATACCCTGACTACTTGCTGTGTGAAAAAGTTTTTTCTCATGTCAATCTTGCTTCGTTTGCATATCACTTTAAATCTATACCCTCTCTTTTGTTTTTGATGAGTGGAAACAGTTTCTCCCCACCTACTCTGTAGGTTTTAAAAATGACTAACTTATCACCTTACAGCCTTCTTTGTCCGAGGAGAACATCCCAACTTCTTCAATCTATCTCATAACTGAAGTTTCCTATTTAAGGTTTTTGCAAAGATTCTCATTTGTGGAACCATTCTTGTAAGTCACTTGTGCTGTCTCTCTCCAATTGTATTCACATCTTTCCTATAATGTGGTGCCCACAATTGTACACAATAGTCCAGCTGAAGCCAAACAAATGTCTTGTACAAGATCCACATCATCTCTCTGCTCTTATACATTGTACCCCTATTAATCAAGTCAAGAACACTGTTTGTTTTATTTACTGCTCTCTCCACCTGTCCAGCCAGCTTTAATGATCTGTGCACATATACACTCAGATCCCTCTGCTTCTGCACCCCCTGAGGATTCTCAACCTCAGGAAATCAAACCCAAATGCAGCATATCAGATTAGGTCAAATCTCCTTTGAATATCAGCTTCGAGGCAGAAGGCAACATTTCCATTAATTTTCTTTTAGCTTTTCTTTGTTTCTGTGTACCAGCCTTACAGATTTAATTGCAATTGGGCATCCTCCACTGAGCTCCAATCTCTCACTATTAAGAGAAGGTTACAAATTGATTTTTCAGGTCAAAAGTGGATAACCTCAGCATACCTCATCTGCCATCATTATGGCCCTCACTTCATCTTCGTCTCCATGCAGCTTCAATTGTTGTACTTCTTTGTAACGTATGACAATTTGGATACCACAGAGTCACAGAACCGGTACAGTGCAGACAGAAGCCATTTGGCCTATTGAGTCCTACCGGCTTTGTGAGCATTCACCAAACTCAGGCGACTTGCTGTGTGAAAAATTGTTTTCACCTCCGGTTACTTTTTTTGCAAAACACTTGAAATTGTACCTGCTGGATCTTGATCCTTTAACAAGCAGGAACAATCTGGCCCTATCTACTCTGTCCAGACCTGTCATAATTTTGGAAACTTCCATCAGATTTCCCCACAGCCTTCTCTTCTCCAAAGAAAACAGTTCTGAACTGCACCAATAAATCCTCACAACTGAAGTTTCTCCCCCTTGGAAACATTCCCACAAAATTCTCTTCCTCATTTTCTCCAAGTGTTCATATTCTTCCTAAAGTGTGGTGTCCAGACTGTACCTAGTACTACAGCTGAGGCCTAACCAGTGCCCTGTTTAAGTTCATCATAACCTTCCTTCTCTTGTACTCTATGCCCCTGTTAATGAAGCCTAGAACACTATGCGTTATTCAGAGCTCTACCTATTCTGCTACCTTTCATACCTTATACCTCCCTTGCTCTTACACACTCTTTAGCTTTGTACTGTTTATTTTATAGTCTCTCTCCATGTTCTCCAAAGTGTATGACCTCACACTCCCCACATTTAACTTCTCTGCCACCTATCTATCCACTGCACCAGCTTGTCAATGTCATTTTGAAGATCTACACTATCCACTTCACAGTTTACAATTCTTCCAAGTGTTCATCCTCAAAATTGAAATTGTTCCTTGCACACCAAAATGCAGTTCATTAATGTCAGGAAAAGTAAGGGAACTCCACTACAAACCCTTCTCTAGCTCAAAATATACTGACTGACCAATACTCTGTTTCCTATCATTCAGAAAGTTTTGTATTCAGTTGCCACTGTCCCTTCTATTCCATGACCTATCACTTTTCTCAAAAATCTGTTGCAAATTTGCATTCCTTTTTGAAAGTCATTAATACATACAGCAAAAAAAATAGGATAACCCAGTATACATCCTTGGGGAATGCCATTTCCACATTCTATTGAGAATTGAGAATCTTCTCTTCATCTCTACCTTTAAAACTCTCAGTTCCCAACCAAGTAATCATTCTGAAAATTAACAAGCAAGATATAACTTTCAACATTTAATACCAGAGATTTATTTGGAATAAATGTGTGTTTTTCTTAAAAGAAGAAAAGGACGGGACTGATCCAAAATGGCTCCTATGATCACCTGACAAGTCCAGACATATCAACTGTATAAAGACCGGCTACCCTCAGAATGACTATTTTAATCGAGAAGCACAGAATTTCAGTGAGGTGTCAAGGAACTTGTATTGCTTGTTTTACTCACACTTGAATCAAACTTCACATATTGGAAATGAAAGATTTTCCAGAAAGCTTTGCCACTCCACAATAAACAGGACACTACCTGAGCAATCAAAACTCAGGCTTCACTCTTGCACCCCAAAGATTCTAAAAACTGTGAACTGCATTTGCTTTTATCTCGCTATCCACACTAGATACCCCACAACCCCCAACCTTCTTTGTATGCTCATTACCTTGTCACATTTTATTATTAATTTTTGTATAATAAAACTTCACTCAATAAAACCTAGGAATTCACTATCCTTCATTGGTGATCTGGTTAACTGACTTCAATTGAAGTGTGATAGCTACAAGCTAGATAGGAAAACAAAAAGATTTGTTGGGATTGACATAGGGAAGGGTTTAAAAAAGGGAGCTATGACTTCTAACCTGCTCCTAACACCATCTTAATGTAGCTTCTTTTTATAAATGAATTTCTTTCTTTTATTTTACTTCTTTCTTTTGTTTTAGTGATCACCAGTCCAACAACAAAAGAAACTTCAGCACTTTGCTCTGATACATTTTCTAACAGAGAAACTAAAACTGATCATCAGGCTACAGGCAAATTAGATAGTTTTGTCACCAACCAGTAGAAAAATATAATGCAGGTATCACCTTGACTACGATCAATGTAACTCAGTTTATTTTATTTAAACTCTTAACTTACACCTCAAAAAATTTGTAAAATTCAATTCTGCAACTATAAATCATTTATACTCATAGATACTCTCAGACAGAAACTTTATTTTTTAAACTGGAATTTATCTTTCATCGAAATTTGAGTCCTTAATTTTTTAAAGCCTAGAAACAAATGCATCAGGCACATACCTTGTGTTGAGTTATCTTATTGATCTTCTTTTAAACCTGAAGCAAAACAGTTTTCTTCTTTCATTCTTTTTTCCCAGCAAAATCAGAAGCAAACAAAACAACTAGGACATCTGGTTCCAGATGTCAAATCATAGCTACCAAAGAACTGGAGACTTAGCCGGAAGATATTTTGACAGTCAACTTGTTGCTCATCATAATTTCCAAGTTTTAATGATTATACTTCGCTTCCACACCTGATTAACCATGACAATAAAAATAAGCAAACACAGCAACTGAATTGTTCAGATCCAAGGTATATTTTCACAATGAGACTGAAAATAATTCAAAAGGAATTCAAAAGTCTCATCAATAGCTGAAAAGGATCATAATACAAGAGCAGAGATAGTAGGAACTGCCGGTGCTGGAGTCTGAGATAACAAGGTGCAGAGCTGGATGAACAGAAAAATTTTTCTGAAGAAGGGTCCAGACCTGAAACGTCAGCTTTCCTGCTCCTCTGATGCTGCCTGGCCTGCTGTGTTCATCCAGCTCTACACCTTATTATATAATACAAATGCACTTCAGGATCAGACTGTAGGCAAGTCAAGTTGATGATTCGATTGATCCCTATGAGGCAAGGTTAGACACTCCAGGCCTATATCCATTGGCCTTTAGAAGAATTAGAGATGAGTAAGAGACAATCATAGATCCTGAGTAAACAAGATGTGGAGGTGCCAGTGTTGGACTGGGATGGACAAGGTCAGAAATCACATGACAACAACTTATAGTCCAACAGGTTTATTTGAAAACATAAGCTTTTGCAGCACCTCACCTGACAAAGGGGCCTACGCTCCAAAAGCTTGTGTTTTCAAATAAACTTGTTGGACTATAACCTAGTGACGTGTGATTTCTGACCTGAGAAAATATGACAAGATGCTTTCCCTTGTGGGAGAGACTTGAACTAAGGGACATGGTCTAAAATTAAAGGGTCTTCACTTTAAGAGACAGATAAGGAGACTATTTTTTTCATTCACAAGATCATGATTCTATGGAACTCCCTTCCCCAGAGAGCAGAGGACGCAGAAAAATTAAACAATTTTAAAGTAGAAGTAGGTAAATTCTTTATAACTTAGTGGAATTCATTCTCCTCTATGAAGTAGCAATTCTCCAAACTAACTAGTGAAATTATTTTGTAGACTCAGAATTATTATTGCAAACGTTTCACAGATTTGTGCCTGAAAATTCTTGGTGATAAAATTAATTCACAGTGCCTAAATGGATATGAGAATACAAAAATATGCACAAAAACACACAAATCAGGAGTAGTAGGCCATTCAGCCCCTTGAGCCTGCATTGCAATTCAATAAAATCATGACTGCTCTGATTACAACCTCATTACTGTGTCCCCAAGTTACCCTGATAACATTCCACTTCCTCGCTTATCAAGAATCTAATGACTTGTGCCTTAAAAATGTTCAAGGGCTCTGCTTCTACCATCTTTTTTGGAAGAGTTTCATGATTCTCTCAGAGAAAAGAAATATCTGAACTGTGCTTGGAGATCCCAGCACCGAACCCTATGGTGTACCACTCATCATATCCTGCCAATCTGAAAAAGGCTATTTATGGCAATTCTGTGCTTCCTGTTAGATTGTCAATATTCTATCCATACCAATATGCTACTCCTTAAACCTTTGATGTTGCACCTAATCAAATCCCTTCTGAAAATCTAATTACAGTATATCCACTGGTCCCCCTTTATCCACAGCACAGGTTACCTGTAAAGGCTGTACCATTTATTTTTCTACACATTTGATTGTGGACTGAAAGGAAGAAAAGGACTGTTTTTTAAAAAATAGTGATTGTGGAAAAGATTGTTATACTTTTTAAAAGCAAGTTACCTGACACTCTGAGTGCAGTTTATTCAGGTGGTGGGGAAAGGAGTACAGACGCGCTGGAGTCAGGGAGTGTGAAAATTGGAGATTTGGCTGGTAACAGGTAGCTGATTGGTCTGGAAAACGGTGACCCATTGTCAATGACAAAGGTCTTCTATCTACCAATAACAGTGTGATTGGCTCCCAGGCAGCTAGGCAGCTTGTGGGGTGTGAATGCGTGTGCAGAAGTCATTTAACCTCCAAAAAGAAAGTGCTGTCCTTGTCTCTCCAGTAAAAAATACTCTTCAAGCCTAAAGAAAGCCAGTTTATTTCCTGCATCAGTTGCTGCGCAGTGTGACCTTTAACCAGTAAATTAGAGAGAAGTGCGAAGCTGTTGCCCCGTGTCCCCTGCGAGCAACTGAATGTACCTGGAGAAGGGAGACCAAGGAACGGCAAGTCCCGACAAGCAAAAAGGATCACCTCAGCGAACCCTGTGAACAGGGACCACTGAAATGCCTTTCCAGTCTTCCTTCTACCCATGAAGCACATCTTTTTGTGCCTGTAATCATATTTTGAGGGATTAGTAACTAGTAAATTTGTCAAGATTCATAACTGTTTATCTGCAGTTAGAATCTATTTATTTGTGATAAATAATAATTCTTCTTAAATACAGAAACTTGGTCTATCCTTTCTTTCAATTTAAGGTAAAAAGACAGGTAAATTGGGGAATTTAGCATACTTTTACAAAATCTAGAACTTTTAAGGTGACTCCAGGAGTAGCATGGCCGATTTCCAGCATAGTGAGACATAACACACCTCCGCAAAGGATCCTAATAGGTTGATTAAACATGATTTCCCTTCTACCAAATCATATTGACGCTGCCTGATTATTTTGAACTTAGCTAAAAGCACTGCTATAACTTGTTTAGTTTCTAATATTATCCCCATGACAGATCTTGACCTGACTGGCCTGTATTTTCCTGCTTTCTGACTCCTTCCATTTTTGAGCAAAAGGAGTAATGGTGCTATGCTGAAATCTAATGAAGCCATTCACAAATCAAGAGCGTTTTGGAAAATTAAAATACCTCGCTGGTCACTTCTTTTAAGACCCTAGGATGAAGTCCATCAGGATCCAGGCACTTATCAATCTGCTGCTCCAACAATTTGCACAGTACCACTTCTCAGATGATAGGGATTTTCTTAAATTCCTCCCTCACTTCCATTTCATGATTTAGTGCTGCTTATGTTACTTCTATCTTTGACAGTGAAGACTAATGAAAACTAATGACTGTACTTGTCAGTTCTTTCGATTCCAACATGGACAGAAATGCCTGCAACTCCTCTGTTGATGAGGACAAAATCGAGTGGAATACTTCCTTCTGTAGATTCTCTCAACACCGGATGGGTCTCACGTAGCAATTAAATCCTGCAAGGCTAGCCCAGCTCAGTCAGTGATGATATGTTCTGGTCAATTTCAGCAGTGCAAATTGATATCCTCTACATTCCAACGCTATTTATTCAATCAGAGCTTCCTTCACCATCAAGGAATACAATCCAATCAGCTTTTGCAGGAGCTCTAGTAACGAACAGTTTCAAGGTTTCCAGGGCATTGATTGATCTTAAGCCATAGGATTGTCTGAGCCAGAGTTAAGGCTAAGAAATCTCAGGGTTATTGCCACCTAACTTTAAACAATGATGACACCATGATATCTGATGGGTCCATTCATTCAGAGGGGCAAAATATATCCAAAGATAGTGATGGATATATCAGATATTAAATTATTTGATTTTGTAAATTCAAGTGTCGATAGATGTGTATGTATGTTCACAATTAGAGATAAGGAACCTGACAAATTAAATTCACTCTCTCAAAACCAATACTGGGCACAGTATCTAATGAGGTGGTGGGGGCATGGCTCCAGGTGGAAAAGACTAATTATGGACCTCAAGGTCACTAATATTCTATGAAAATGATACAATACAGCACTTACTATATGCCCGAATGACATAGCATCAATATTTCACCAACGTTTTTTGTATGAAATTGAAATTTCGAGAAATTACTGCCCAATCTGCAATGAGTGCATTCGAATACATGAGCTGATTCAAACATGCCTCCATCTCAAAATTGAGCAGGAGCAGTTCCTGAGAATTAGTTTCACAGTAAGTGTGCCAAACCCTGAAGGCCTTGATGTAAAGCTCCAGTATGTGTACTCAGGTGACGCACTTCAGATGCTGTGTGAGAGTAATTATTGCCTGAAGAAATATTTCCAAAAAAAATCACAGCTGTTTATGATTTGGATTCTGTTTCTCTAATCAACTTGAATTGCTAAATATTCAAAAGAAAAAAAGAAACGAGCTTTTAAAAATATAGTGGAAATTGTGTCGAGGAACTTCTGATGAGCAAAAAGACACTTTCAATGTAAGAAACTAATAAATAAAACACACTCAATTGTTAGAAGGGATCTTTATTCCAACTCTAAGAGCCATGCGTTGCTGCATCTGCTGAGATAGTGGGAAAAGCCAACTGATGTTTTTAATGAGTGGTTGCACCAGTGAGAGGTCCCTTACGATTATGATTGAAAAGGTGCCTGAAAAGGTGGTGGGAGCAGATTTAATATGCATATGTAACTTTCAAAAGGGAATTGTATAAATACATGAAGAGGAAAAGGAAAAAGAAAATTGCAGGGCTGAAGAGCAGGCAAATGGGATGAAACTGGATGGTTTTTCCTAGAGTTGGCACAGGCACAATGGGTTTCATTCTATGATGTATACTTGATGTTTATCAGTATCCATTTCTAAATGATCAGCAATGTATAAAATCAACACTGGCCAAATAAGTAACAATATCCAGCCTATATAAATCGACAGTCTACTAATATTTTATGAACAGAATGGATCAAACTAGCTACTACCAAAAATCAAACCTAATGTGGCAGGCCAAAACCTAAGTATAACAACAATAATTTCCTCTGACAGGTAGCATTGCCACTAAGCCTTAGGGGAGGTGATGGCCTAGTGATATTATCACTGGACTGTTACTCCAGGGCCCAAATAATGTTCTGGGGACTAGGGTTCAAATCCCGCCGTGGAAGATAGTGGAATTTGAATTCAATAAAATATCTGGAATTAAGGATCCATTGATGACCATGAATCCATTGTTGATTGTAGGAAAAACCCATCTGGTTCACTAATGTCCTTTAGGGAGGGAAACTGCCATCCTTACCTGGTCTTGCCTACATGTGACTCCAGACCCACAGCAATGTGGTTGAATCTAAACTGCCCTCTGGGCAATTAGGGATGGGCAATAAATGCTGGCTAGTCAGTGATGCCCTCATCCCGTTAATGAATTTAAAAAAAAGCAATCCTAGTTCGGGTTTTACATTAAAACACTTTGTTGCACAGTGAGGCTTCTCCATCAGTGGTATCAGCTGCTAGTATTCTATGATATTTAGTGGAAATAAAAATGCATGGGTCTTGTGACCGTACCTCTAGACCAGGAGGCTGAGTTCAAGTCCCTCTTAATCCAGAATATGTAATAACATTCCTGAACAGGTTGATCAGGAAAATATCAGAAATAAAAACACACAAACATGGAATATACAAAGGGTTAAATGCTGCTCCAAGTAGAAATGAAAGACCTTACCAAGCTCTACTGCAGAACATTACTATTAACGTTTTAATGCTTCTGTATTCAAAAAAAACTCAACTTGTCTCAAGGGCTCTGAAGGTCAGAATTAATTCTGAGCTTTACAGGTGTCCCCTTACAGCCACTTTGTGATAAGTACAGTGCAGATACTACAATAATGTCATCTTAAAATAATAATCATTTGAACTGTACTGCATTTGTACCATCCTGTAGTAAAAATGATTGCTTCATTTCACAGAATTATTAGCAGCAAAATGTAGTCCTTTGGTGCTGCCCTACAACTTTACTGCTTCTGCCAGCAGATTTAATATTTAAGATGTTACTGCACCCTTCCAAACCTAATCGCCAATTATGACTCTATTAGCCCTACTTGGCAGCTCATTTGCTCTTGCAGCAGCTGAAAGGGACTAGGAGTAGAACCTCTGGTCCTTGCGTTTCTGCTTCGATGAACGCACTACAGCTGCTGTCATCGGTAGACAGGGATAAGCCAGGACAGTGCCTGCTTCACATAACTACACCTGACCTTCTGATAATTTAGTGAGAAAAATACCTGCCTAACTGCAGCAAGGAGCCTCTATCAGATAGAACACTGAGCAAATTAAAGGCAACACAATATATCTGAGATCTACCCACTAGACACTTCATTAAATTGCTGCTCTCTCTTCTTGTACAGCACTAATAGAAACAGTGGCCTTGTTAGTCGGTGAGTAAAGATCAATCACACACACACAGACACACACTCTTTGCTGTCTTCTAGAAAATCGCGGCTAAACAAAAGGCCATCATTAGAGTCCATAGTGGCTTTAATGTAAGGCACTTAAACAAAATACTATCCCACATCAAACTTCAATCGGTACAAAAAAATACTCAGTGGAACTTGTTAAATCTGGCTGTGCGCACCGTTGCCTAATATATGACTATTTGGTGTTGGTCAAAAGATCATAATGTGCATATGTGAAAAGGTACTAGATTGCCTAAGGGCCCAAGGCACAGGAAAATAATTGCAGCAAAATGCTGAAAGTGGTCTTCAGAGGTTCCTCCAATGTGAACACCAGTGGGATAGGTGGAAATAAAATCTGTGGCTCAATTGGATTCCAGCTACATTTTCCACTTTCAGTAAGCAGTTCTTCACCAGGACTTCACAGTGGCACCCACAGAACTTCATTATATAAATTTATTTGTATTTGCAACTGCTTGCTGCAGTGAATCCTACTTAGCCCTTTAGACCTAGGTAATTGCCAAATAAAAATTTTAGAAGTTCCTCACAATGCTAACCTTTAAATATAAAATAACCATCAGTAAATCTCATGGCAGTGTAGTTATCTCAATGAATTTCAACTTGCAGACAACTGAAAAGCACTCAAAGCATTCAGATATAGTCACTATAAATTAAAACTGTAAGGTTTTGAAACATCATTTGAAACCCAGAAGTGATGCAGGATTGAAAGCATTTCCAATATGGTTATACTCTAACCATTTTGGCCCCTTGTTTTACTGTTCAGAGTTCCCATTTCCCACAATTCCAAATCATGTGTTGACATGCAGCTTCATAGTAAGCGGCAAGAAGAATTTTTAAAGTAGCACAACACCAAAAACGACACTTGGCCAGAAACACACATTTTACGCTCAGTTGATCACAGCAAGAGCTGTTTCCTACATATTATGACATTTTATATATATGCAAGACAACAACCATAAAAATGCTGCAAAATGTGCCGATATATCCTATTCCATCCTTCATGTGTGCACACAAAGTAGTGGAGGCATTTTGTTGCAACATTTTGTCCCATCCCTTCCTCATATCACCTGATTTAAACCTAAACAACACAATTCACATGTAGGAACTCAATAGCAGAACTGATGGCCCAGTCAACTGTGAAATGTAGAATTATTCACTCTCTCATATTACATTAAACAAAAGTCAGCTGCAAATACTTTATAACTGCAGCACAATCTCCGCATTCTGGCAAGTACGTAAGTCATCAGCAGCCTTGGATGTGTTGTAACCTTTTAACAGTCGCAGCCAACTCTTATTCTAAATACTATATACAGCTCCTCACGAATCTGACAGAACTGGGTATCGATTGTACACTCATACAGACTATACTTGAAGCAGTTACACAGGAAACTAATTAAATGTATGCATTTCCTCCACTTGGCAAAAATTGAACCAATGGATTTACATAGTTGTGGAAACCACTACTCTGCAAAAAATAAATTGAAAATGCAATTTGATTGTAAAATACAAACAACATGCAAACACGTTCAATTAGATCAAATGCTGGCAAAATGTGCTGAAAGAGAAATCGTTGGAAACCATTCTAAACACAGTCATATTTCACGAGACTGAATGCCAGAATTTGAAAATTGGCACACTTTGCAAGGTGAATTTGGAACCCTACTATTAGTAACTAGTTGACCATAGCGACCAGATATCTATTGTTTTTTCAGACGAGACAAAATGCACCTACTAAAAGACTTGCAGGACCTTCAAAGGCTACTTAATTCACCGTTTGGACTTGCATTATCCTAATTATAAGATAATAACCTATATAACATAACATAAATTATTACAAGGATCAAACTAGGAAATCAAAATGCATTCCTCCGGGCACTGAAGATAAATTTTCATCAACCAACTCATTAAAATTTTCTCTAATCCGACAAAGAACCATTTTGCCCAAACCTAATTGAACAATAGTTTCTCAAATGTGAGATAGTAGGAACTGCAGATGCTGGAGAATCCGAGACAACAAGGTGCAG
>NC_063346.1:12708012-12709914 GCF_021869965.1 Rhincodon typus
AGTGTTCTGAGGAAGGGTCACCGGACCCGAAACATTAACTCTGTTTTCTCCTTCACAGATGCTGCCAGACCTGCTGAGCTTTTCCAGCAATTTTATAATCCCAGTCTACCCAGTCTCTCCTCATTAGCCAGCCCTCGCAACTCAGAATCAACCTAGTGAATCTCCTCTGTACCCCCTTTACACCAGTATACCCTTTCTCAAGTAAGGAGACCAAAACTGCACATAGTACTCTAGTTGTGCCCTCACCAGCACCCTATATAGCTGTAACATGACCTCCCTGCTATGAAACTCAACGCCTCTAGCAATGAAGGACAAAATTCCATCTGCCTTCTTAATTACCTGTTGCATCTGCAAACCAACCTTTTGCAATTCATGCACGAGAACACCCAGGTCCCTCTGCACAGCAGCATGCTACAATTTTTTAATCGTTCAAATAACAGTCTTTTTTACTGTTATTCTTACCAAAATGGATGACCTCATATTTATCAACATCGCACTCAATCTGCCAAACCTTTGCCACTTACTTAATCTATCTATATCCCTCTGCAAACTTTCACAGTCCTCTGCACACTTTGCTCTATCATTCATCTTAGTGTCATCCGCAAACTTTGACACACTACTTGTGGTCCCCAACTCCAAATCATAGATGTATATTGTAAACAATTGCGGTCCCAACACTGATCCCTGAGGCACACCCACTAGTCACTGATCACCAACCAGAAATGCACTCATTTATCCCCACTCTTTGCATCCTGTTAGTTAACCAATCCTCTATCCATGCTAATACATTGCCTGTAATGATGTGTACCTTTATCTTACGCAGCAGGCATTTATGCAGCGCCTTGTCAAATGCCTTTTTGGAAATCTAGATACACTACATCTACGGGGTCCCTGTTCTCCACCACACTTGCAATGTCTTCAAAACATTCCAGTAAATTAATTAAACATGACCTGTCCTTCATGAACCCACGCTGCATCTGCCCAGTGGGACAATTTCTATCTGGATGCCTTGTAATTTCTTCCTTAATGATAGATTCAAGCACTTTCCCCACTACAGAAGTTAAGCTAATAGGCCTATAATTCCCCATCTTTTATCCACCTCCTTTTTTAAACAGTGGCATCACATTGGCTGTTTTCCAATCTACTGGAACTGCCCCAGAGTCCAGCAAAGTTTGGAAAATTATCAGGAGCGCATTTGCTATTTCTTCTGCCATCTCTTTTAGTACCTGGAGTGCATTCCATCAGGGCCAGGAGTCTTATCTACCCTTAGATTCATCAGCTTGCCAAACACTACCTCTTTCAGGATAATAACTGTTTCTAGGTCCTCACCTATGTTAGTCTCCTTGTCATCAATTACTGGCATGTTATTCTTGTCCTCCACTGTGAAGACCAACACAAAATACCTGTTCAAAGCCTCAGCTATTTCCTCACTTCCCATTATTAAATCCCCATTCTCATCATCTAAAGGACCAGTGTTTACCTTAACCACTCTTTCTCCTTTCAGATATTTGTAGAAACTTTTGCTATCTGTCTTTATATTCTGAGCTAGTTTACTCTCATAATCTATCTTACTTTTCTTTGGACTTTTTTGTGGCTTTCTGTTGTTATCTAAAGTTTTCCCAATCTTCTAGTTTCTCACTGGACCTTGCCACTTTGTATGCCTTATCTTTCTATTCGATAGCCTCTCTTATTTCCTTCGACATCCATGGCTGATTACCCCTTTTTCTGCAATCCTTCCTTTTTCACTGGTATGTACTTTTTCCGAGCACTTTGAAAAATTACTTTGAAAGTTCTCCACTGTTCCTCAACTGTCCCACCATAAAGTCTTTGCTTCCAGTCAACTTTAGCCAACTCCTCCCTCATCCTATTGTAGTCTCCTTTGTTTAAGTACAGGACCCTGGT
>NC_063346.1:12710414-12720808 GCF_021869965.1 Rhincodon typus
GAGGAAACCCACGCAGACACAGGGAGAATGTGCAAACTCCACACAGAGTTGCCCGAGGTTGTACTCAAACCCGGGTCCTCAGCACTGTGAGGCGTCAGTGCTAACCAGTTCCTACTATCTCTGAAACAGTCCAAAGATGTGCAGGTTAGGGGGATTGGCCATGGGGAATGCAGGGTTACAAGAATAGGATAGGGGAGGGATGCTCTTTGGAGAGTTGGTGTGGACTCAATGGGCCTAATAGCCTGCTTCCACACTTAAGGATTCTATAATTCTATGATTCAGATGCTCCACTCAATGTTAGCATATCCAATTTTTGCCAGCATTGGGAAAGGGTGGAGTGTGAAATGTACAGATTTGAAGTTAGTGCTACGTTCAAAAGACCACAGTTTGGTTGTTCAAAGGGCTTTAATCCATTCATGTAAATCAGAAATTAATGCAGTAGGAAAAAAAAACTTTAATGATGGATAAAATCTGTTTAAGTGTCATGACTTAAAGATTTTTAAATACCCTTCTCTTCAAATATGAAAAGAAAACAGGCTGAAAGCTGCCAGTGAGAGCTACAAAAATACCGTACCGCTAGACCATCTGGTGTAAGTTTAAAAAAAAATCTTTAGTATCAAGTCATGCAATTTCAGTAGACTTCTTTGTTAAAGTTTCACCTACGGATGTTATTTACAAACCTACAATTACCTCAACCAGAGGTTTGGAGCGCTCAATATGATTGGCAGCTTACAGGCTATTAAAGGATTAGATATCTTTGATATCAAGTCTGAAGAAAAGCTTTATTGCTTCTATGAAAGATGAACCACTTGCGATTTCAGAGCTTTAAATGGACATCCCGAATGTGAGCTTTTTCACCATCAAGTATCAGTGAGAGAAATACTGAATTGTTAGATGCTTATATGTTTTCATCCCCACAGGGCTTTGGAAGTCTGCACATGGTGGATACTGGGTTTGTGGTAATAGAGTTGGCCTGGGAACGAGGTAAGGTCATGAGCAGTTATGGAGGATAGTGTGTGGGGTGTAGGCATGAAGAAACTCAAGGAGCAAAGACTACAGGGCCTAATAGTTTCTAAAACTAAGAAGCAAGATACTCAATGCAGGAGCAAATTACAAAGTACAAAATCTGTACTGAAAATACAAATACTGAGTTCAACACATTCAAATTGTGAACCAACTCCCATTCATTCCCTGTCTTTTAGCGTTACTTGTTACATTCTCTGTCACCATGTTCTATCTCCCCTCTCCCTACCCCAGTGGGACAGTCTGTTCTTTCAGGTCTGGCAGTTAGACATATCATTGTTCCGCTATTATCACATTCTGATCACTTAATCTGAATTAACATCCTTTCTGCCCAGCACTCTACACTACACCCTGCCCCAACTGCAGCATAAATGCTGCCCCCTTCCACACTTCATGTCAGCTGTTGAAGAGTCGTCTAGACTCAAAACATTAGCTTGCTTTCTCTGCACAGATGCTGCCTGACCCGCTGTGATCTCCAGCATTTGTGGTTTTCAAGCAAAACGCTCAAACCAGCCTATTTGAACATATTTCCTCCCTATGACCACATCTGGGGTTGATGTGCCAACATGACTTCATTAACTGCTATCTTCAAAGATTTATGCACAAGAATCCCTTGATCACTCAGTTCTTGTACCCCTTTTAAAATCATTTTCTGTGAGGCCACCTGTACAGCCATACAAAGTAGATGTATGTAGAATCCCTACAGGCCATTTGGCCCATCAAGTCCATACCAACCATCTGAACACAGACCCACACACCTAACCTATCCTTGTATTTCCTGTGGTCAATCCACCTAACCTGCACATCTTTGGACTGCGGGAGTGTTCCGGCATAAACCCATGCAGACATGGGGAGAATACGCAAATTGCCCAAGGGTGGAATCTAACCCCGATCCCTGGTGCTGTGAGGCAGCAGTGCTAATCATCGAGCCACTATGCTGCCCAGGAGATGAAACAGAAGAATATATGGTTTTGACCATCATAATTCTGAGGAATTAAGATGACATAAGCCACAAGGTTTAATTTTTAAAGTTATAAAACACATCAATGGGTAAATTCATTGAATTTATGCTCCTAGTAGGTAGCCTAGGTTGGAGGAAGAACTTGATGTATGTGTGCTGTAAGACCAGAGCACTGATTCCCCACTTCAACCTGACAGACCAGCATCTGTGGAAACATTAACTTTGCATCTCTCTACACAGATGCTGGGAGAAATGCTGTGCATTTCCAGCACTTTTTCTTTAACTTACAACCCTTCAGTGTCAAAAGGCCAGTAACACACTGCTGACAGCAGGTCATTAAAAATTAACGTTCTTTAAAAGCCGCCGTACAGCTGGCAAAAATAACTTGATGGCTCAACATTTCCAAGATATTGCTTTGCTCCACCCAAATGACGTAAGATTTCTGAAGCTACAACTCCGTTCCATTTGTGTTTTTTTCCCATTTGGTCCCTGTGTAGGTGAGTGTTTGAAATACTTCCTCAAATTTTGACGATCTTATCTTCTCGAGGCTATTTGCCAGAGGCTTCCACATGGCACTACGCAACATATTTGCAGTGAATATAACACATGATTACATTTAAACCTTACCTTATCATTAAATAACTGTGATAAGAACAAAGCATGATGTCAACACTGGAGAAAAGCCAAAAGGTTTATTTTTACCTTTCACAGAAAATGGTGTCAAGCGCCACAGGGTTCAGGCAGAAAAGTGCAGCTGAGACGACAACCAAATTGGCCAAGATCCTACTGAATGACAGAGCAGGCTCAATGGGCCAAATGGCCTGCTCTTGCTCCCAAGCCCATGCTTCCTTGGCAAAGTCAGTATTTGTTGTCCATCCCCCACCCTAATTGCTCTTGAACTTTGAGGCTTATTCAACCACATCAGAGGGCAATCAAGAGTTAATCAGATGGGCTATTTTGATAATCGATGATAGATTTAGTCACTGTTAGTGATTTGAACTCAGGTCCCTCCAGTATGGAATGCTACTTCAGTGAAGGGCCACGGCACCATGTCTCCCCCAAAATTACGAGTGAAAACAAAAAAATGCTGCAATGATGGACTGGTACCTTAATAACAAAAGTATTTTAACCAATAATTGAGAACACTTCTGTGACATTTTGGATTGAAAACTTTTTCTTTGCTTATTCTCCAAAAGGTGCTCCAATGGTCCGAATATTTGTGTAATCTGATGTTCCAAATGCAAAGGTTTGGTATAAACTAATGGATTGCTTTCTCGAGAGCACAACTGACCTCATAGCTGTGTACATAATCTCAACCAGATCATTATTTATACCAAGTACGAAATAAAGATGAAACACATTTTCAACAAAGACTGAAAGAATAAACCAAAGTGATGGGCAATTTATCCTTGATTGTTTTTATGCAGTTACCAGAAATTGATTCCACATCAATAGCAGAAATGCTTGGCATAAGTCAAATGCCCATCCACTGTAGTCACAAAATGAGGACCATGACGCTATCTAAAAGAGAGGCAATGAGTTATAACTTTGAAAAATAACTGAATCGGTAATATTTAATTACAAAGAGCAATTTTATAGAAAGTGTTCAGCAAAGTGTCGACTTCATCAAAAAATTCCAATCCTTAAGGATGAACAGGAAACTTTAAAAATGTCGTTAAAAATGAATGCAAGTTTCTTTAGAAGAAAGTAAATAGTTTCCACAGACTACTTCACATACACGGGCACAAAGAAAAGAAATGGTCTTTTTGGAGGATAGTCCAAAGGAGACAGGAAGACACTGTTTGTCCTCCGTGGTTTGCACTTCCTCTCTGATTCCATCCAGCAAAAATCTGCAGTCATTTTTCCCAGAACTTTCTTGCTTTTGCTGGTTGAACCACATCCCGAATGCAAACAGAACTTCAGATCATGAAAGTGGTTTCTTTTAATCTGATTTTATTTGTCTAGCTGGTTCCTTGGGCTTTTGGTTGACATTTGTAACTCTCTTCAGTTTGTTCCCATGAGCTAATCTAATCCTTTGAAATTAAAGGGGAAAAAGCGACTCTTGCTGTCAACTGACTGAAAGGAAAAGCAGATTTGCATTTACATAGTGACCTTAATAACCATGACTATCCCAAAGTGCTTTGTAGCCAATTATGTAATTATGAAGTGCCATCACTGTTGCATTGTAGCAAACATAGCAGCCAATTTGCGCACAGCAAGCTTCACAAAAGAGACACATGAAAACTATCAGGTGATTTTTTTTTGTGTGGCATTGGTTAAGGGATGAATCATACTGACTGAATTAACTCCTTTACTTTTCTTCAAAGTAGTGCCATTAAATCTTTTACATTCACCCAACAGGGCATAGGAGACCTCAGTTTAACATCTCATCTAAAGGACAAAGACCAAGCAGTTTACAATTCCCACAGTACTACATTGGAGGATTAGGTTATCATAAGATGCTTTGAAATTCAAAATGCAAAACAAAGGTGATCATTGTCATATTTTATACATATGCTTCACCGTTCCTTGGTGAATCTAGCAAATATTAAAGCAAGTTTCAACAATTTATTGTGTCACTATACGCAACATCAAAAATAAATCTGTCAGAAGATTTTCGTAGATTCAATCTCACGATGATTCGTGCAAAGAAAACTTCCATATCATCTGGAAATTCTCATAAATAACTGCCATTGCATGACAGATACACATAATTGTGACTCCTGCAATTTGGCAGAATCCAATTAAATATTGCTCTTAAAGGTTATACTGAAAAATGTTTTTTTTTGCCTTTAAAGTATGACTGAAACATGTTTACAGTGCATTTTAATGAAATTAAATTGTGTTCTTTTTCAGTAGTACATTTTGCTAGGGGGAAATTGATGACACTAGTTCAGCATTTTAACTCAAAGATGGAAATAATCTTGGAACAGATATTCACAAATAAAAGAAAGCATGATGAAGCATTTAACTAACAGTATTACATGTAGAAATGTCATGCATATGCAGGAAAATTGCAGCACTCTCCACAGACACTGAAACATTGTGTATACAATATATAATTTATATCTACCCAAAACATCCCATCCGCCTTCTCTGCTAAGACTTAAATCTGCTTTATAGTGTACGCAATCAAAATTTCTCAATTAAGTTCCAAATCAGCTTTCATTCTTGCCTTCTCGGTCCTGTTCTGAAGTCTGTCTTCACTTGATTCATCTGTGTATACAGTGCAAAACTGTTTCAGAGGAGAGTTTGGATTCAAATCATTTCACCTGCTTTTCAGTTTAAGATTCGGGTGCGTCATAAGGAATTCAATACAATAAACTAATATTACTTTGAAGTTTTGCACCAAATGTACCATTTACTAATTTCTCAAAATCTACATAATAAAACTAAAATCTAGGTATTTATCACAGGAAGAAAATGATGTCCAGGACCACAGTGTTGTGTAAATGAATACAGCTAAGGGTTATCAATGTTCCATTGAACAGAATCTGTTTGTTTTACTCCCCTGGATTGTACAGTGGGCATAAATATACAACAGTGTTCAACTAAGTATACATCTGCTTAATGAAAGCAAATAAGTCTCAAACTACATAAGCTAGTTCCTTAAACTGGCTCAATGGAGAGAACAAGGAATTCCTCTGTGCAAGCTAGTATTTTACTTCAATCCAGCCATTACGTTACAATTGTACCACATTTTGTTCATAAATTGAAAGAACAGTACCTGGGAATGTGTGCGCAGAGTCAACCTGAAAGACTGCGTTTACTTTCTAAACCTATTTCGACCAAATGCTGTGAGTCAATTATATTGTACTTCTAACATACCATGCAGAGTAGTCCAGTTAAAAAGAAGAAGATTAGGAGTAGGGCTGTCTTCTATAATTTGATAATGCCATTCATAACCCTGGTTATAACTGTAATACACACATATACAGGTTTCTGCCTAGTGGTAACCTGCCTGACCCTGATGAAGTCTATATGGAGGTTTTGCTAGTCGTAATGAACCATAAACCCTGACAAACAACCTGACAATCTCATTGTACATTTGCTACGACAAGGCTCAAAGCCTGTAGCACTCGCTTGGGTTATCCATCTGTTTACATTGCTGGAAAAATAACAAGCCCTCATGTGTGACAGCCTTTGTGTCATTAGCCTGATCCACAGATGGCCTTAAAGCCGCAGAGGCAAGCAACAGAGTGCTTAAGACAGTTTTATTATATCTATTTATTTTTTTATTGTGCAGCATTGCTCACAGAGCTAAAGCTGGTTTTATTATCCATTTCAAGTTTATGACATATCATGGCTTGATTTCACTGCCAACAGCAAAAACAATCAGAATCAGCCAGGACAGCTTCGTAGAAAAGTGGTTACTCATAAATGGAGAGCTTATTTTGCCAGGGTCAATCAAAATTCAAGAGGAAGAAAGGTTAATAGTAGAAGGCAGATAAAAATATCACATTTTCCAATAAACAATTATTACACTACTTGCGTCTTCATGACAAGGCAACATGTTGTGCAAAGAACATCCATCCATTCAATCACTCCAATACTTCTGCAGAATGTGTTGTCAGTGACTTGGAGCTGGACCAATTGGTCCTCGAAAACACACACGCCAATTTAAAAAGCACCATTTCTCTAGCTGAGAACTCCTACAGCAAAATTAGCTGCATATATTGGACACAAAAATACTTAAAGGGAAATTTGATGATAACCAAAAATTATTTGCAGAGTCAATTTTAAAATTATACACAGGCAGATAAAAACTAATATGTTAACGCTCTTCTTTCTCTCCACATATGCAGTCTTAGCTCACAAATATTTCTAGCATTTTCTATTTTTATTTCAAATTTCCAGCAGCTGAAGTGTCATGCTTTGCAGAGAAGAGTTATACTAGCTTGCGTATGTGTTTAAAATAGTGGCCAGTTAGGAGAGACATTTAATTAAAATGAAAAATAAAATGTGGGAAAGAATTGAGGAAGAGGCTCTTGTTAAGACAGAAAGTAGTCTGTTGCATATTAGTAACCAAGTACATGCTACGTTGATACACATTGTTACAGAGGCTGAGGAGAACATGGATGATAGGTCTTACTCAGTGAGATCCTAAGCTGCTTTTCCACAAAGACTATATGATATAATCATAGTGGGTGGGGATTATAGCACTCCTCTGTATTCACCATTAAAGACTCTTACACCATTTTACAACATCTATCCCCAAGTTTATTTTTTTCCCTATTGGTATTATACGTCTACATCAGAATTAATTTAACAGTACCCATCTTCCCCCCTGTCTATAATATCTCAAATTCGGGTGGTTCGGTGGGTCTTTATTCTCCTAAACTGCATTTCTACAAAATTGGAAAATAAGTCGCTCTCTGAGTTGAAGCATGTTGATTTTGATCCATCTCCTGACAGGGCGAGGTCTGAATATCCCCTTTTAAACTGGAAGATTTCTAATCCTTTGGATTTCAATCACAGAGGATATTTTCTGCTGAAACAAGTCACTGTTCCTTTGCAACATCTGGAGGACCATAAATCTCATGTATTTCCTTTGTGGAGGACAATGCCCTATGGAAACAGACAATTGTTCTTTGCATGTATGACAATATGTCAAGTATTAACAATCCTGTACACAATCTGCATACACAGGTCAAGAGTGTTATAGAATATTCTCCACCTGCAGCTCCAACAATGCTCAAGTAGCTTGACATCATCTAAGACAAAGCAGCTCACTCAACTAGCACCATGTCCACAAACATTCACTCCCTCCAAAACTGAAGCACAGTTGGCACAGTGTATTCCATCAAAATGATGCACAATATAAATTCAACAAGAGTTCTTACACAGCGCCTTCTAAACCCAAACCCAAGATCACTGCCATCAAGAAAGACAAGAGCAGCACATTCAGGGGAACACCAGAAACTGCAAGTTCCCCTTCAACCATCCTGATTTGGCACAATATTATCATTTCTTCCCTGTTGCCAGTGAAACAGCTTGAACTTGCATCCCAACATTGTCAGTGTACCTAAATAACACAGACTCCAACAATTCAAGAAAGTAGCCCATTGGTTGGGGCACTGAGTAGAAGAGTTGGCAAGTCAGGTTGCAGTTCTGTAAAACTTTATAGTTAAGCCATATTTGGAGCATTGTCTGCAGCCCTGGTTGCCACAGTACAGAAAGGACATTGAGGCTTTGGAAAGGGTGCAAAAGAGGTTTACCGGGATGTTTGGACTGCTATAAGGAAAGGTCGGACAAATTTGGATTGTTTTCACTTGAGCCTTGGAGGCTGAGGGGCAACCTGATAGAAGTATATAAAATTACAACAGTCATGGATAGGGTAGATCATCTGAGTCTTTTTCCCAGGGTTGAAATATCAGATGCTAGGGGCATAGGTTAAAGGTGAGAGGGGGAAAGTTTGAAGGAGAGGCACCCGGAACACGTTACCAGGGAAGGTGATTAAAGCAGACAAGTTAGCAAAGTTTAAGAAGCCTTCAGACAGACACATGGTCAAGCAGGGAATAAAGGGATACTGACCATGTGCAGGCAGATTGCATTAATTTAGAATGGCATCATGGTTAGCACAGGGCCTGTTGTTGTGGCATGCTGTTCTATGTTCTAAATCTATATTCAATGTACCTTGGAAAAACTGGTGGCACGTGATGGAGAATACAAGTTGGCTTCTCTAGCAATGCTCACATCCCATGAACAAATAAACAGAATGTGACCTTGGAAAACCTTAAACGATGGAGAATTAATTTAAAAGTGACAGTATGTCATGTCCACATGCAGCAACATCAGGGAGGTTTCGAAATACATAATTTCAAAATTCAATCACATATAATTCTATTTTAGTTTTCTAGAGAAATGTGATGAGTTTAATCTGGATGTAGGATGCCAGAATTTGTCCATATTTTGTCTTTAATGTTATGCATGAGATTAGGTCATTTCTTAACACAATCCAGATATTTTCTTGAGAAATTGCCCATAAATCTGAAACCCCAATAACCTAAAACAGTGCAAATAGCTATGAATCCACACAGTGAAAAAGACTCAATAATGCTACGTTATGCTTCATGAGTGGAATATTTCTATAGTATACTCGTGGTTTGAGATGTATCCACAATTTATCTTGGGAAACTACTCTGAACTATAAAAGTTCTAATTCCAAACACAATGTAAGCAAATCCAATCAAATCCAAGCGAAAACTTAAAATAAAATCTAAAACTAATATGATAGGGCAATTATTCCATTGTATAACATAACACGCTTCTATTATATAACAAGATTATATTAATGCTGTCCGATTACAGCAAAGAAGTTACAACAGATTGGCATTTTTTCCCATTCACCAAGAGAAAAGTTGATTGAGTTAGCACACCTTCACAGACTGTGCACTAAACACATTTTTGTACTATTTATGGCTCTATCCAGGGTCACTAGTTTGATTATTTGTAGGAATTAGTCATATAGGGCTTTGCAACACAAGGTGCCACTGTTCTCTCCTTGAATAATTCCTTTATCATCTGCACTAAAAAAAACTTTTACTCAAGTCTAAAAAGGCTAAATGCTAAGCTGCACTAGGAGCGTCAGTTTAATTAGGGGATAAACTTGCCTCTGTACACCTTTCCAATTTTTCAATGCCAATCAAGAGCACAGTGATCAGAAAACCTTGTCATTCCCCAAGATCAACGGAAAATTAATTCAAGCCACGCTTCAGTATTCAATTGCTTTCACAAATTATCCTGTGTTACTGTACAAGTTAAATACAAAATAAACCCGAGATAATGGAAACTTGAACAAAAAAGATAACTCGATATGGAGAATTTGACGAGCAATTTTTTAAACATTCATTCACAAAATGAGGACATTGCTGATTAGCCCAGCATTTATTGTCCATCCCTAATGGCCCAGAGGCCAGTTAAGAGTCATCCACATTGCTGTGGGCTTAGAATCACACGTAGACCAGACCAAGTGCAGATGGCAGATGTGCTTCCCCAAACGACATTAGTGAACCAGATGAGATAGCAAGAACTGCAGATGTTGGAGTCAGAGATAACAAATGTGGAACTGGAGGAACACAGCAGGCCAGGCAGCATCAGACGAGCAGGAAAGCTGACGTTTTGGGTCGGGACCCTTCTTCAGAAATGGGGGAGGGGGAAGGGAGCTCAGAAATAAAGAGAGAGGAGGCTGGGGTTGGTGAAGGTAGTGGGATGGTGATAGGTGAGTGCAGGTAGGGAGTGGAAACCTTCTGCATCAGACAGAGGTTCACCTGCACATCTGTTAATGTGGTCTACTGCTCCCGATGTGGCGTCCTCTACGTCGGTGAGACCAAGAGGAGGCTTGGAGACCGTTTTGTAGAGTGCCTGCGCTCTGTTCACGACAAATGACAACACCTTCCAGTTGCGAACC
>NC_063346.1:12721308-12733114 GCF_021869965.1 Rhincodon typus
TTTTGGGCCTAGACCTAGAAAAGTGGCACCTTTTCTGATGAAGGGTCTAGGCCCGAAATGTCAGCCTTCCTGCTCCTATGATGCTGCTTGGCCTGCTGTGTTCATCCAGCTCTACACCTTGTTATCTCTGTACATTTAGTTGTATGGGATTTGTGGCCAGCATCTTTACTTTATGCAAAGCTTATGCCATACAGAATAAAGGAAAAAAGATTGTTTGCAACTGCCAGGTTATTGAGTAAAAGCACTACCTGGTTTGGTGCTTTGTCATACAAAGCAAAAAGTCCCTCACGCTATCCCTGTCCTTAAGTTAGCTGTCTCAACTGACAACGGATGCAGCATTTAAAGAACTACCGGTTGTATGTGTGTGTATGTGTGTGGTAAGGGAGGATAAGTTAAACTTGGTCAAAACATGCATTTTGTTTTGTTCATGCAATGGGTACCGGGTTGCTGGCTAGGCCATCCAGCTGAGTCAACCATGTTGCTATGAGTCTGGAATCACATGTAGGCCAGACCAGGTAAGGACAGTAGATTTCCTTCCTTCCTTAATGAACCAGCTAGTTTTTTTTTTGAAACAATTGACAGCATAGAGTCATACACCACGGAAACAGGCCCTTCAGCCCAATTTCTCCACGCCAACTAGACTTCCTAAACTGATCTAGTTCCATTTGTCTCCATTTGGCCATATTCCTCTAAACCTTTCCTATCCATGCCTCTGTTCAAAGGTCTTTTAAATGTTGTAATTGTAACTGCCTCTACCACTTCCTCTGGCAGCTTGTTGCATACACACCACCCTGTGTAAAAAAAAGGTACCCCTCAGGTCACTTTTAAATTTTCCCCTCTTACCTTAAACGTATGCCCTCTAATTTTGGACTCCCCCTACCCAGGGAAAAAGACCTTGGCTATTCACCTTATCAATGCCCCTCATGATTACATAAACTTCTAGAAGGTCACCCCTCAGCTTCCAACACTCCAGGGAAAAGAGTCCCAGCCTATCCAGCCTCTCTTTATAAGCCAAACCTCCCAGCCAAGGTAACATCCTCGTAAATCTTTTTTGCAGTTTGTAGTATTTTTTTTTAATTCAAATGTCACCACCTGCCATGGCGGGATTCGAAGCCATGAATCCAGAACATTGGCTTGGGGCTCTGAACTGCTGTTCCTGTGATGGTACCACCAAGCCACTGTCTCAATACAGTGAGTAAGAAGCAGCCAAAGATCTGATCACATGTGTAAACAATCATTTTGGTCATGTATTAGAGAGAGACTCGCATTCATGGGACAAAATCTCAATAAATGGAGCCTTGATGAGAGACAGTGGAGAAATGGCAAGGTAACCCGAAAACATACAACCCTTGCCATATATTCAAAACCTAGGTGTTCACAATTGAAAGAATGGAATCTTCAAATTAAATCACACAGCTACAAAAATGAAATCTAATTTGTTCCCTTGTTCTAATTGAACACATGGCATTACACAAATATTATTCAGCTGGAAGATACTGAGGCTCAGCCTCTTCAATTTTACATGGTCATTTGTTGAGAAAAGTAAACGTTGTGTTAATGAATCTACGCCAGATTAAAATTATTCCTCATACAGTTTCCAAGTTCATATAGTGAATAACAGTGACCACCCCAATTAACAACAAAATGTTGGCATTTGTTTAACTACTTTAAATTTATCTGACAGTATCATAACTTCGTGCAATTACATCCGGCTAGAATTACTTCCTTTGTGGAATCTTGGGTTTTTGTTACTTAACACATGCCTCAAATGCCAAACAATCAGTGCATAGTTGAAACCTCCGAAACATTCCAGTTAATTGGCATATGTTCCTATAATATGAATCCCATTTGCTGCTATCACATAAGCCTTTTAACACTGGGCTATTGTACTGGCTACCCTTAGATTAGAATTATATTAACTCAGTTCTAACCAAAAAAAAGAGTGTGACTTTATTTTGATAACCATGAAACAGCAAGTTAACATTCCAGGAAATTGATTCCATATTCTTACAGTTGCCCCAGTTTCTGGAAAGTCTGTCTTGATTACAACTGTGTGGTGCTTTGGGACTTTTTATATGAAAGGGGCCACGTATCCCAATCAAAATTAAGCACCAATTGCAAAATCACATTTATTCCCATTAAAAAAAAATGTGGAACAATTTGAGCTACATTCTGGCTGTTGACTATGTATAACTTTAGCCAGTCTCATTATATTTGAAGAAAACCACATTTAAAGAAAAAACTGTAACTCATGTTTCTGTGCTTCCTTTGCTTCATTTCTCAAAAGTTTTGTTCAAATCAATAAGTAAAATTAAAATCAATGGAATTATTTTAATAAATCTAACAAATTAAGGGACTCAAACTGTCATCGGTAGACAGGTGTCATTAAGACAGGAACAAAAACAGAAATTGCTGGAAAAGCTCAGCCAATGTGGCAGCATCCGTGGACAGAAATCAGAGTTAATGTTTTGGGCCCAGTGATTTCT
Source organism: Rhincodon typus (assembly GCF_021869965.1). NCBI lineage: Eukaryota > Metazoa > Chordata > Chondrichthyes > Orectolobiformes > Rhincodontidae > Rhincodon > Rhincodon typus. The sequence goes on from NC_063346.1 coordinate 12,723,795, forward strand.
CTTCATATATGCTGCCAGACCTGCTGAGCTTTTCCAGTTATTTCTGTTTTTGTTTCTGATTTACAGCATCCACAGTTCTTTCAGTTTTTATTCCGTCATTAAGACAGAAGTGTTTTTTCTCCATTTCCATTGTGTAAATGATGGCCGAGTGTCTTAAAAGTCTGTTAGGTCTAAATTGTCCAAGTCAATTTGCTCCCCCTCTTCTTCCCCACTCACCAGCCTGTGGTGTAAAGTCAGTATTTATTTTAAAATAGAAACTCTCAAAAAGAAAATAAATTGACAAGACTTAAGAGAACCCCAAAAATATGATGAACAGGAATCACATTTCCAGTTAACAGCTTTTTTATCTAAAGGATCCTAATATTGAGGCTTTCTCTGTGACCTTTAAAATCTACGTGCAGATATTAAGTGCAGCATAACACAAACTCCCATCAGTCGTTATCTACTTGCACATTGTGGTGAACAACAAAACTCTGTTGCTCTATCCACCAGAAGGGATTTTTTTCTTTTAGTTTTTTATTAGATATTAAATTAAATTTGATCCATTTCCAACTTGTATGACATTTCAATTCCCATGATAAAAGAGCTGGAACATCAGGAAATTTTCCAGTTTTAAAGCAAGAATTAGAATTCCAGCCCTTCAGCATGTACGAATTAACTTAAGTTACTGACTCCAAGTGCATAAAAAACACGCATCACTTCTCAAATGAAATGTCACACTTAAAACTAATTGAAATGAATTAATCAATTCCCTGCAGAATCAAGTGAAGTTAATATGTTAGAATGTACTCATGATGGACCTGTTTCAGTTCGCTGCACTGTGCTGAACTCTAAGTCTATATTCTTGCATTGTTATTTTGCATTGAAGGGAAAGTGTGCAATGGGAATAAAAAAAATTACAAAGTTTTGTAAGAGCTTTCACTAATTTTGTCTCTTTTTTTCGTTCAAAGGCAATGTTGATTCAGAAGTACAACATATTTATAAACCCCTGTAGTCATCAATTACGGTATCAGCTGGCTGATGAAGTTACGCAGAGCTCAGTGCTGTAGTTTTTAATTGCAGCAGTTGGAGTGGAACTAAAATGAAGCAGAACCCCAGACTACTTCCTGCATTCAAAGTGAAAAGCAATTCCAGCATGTAGGCAAACCACTTGCTCTTTGGTGAGGTGTCCAGTAGTGCACGGGGAAATCACCACTCTCAGTTCACTGAAAAGTGACCCTGTTTTTTTCTACACAATGGGCTTTGCAAGCTGAAACGTTTTGTAAAGAGAGCACTTGCATTTGCACAGCACCTTTCTTGATCTCAGGATGTCCCAAACAGCTTTACAGTCAATGGAACACTTGCAGAACGCAGCCATCATTGAGGTATAAGACAATGAAATAATTGCAAACAGGCCACTATCCTGTCACCAAGTCACCCTTAATTTACATTTGCAGAGTACATGCGCCCTTACCAGCCAGCTCAGAGACAGTCCCTCAATTAGGAGACCTTCTGATTCTCCCATTTATATTTGTCAGCCAGGGCTCCCTGATTGGCCCTGTTTGCCAACCCCAATCAAGGATTTCATAGTTAATGACCTAATGATATGCTTGTTTTGGCAGGGTAACGGTGATGTTGCTGAGGGATAAATCTTGGCCAAGACAGCAGGCAGAACTTCCTACATTTCATAGGAACAGGAACAAAAACAGAAATTGCTGGAGAAACTCAGCAGGTCTGGAGCATCGATGGAGAGAAAGCAGAGTCAATGTGAACAAGAGGGTGGCAAGGGAAAGAGTAGGCCTACTCAAGGATAAAGGAGGGAGGTTATGTTTGGAGCCAGAGGAAATGGGAGAAGTCCTTAATGAGTACTTTATATCAGTATTCACCAAGGATAGGAATATGAGGAATGTTGAGGTAGGGAAAGATGTGAATACTCTTGGGCAGGTCAACATAATGAAGGAGGAAGCATAAGGTATCTTGAAATGCATTAAGGTAGACACATCCCAGGGCTAGATGGGACCTATCCCAGGATAGTGTGGGCCTTAACAGATATTGTTGCATCCTCTTTGGCCTCAGGTAAGGTTCCAGAGGACTGGAGAATGACCAATATTATTCCTTTGATTAAGAAGGGAAACAGAGATAATCCAGGTAATTACAGGCTGGTGATCCTGATGTCAGTGGTAAGGAAGCTGTTGGAGAAGATATTGAGAGACAGGATTAATTCATGTTTGGAAGTGAATGGACTTGTTAGTGAGAGGCAGCATGAATTTGTGCGGGGAAGGTCATGTCTCACCAACATGATTGAGGGTTTTGAGGAGTTGACAAGAATTATTGATGAGGGAAGGGCAGTGGATGTTGTCTACATGGACTTTAGTAAGGCATTTTATAAGGTACCTCATCATGGGATCCAGAGTGAGCTGGCTAGATGGATACAAAACTGGCTTGGTCACAGAATACAGAGAGTGGTGGTGGAAGGGGCTTTAAAATTGAATCAGAGATAGTAGGAACTGCAGATGCTGGAGAATCCGTGACAACAAGGTGTAGGGCTGGATGAACACAGCAGGCCAAGCAGCATCCCTCTGCTCCTATGATGCTGCTTGGCCTGCCATGTTCATCCAGCCCTGCACCTTGTGGTGGTGGAAGGATGCTTTTCGGAATCAAGATCAGTAAGTAGTGGCGTTCCACAGGGATCAGTGCTGGGACCTTTGTTTTTTGTAATGTATATAAATGATCTGGAGGAAAATGGAGGTGATCTGATTAGTACGTTTGCAGATGAGACCAAAATTGGCGGAGTTACAGAGATTGAAAAGGATTGTCAAAGGATGCAGCAAGATATAAATAGATTACAGATTTGGGCTCAGAAATGGCAGATGGAGTTTAATCCAGACAAATGCAAGGTGATGCATTTTGGAAGCTCAAATTCAGGTACGAATTATACAATAAATGGTAGAACGCTAGGAACATCGACATATAAAGGGATCTGGGCGTACAGGTCCATAGATCCCTGAAAGTGGCAACACACGTGGCTAAGGTGATCAAGAAGGCATCTAGCAGGCTTGCTTTCATCAGCCAGAGAATTGAATATAAGACTTGGCAAGTTATATTGCAGCTATATAAAACTTTAGTCAGGCCACATTTGGAATATTGCTTGCAGTTCTGGTTGCCATTATACCAGAAGGATGTGAATGCTTTGGAGAGGGTGTAGAGGTTTACCAGGATATTGCCTGGTCTGGAGGATTTTAGTTAGGAGAAGAGGTTGGAAAAACTCAGATTGCTTTCATTTGGAAGACGGAGGCTGAGAGGCGACCTGATAGAGCTCTACAAAACTTTGACAGGCATAGATAGGGTGGATAATCGGAGGCCTTTTCCCCAGGGTGGAAAGGTCAACTACAAGATGGCACAGGTTCAAGGTGACAGGGGGAAGTTTAGTACAGGGAAAGTTTTCACACAGAGGGTTGTGGGTGCCTGGAAAGTACTGCCAGTGGAGGTTGTGGAAGCAAGCACATTAGCAACGTTTAAGGTGTATCTTGATAGAAACATGAACAGGAGGCACACAGAGGGATAGAAACCACATTGGGGTAATAAGTCGTGGGTCTAAATAAGGAATAGGAATCGTTACGGGCTTGGTGGGCCGAAGGGCCTGTTTCTGTGCTGTACGGTATTGTATTATCTGCCTGAGAAGTCGCACAGGGCCTTAGTCCAATATCTTGTCCAAAATGTACTTCTGAAAGTGTAACACTTTCCCAGAACTGCAACGTGGATTGTCAGCCTTAATTTCTGTGTTGGTATTTGGAGCAGGACTTGAACCCAAAAAAACTCTGACTCAGAGGTGGGCACACCACCAACCAAGCCCATGGTTCACACTGAAATGTTTCTTGCAGCTGGCTGTTCTGTTTTCTTCGATCACGAATATAAAAGGAGCAAAAGGAAGACCCAGAGGCAGTTAGCACCAGTTTGAAGAACTGACAAACCCAGTACAGCCTGGGTCAACCAGAGCACAGCGGCCATGTCTGAAAGGGATCAAAGTGAGACATTGCAGGAAACCAGATAAGTGAATGGTTAGTAAATATTTATTTGTTTAACTTCAAAATACATAACTTATTAGTGATGGTTTCATTTTATAGGTTGTAGTAAGGTTTAATAACAGTAGAAAAGGTTATTTGGAGTGGGTATGTTTATCATGGATAAATTAATAAAGTGAAATTGTTAACAGATTGTTTTTTATCAGTTGATTAACTTTGTTAATTACCACATTAAGTTGACTTGTTGATGAATATTACTGCTTAGGAACTGATACTAAACACAGTTTGAAGAAACACTGAAAACGATTAATTACTATAACTGTAACGTTGCATTTTTGCAAGAGGCATTAATGTTAAAGCTGGGAGATAGCAAGAACTACAGATGCTGGAGTCAGAGACAACACAGTGTGGAACTGGAGAAACACAGCATTTTCGAAGGGTCAGCTTTCCTGCTCCTCTGATGCTGCCTGGCCTGCTGTGATTCCTCCAGCTCCACACTGTGTTGTCTCTGACAACAGGACAGTGTGGAGTTGGAGGAATACAGCAGGCCAGGCAGCATCAGAGGAGCAGGAAAGTTGACTCTTCAGGTTGGCACCCTTCAGAAATGCTGGGTTTCTCCAGTTTCACACGGTGTTGTCAGTGTTAATGCTGTATTAGCAAGGTTTATTGGTAGTAGCATGTACTATTGGTATTGTTATGGGGAGAAAGCAGGAGAATGGCATTAAGCAAGATGATCATTTGGAAAGTGACACAGACGTGTTGGGCAAAATGGCTGCACTGTACAAATTCAGAGATTGCACGACACACAAACAGATATGCAGAGACAGACACAGATGACAGACAAACACAAACAGGCACATGTGCACACACACACACAGGCACACATACAAAAATACACACACACACACACACACACACACACACACACACACACACACACAGAGTCAGACAGATACACAGAGACATAGAAATAAACAGATACACACAGTTGTACAGACACAAGGAACAGGCATGCACAGAGACAAGCACATACAAATATACACAAACAGACATAGATAGTCATGCAGACAGTCACACACAGACACACATACACACTTCGTTGCATGAGAACAGAAGATACCACTCAACCAGGGAGTTAATTTCTCAGATAAAAATGGCATGCTGTTCATGCCAGTACCGAATTGAGGATGTGCTGAGGCAGGTTTGGAATAGACAAATGACCCAAAAGGCAGACCATTGCTAGAACAGCTGAGGATGCTGTCAGGCCCTCTGGTGAGATTTCAGGGAGTGATTTGGAAAGAGTGAGAACGCAGACGGTGGCCCAGCTGGAACTAAGGAAATGGGTAGCAAAGTCCTGGGAGCAAAAAGGAATTTGATTTACAGCCAATAATCTCACCTTGTGCACAAAAAGCAAACAACTTTAACAAATCTAAATGAAGGGGGCTTAAAGCCTGCATTAGACCATCTGCCCTCCCCGGCCCACTATAGATTCTGACTCCACCCAAAGCTGGGTCTCTTGGTCAAGTACTGACAGCCTTTGAAGCTAGGAACAGTTATGCCCAACACACTCTCCTTCCCAGCAGCCTAATCAGAGTTTAGTTGCTGTGCTCCCCTCATGCCATACAAACATGGAATAAGAGTAGGCCACGTTGCCCTTCAAACCTGTTTCATTATTCAATAAGATCTCGGCTGATCAGATTTTAACTTCAATTCTGCATTCCTGCATATCCCCAATAATCTTTCATCCCTTTGGTAATCAACAATCCTCTACCCTGTCTTTAAAATATATAAATATTCTGCCTCCGTTGAACTTTCAAGGAGGGAATACCAAAGATTCTCCACCCTCAGAGAAAAAAATGTTTCCTTATCTGTCTAGAATGGGTAGCACCTCGTTTTTAAACTCTGAGCCCTACTTCGAGATTCTCCCACAAGTGGAAACATCCTTTCAACATCCACCTGGTCAAGTCCTCTCAGGTTCTTATATGTTTCTGCTAAGTCATCCCTAACAGTTTAAAACTCAAGAGGACGTAGCTTGGCTGGCCTTTCTTCATGAGAAAATCTGCTCATTCCAGTTATTAGTCTAATAAACCTTCCCTGAAGTGAACACTTCAGCATCCTTCCATAAGTACAATGACCAGTAGCATCAACAGTACTCCAGATGCAGTCTTACTAATGCCCTGTTTAACTGAAGCATAACCTCCATACACTTGCTCAAGTACAGAAATTGCTGGAAAATCTCAACAGGTCTTGCAGCATCTGCCGGGACAGAAACAATGCTGCAGGTCCAGAGATCCTCTTTCAGAATACAACAGAATGGAAGAAGGGTCTCTGTACCTGAAACATTAACTGTGTTTCTCTCTCCACAGACATTGCCAGACCTGCTGAGGTTTTCCAGCCATTTCTGTTTTTGTTTCAAATTTCCAGCATCCACAGTTCTTTAGTTTTATTTTTGACTTTTGCTCCTTACAACAGAACATAACATTACCTTAGCTCATCCAATTATTTGTTGAACCTTCAAACTAACTTTCTGTAATTCATGCACTAGGACACACAGGTTTCTCTGCCTTTTAGAACTTTGCAACCTATCACCATTTAGATGCACCCCCTCCACCACTCTCATCACTAGTTGGGCTCACGCTTATTGCTCATCCCCAGATGTCCTTAATGAGGTGGCAGTGAGTTGTCTTCTTGAACCATGCTCTGAAAGGAGTTAGTTCCAGGATTTTGACTCAGTTACACTGAACGACCGGCGATACTGATAGGGTTAGAAGTTGAATGGGATATAAATATTTGCATGGGCCAGTTTGGCTAAATAACCAGTCTCTGTCTATTCAATATAATATTTCACAATAGATGGCCGAAGGAAAAGGAAACAAAAGGAGATGGGAGTGCAGGTGGGGCACACTGGAGTCCTCTTGAAATGGCGAGTAAGCCGCAACGTAGTAGAACCACATAGTCTGTTTACATGCTGTAATTTCTATAGAATTCAATGTGTAATGGTCAGTGGCATCATTCATTATCAGGGGAAAGTAACATAAGAACATACTTCAACCTTGAGTGTAGCACAGCCTGCTGGTAAGCAAGACACAAGTGGTGACTAACTGCTCTGGTTTCAAGACACAAAACTACAGCCTTATTAGCACATATGTTCACTTTTCTCCAAATTAACTCATCTCTGCTTTATGCCAAAAATATCATGGGAGTTTCTGAGGCCAAGAAGGGAACCGCCACAGATCAGACATCTGTTTTCTGAGCTTGAGTTACGAATAAACCATTATGATCAATCACAATATTTTCATGGCTACTAATGCATAAGATATATGTCAAAGATTCAAACAGTTCAAAAATTCCCAGTTATTAGTGCACTGAAATACTGACTTTTTGAATTTAAAAAAAACTGCTGTTATTTCAAGAGGTCGGCAGAGCAGGAATTAAAAATTTAACTCGCCTGTAGTTCTCATGGCAATTACAGTGTCTGTTAGACAAAATAAGGCTGAATAAATGGAACTTATTCTGAAATAACTGGCAACACTCGTTGAAATGTAACTTGACACCAAATTTGTTGAGATGGAAAAGTTAATTAAGGGAAGTCACTTTTATGCTACTTAACGTACTGTCAAGCAAACGGAAAGAAAATTTCCTGAAAAACTACCATTTCCCACTAAGAAAAGAATCCAGTTTCCAGACAGACAGCAAAGTTAATTTGGCTTCTAGCTATTTCAATGCCAGTGCAAGAGACACATGTACAGTTGGTCTGCATTCCTGTCAACTCCACTTAAGTGAATTTAATCTGAATAACTAAAGCTATTTTTAAATTACCAAAAATGATTTAAATTTGTTTACGCTAACAAAATGTGACTAACAAATTCTAATCAAGGGAATTCCTTTAGTCACTTTACAGATTTCACCATCTTAACAACCCAAATTATAGTCTTACGCCGTAATGTAACTTGCAGAGAGCAGGATTTACTTTCAGCCCTATTTATAATTCTGTTGCAAATATATGTGCTTACGAGTTTATAGTTGTTGCTTTGCAGCTGCTTTTTAGTTAATGTGTGTGTACCTGGCAGTTTTACAGAACTCCACCGGATACTAAATTTGCAGGGGGCTTTGAATGCCAAATATGATGACCTCCATTTGTGAAACCATACTAGTCAGATTCAGGAGAGGCAGCGAAAGCATGTCCATCAGAAGAATATGCAATCACATTGTCGTGTACTATTAGCTGATTAAACTATATTACACATTCTTTAATAACAATAACAAATAATAATTTTGCTTTTGTATCTTTCTCTTTTTCACCTGAAAGGCATATTCATTCAAGATTTCTGTGCTTCTCTAATTCTGCCAATTTGTTCATTTTGAATCATAACTGCTCCACCATTGTTGGCCATGCCTTTAGTTACCTAGATCGCAAACTGTGGGAAACACTCCCTAGAGGTCTCAGCCTTTCTACCTCACTTCCATCCTTACCCAACTCATTAAAACCTCTCTCTTTGATCAAGGTTTTGGTCATCTGATCTGATATCTTAATGTAGATTGGTGGCATGTGTTTTAGAATTGCTCCTGTGAATTTAATACCAGGCATTTCATTGCCTAACAGGCACTGCCCAATAATACAGAAAACTGTCCAAGTGTGTGTCCTGTGTACCAAAAGGAAAAATAAGCCAAATTCAACCCGGTCAATTACGATCTTATTCTAATCTCAATAATCAGCACATTGAACAAGGCTTTGTCAACAGTGCAATTAAAGGGAAAAACCTGCTCACGAGTGATCAGTTTGGCTGCTGCTGTGCCGCTTGACTCCTGATCTCATTACAACCTTGGTTAAAACATCGACAAAAAAAGAGCTGAAAGAGACTGAACCTCACATCAAAGAGAGACATTCAATATGGTTTATTTGGACTTTCAGAAGGTTTTGGAAAAGTCCCACATAAGAGATTGATATGTAAATTAAAGTGGGATTTAGGGTAGTAAATTGAAATGGATAGAAAACTAAATCAGAGATAGTAGGAACTGCAGATGCTGGAGAATCCGAGACAACAAGGTGCAGGGCTGGATGAACACAGCAGGCCAAGCAGCATCATAGGAGCAGAGAGGCTGACGTTTCGGGCCTAGACCCTTCATCAGAAAAGGGGGAGGGGAAGGGGGTTTTGAAATAAATAGGGAGAGAGTGGGAGGCGGATAGAAGAGGGATAGAGGAGAGGATAGGTGGAGAGGAAACAAACAGGTCGAAGAGGCGGGGATGGGGCCAGGAAAGGTGAGTGTAGGTAGGGAGTTAGGAAAGGGATAGGTCAGTCCAGGGAGGACGGACAGGTC
>NC_063346.1:12733614-12769291 GCF_021869965.1 Rhincodon typus
TGTGTACAAATTTTCCTTGTCCCTTATCAGCCCTGGCCTGAAGGTAGTCCAGGTCATAAGGACAGGGATTCCTCCATTACTGAGAAGCTGCGGACACTGTGCAATCATTAGTGAATATCCACACTTATGATGGAGGCAGCATCATTGGTGAAGTAGTTGAAGATGTTTTCGAGGGAATTTCTCTGAGGAACTTCAATAGTTACATCCTGATGTAATGGAATAGTATCCACTTGTCTGGAGGAGTGCAGCTCTGACAATGCTCAAGAAACTCAACACAATGCAAGATAAAGCAGCTTTCTAGGTTGGTACCAGACCGGCAATTAAACTAAATTAAACAATTACCACCTCCACCACTAATGACTATAATTTGTACCATCTACAATATGCACCGTAGTGTCTCACTATGTCTCCTTGAACAACGACTGTGATCTTTTCTATGAAGGACAAGGCCACCAAGCACTTGGCAAGTTCTTCTCTAAGCCACACCCCCTGTTGCCTGCACAATATAGTGCCATTCCTTTTTCACCATTGTCTCCAAATTTGGCAACTCTCTACCAAGCAGCTCTGTGCTGTACATTCCCCAAGTGGCACCATTGATACAGAAAACAGCTCAAGGATGATGAGAGATGAACAATAAATGCTGGCTTTACCAATGACTCCTATATCCCATGAATGAATTTTAAGAAAATAGTTTTTAACATTGCGTTGCTTGGATATAATTCTGGTTTATCTGGACATACCTTTCTTTTAAACCCAGCATATTATTTTCTATTATAAGAGAAATGTAGGAATTGCATTGTCGGATTATTTTAGATTGTAATAACCATGTCCATACTGAAGAATTGAATATTACTGAATTGCCTGTGTCCTGAATTGCTCATATTATTAGTAAATGTATGATTGTCATCTTTAAAATGAACTGTGTTCTGATACTTAACCAAAAAAAAAAATTTGCTGTGCATTGCAACTAAATTTCTAAACCAGTTCACTTGGTCTAAATTTATATTCAATCAGTGAAGTACCATATGGAGCAACTGCTGCTTCTGCCAAATACCACGCTGTCCTGATTGCACTTTGTCATTGGTCCCTGTTATATGTCCTTGCTGTTTGTTATAGCAGCAGAAAAATTTCAAAGTTTTGGAATATCCCTGTCCTGCTGGGGACAATAAGCTCCTTGGAACAATACATTGTCCCTACAGACAGTGGGAAAGGCTGCTTTGATCTTCATAATGCATTTTCCAACCCCAAAGGATGGAAGAAGAAAGGGGACAAGTTATTATTATTGCAACTTATACCTCGGGCACCTTATCCCAATAGTACTGAGTGGCTCGGGTTGATTAAGCATCTCACTGTGTCACTGATTTTCTAAATCAGGACACAATGGGAGTGTGCTAGCATGTCCCCTTTGGAAAATTGTGTCAGTGGGTTGCAGGATAAAAAAGGGAGGGAAAATAACCTTCTTGATATACACAGAGAGAAGTGGTAATTGAAATGCAGTTAGTGCAAATGGGGATTCTCAAAATGTGCCTCTCACAGATGCCAAATTTTGAGTCAGTCGTGGAAAAGGAATGACACTATATTGTACAGACAGTATGGGGTATGGCTTAGAGAAGAACTTGCAGGTTTTCCACTTAATGGTACAGTGCTAGGTTTGGGCCATTTGGAGGACCTTGCTGAGCTTTTAAGCAAAAGCAAAATATTTAAACTAGATAGATGTTCCAAAATATTCGATATGTAAAGTTTCTTGCATAGTTCCCAACATCAGTGGATTTACCATATTTACTGCAGACAGTGTCAAATGTGTCCACCCTGTCTATTCAAGAGACAGTGGCCAATGATAAATTAGTGCCATGTTCTGAATTGCAGCAAAAGCAGTATGTGAGTTGTCATCCATGATCTCGAGTATATCTGTCATTCGCAACATCTTTAGGAGCAGGTTTGAACTGGAGGCCAGTTATTCAGTCACAAGGTGAAGATATGTTGAATGGCAGGTTATCCAAGACTCTTTTTATTTCAAAGTGAAAATAGAAATTGCTGGAAAAATTCAGCAGGTCTGGCAGCATCTATGGAGAGAAACCAGAGTTGACATTTCAGGTCGAGTGACCCTTCCTCAGAACTGTTCTGGGCCAACATTTATTGCCCACCCCTAATAGGACAGAACATAGAACATAGAACAGTATGGGCCCTTCGGCCCACGAAGTTGTGCCACCTATTACCCTACTCTAACAGCAAACTATCCTGCATACCCTACATTTTACTATCATCCATGTGCCTATCCAAGAGTCGCTTAAATGCCGCTAACGTATCTTACTCTACTACCACTGCTGGCAGTGTATTCCACGCACCCACCATTCTCTGTGTAAAGAACCTACCTCTGACATCTCCCCCATATCTTTCTCCCATCACCTTAAAATTATGCCCCCTCGTAATAGTCATTTCCGCCCTGGGAAAACGTCTCTGGCTATCCACTCTATGCCTTTCATCATCTTGTACACCTCTTTCAAGTCACCTCTCATCCTTCTTCCCTCCAATGAGAAATGCCCTAGCACCCTGAACCTTTCCTCATAAGACCTGCCCTCCAGTCCAGGTAGCATCCTGGTAAATCTCCTCTGCACCCTCTCAAAAGCTTTAACATCCTTCCTATAATAAGGCGACCAGAACTGAACACAATATTCCAAGTGTGGTCTAACCAGAGTTTTATAGAGCTGCAGCATAACCTCATGGCTCTTAAACTCAATTCTCCTGCCAATGAAAGCCAACACATCATCTGCCTTCTTAACAACCCTATCAACTTGGGTAGAAACTTTGAGCGATCTATGGACGTGGACTCCAAGATCTCTCTGTTCCTCCATGCTGCCAAGAATTCTGCCTTTAACCCTGTTATCTGCATGCAAATTTGACCTTCCAAAATGAATCACTTCACACTTTTCCGGGTTGAATTCCATCTGCCACTTCTTTGCCCACCTCTGCATCCTGTCAAAGTCCCGTTGCAACCTACAACAGTCCTCTACACTATCCACGACTCCACCAACCTTTGTGTCATCAGCAAACTTACTATCCCAGCCTTCCATTTCCCTATGCAAGTCATTTCTAAAGATGACAAACAGCAGGGGTACAAGAACAGATCCCTGCAGAACACCAGTTAAGAGTCACCTCCAGTCAGTCTGTCGTTATGTGTAGGCCAGACAGTGTAAGGGTAAGGACATTGGGTCCATTGGGTTTATACATATATCACATTTATAAATCAATGTTGTAACCTACTCCAGGTGCTGAACAATCATCTAGCCTGCAATTCCTTCTCTACTCCAAATTTCTCTAATCCAGATTTCCTACCCTAAATTGTATTGGTAACTCCTGAGCAGCGTTCCCTCTGACTTTCTTTCCAGCTGTGTGGGTTTTCAAGTGGAATGCTGACTTCCGGAACCAGAAGTCTTTGCCATAGACTGATTACTCTGTGTGTAACCACGGGGCTGGTGCAGCCATGCAGCTTAGAGGGAGCATTGCTCCTGAGTAACTATTCAACTGATCCCATGTGTATCTCCGACTTGTCACATATAGTACCCAGCCCCTGACCTGACAACTCTGGAAACCAGCATCTCTCCCACCTAGTCTCCACCCCAACTCCACCCTGGTCCAAACCTGACCCCTATCACCCCCACTCTTTCCCTACTGTAGACTCAAACCCTCAACCCTGCTGTGTCTGGACCTGCTTCACCCGTCTCCAGCTGCACAGATGACCACCTTCCGTCTTCGGAAACCCATTCCCTCCCACCTCCACCATCTGCCCCCAACTCCAGACCCACTGCCCCATTCCTCAGGCATGCACCTGACATCTCTTCATTCTTCCCCACCCCCCACTATCCATCATCCACCCTGGACCCAAACCCTTTCAAACACCACTTCCTCCAAGATCGTGCCTCACCTCCACTTGCTCAGGATTTGCTTCCACCCCCTTGAGGAATTTCCTGTCAGAAATGTGAAGCTCTGTCTTGTTAAGATAGAGAAGGGACTGAGTGACAATCTGCATGAAATTGCTGCACCCTTGAATAGACTGTTGTTGTTTCCTTACTTTGTTGGAATGCACTATTGGCCTCCTAAACATCAGTCACAGCTGTCAAAAATAAATGACAATTTCCAAACACTGGATTCAGTAGTATTCTTTGATAACTGTCAAGACCATGAAAGTGACCATCCAGTCCTATCCACAAGAAATAATTGTTTTTAGAATTTGTACGCGAGTTACACAGGATAGCATCACTTTCTCTGCTGAGGTTTTCTTTTATTGAACAATGATTCATAGTTGCAGTGTGCTCCAAAGCATATTTTTCAATTAGATTAATAACCTCCTCTGGTTGTAGAAGATGTAGGGTAGCAATGGGTGGGAGTAAAGGAATGAGGCAAATGACTTTTCGATACTACTCCTTATTGAAGTTTGTTCTCCATAATATGTTAGGGCTATTGATTAATGGCAATCGACAAAAACACAAGAAGAGGTCACCTTCTGAGTCTCTGCTTTGCTGTGGTGGAAAATGCTTTGTTCCCCAATGCGAAACAAAGAACCAAGACCAAAACCAATTCTTGATGTTTCGACAATACAGTGTGCATGCATGATGGGCCATACAAAATGATCATAAATCAGCTGCAAGCTCCGACGTTTTCTGGACAATGACCAGGGGTAGGGGTGTCAAGGAATCAAACATTATCTTTTTGATGTACATTGACAGCTGTGAGCAGTATTGACAGAGCTTGTACTGGATATATCCCTGTAGTGATGTAAGTCACTGTTGTGATGATAGCAAATCTAAAGTCACTTTATGAGTAGAGGTAAATTGTAAATCTTGTCGATTTCTGATTTCCACAGGTTATCTACAATGTTCTGAACAATTCCTGAACAGTTCAAACGTGGAAAAAATGCTTAAAATAGGTGCCTTCCCAGGTAGAATTTTTTAAAAAAATTCATTGCAAGTGGATTTCACTGGCTAGGCCAGCATTCATTGCCCATTGGAGTAACATGTAAACTAGGCCAGGTAGAGATGCCAGTTTTCTTTCCTAAAGGGCATTAGTGAACCAGGTGAGGTTTTCTTTGACAATCGATGATAGTTTCACCATTAGACTTTTAATTCCAGATTTTTATTGAATTCAAATTCCACCGTCTGCGAAAACATGGGTCTCTGGATTAATAGCCCAGTGGTAATACCACTAGGACATCACCTCCCTACATTATTAGGACTTCCATTCATTCAGAATAACTTGTGCCTTTGAAATTATCCTCTCTCTTTTCTTGGGTTACCAGAATACCAGAAGAATATCTACCATGCTTTGTTAATTGGAACATTGAAGGTAACAAAAACGACTTGTATTGACATAATATCTTTAATGGAATAGAACATTGCAAAAAGAAAACACACCACATGAGTGTTATGAAATAAAATGCAACACTGAGCTATATATACCCTGAGGGTAAGGGCAAGTTGGTGAATGGGACTTAGTGTAAGCTAGGGCACAGAAGTAAAATTTTGAATGAGCTCATGATTGTGGAGGGTTGAATATGGAAGACTGGCCAGCAGTGCTTTAGATTGGTCAGAGTCAGCAGAAACAAAAGTGCAGATGAGAGTTTGAACAGCAAATAACTTTAAGGCTGTGCAAAGTCAGACAATATCACTGAGCTGGAATTAGGTAGTTCTGGAGGTAACATTGACACACATTTCGGGAAATCTGTCTCAAATAGTGACATCACGGTTGTGAATTGCCTCATTCAGCCTCAAATGACTTTCTAGGATAGAGAAATGGAGTAGTTGGCTCAGGATCAGAGTTTATTATGGGGACCAAAGATGGTAGCTTTGGCCTTCCCAATACTTAATTGGAGGAAAGTTCTTCCCATCCAGTAATGAATGGCAGATAAGCATTCTGAGGGAGACAATGGTCAACTCCTAATGTCACTGGGCTTGTAATCTAGAACTCCAGGTTAAATGTCTAGGAACATGTTTTCACCATGGCAGATATTGTAATTTGGAGAATTGTAACTTGAATTCAATTAAATCTGGAATTAAAAGTTTGCCTAATGTCAAGAAGGTGACAGCTGTCAATTATCATAAACTGCCATCTGGTTCACTAACATCATTTATTCTCTGGTTTCTCTTAGGATCATATAAATCTTTTGCCTTCTACTAAAGACTTCTGTGAAGAGAAGCTCTGTGTTTTGAGCAGCATTTTGTTGCCCTGCTTTTGTGGGGTTTTGTAGTGCCTCTTGTGGCTCAGTGGTAGTGGCCCTACCCCTGGACCGAGTGGCCCAGGCTCAAGTCCCAGCTGCTCCAGAGGTGTGTGATAACATCTCTGAACTGGTTAATGAGAAAAATAAGTTTAAAAGAAATATATAATTTAAGGAAGGAAGTCCGCCATCTTCACTGGCGTGGCCTACAAATGATTCACTATTTGCTGCAATCTCGTTGATTCTTAGCTGCCCTTTCAGTAATTAATGGTGGGCAATAAATGCTGGGCAACTTGTGTAGCTCATCTCCCATTAACAGATTAAAAGAAAAAGTTTCAAGAGTGTGGAGGGATCGAGAGAGATGGTGATGAGATATATCTGGGTATCATCAGAATACATGCGGTGTTCAGATTGATTGGATTAGTCTGTATGTAGATCAAAAATTGTCCTGGATGAGGAGGACTGTGGCAGGGAGATTGAAACCATGAGATGGATGGATGAATTTTTAGTCAACAACAGTAGAAGACTGGGCAGCACTGGGAAGAGAAGCCATTGAAATGGATTCTGCCTTTGGCTACAATTGCTGAGATATGGATGTAACCAGATGTGTGGTTCCAGCCAGCTGAACAACAGTAGACAGCTTTGTCTTGGAGTATTCACACCTGACATTTTCTCATATGTCCACTATACGGCTCTTGAAATTTATTTACTAAAATTATTTGCTAGTTATTCATTGATAATCAATAAGCTCACCAATAATGAACAAGGTGGGAGGCGATGACGTAGTGGTATTTTCGCTGGACTGTTAATCTAGAGACCCAAGTAACGTTCTGGAGACCAGGGTTCGAATCTCGCCACGGCCGATGGTGGAATTTGAATTTAATAAAAAAATCTGGGATTAAGAATCTAATGATGACCATGAATCCATTGTTGATTGTTGGAAATGCCCATCTGGTTCACTGATGTCCTTTAGGGAAGGAAACTCCCATTCCTACCTGGTCTGGCCTACATGTGACTGCAGACCCACAGCAATGTGTTTGGCTCTGAACTGCCTTCTGGGTAATTAGGTATGGGCAATAAGTGCTTCCTGGTCAATGATGCTGTCATCCCATTAATGAAAAGAAATTATTTTAAACAGAATTGTTATAATGTGCAGATGAGAAATGTTTTCTTACAAGAGTTGCATTGCTGATTAGGGATCACATCACGGCTGTGTTAAGGGAAGACACATCGGAGGGATCTTGCAGTGAGGCATTATGGGTGGAGCTCAGGAATAGGAAGGGTGAAATCACAATGTTGGCAGTTTTCTATAGATCTCCCAACAGCCCATGGGAGACAGAGGAGCAGATATGTAGTCAGGTGCTAGAAAAGTGTGGAAAAAATCAGGGTAGTTGTGGTGGTTGACTTCAATTTTACTCTTATTGACTGGGACTCCCTTAGAGCTAGGGGCTCGTATGGAGAGCAATTTGTCAGATGTGTCCAGGAGGGCTTTTTGAGACAGTATGTTGATAATCCAACCAGAGAGGAGGCCATACTAGACTTGGTATTCGGGAATGAGTCAGGACACGTGATCGATGTTTCTGTAGGAGAGTATTTTGGGCTTAGTCACCATAACTTCATGAGATTTTGAGTAATCATGCCCAAGGACGAGTGGCCCTCGGGTGAGGGTGTTTAATTGAGCAAGGGCCAATTACATCTAAATAGACAAGAAGTGGGGAATGTGGATTGGGAGCAGTTATTTGAGGGCAAATCAAGTCTGGCATGTGGGAGGCTTTTAAAGACCAGTTGATTTAAAGTGCAGGACCTGCATGTCCCTGTAAAACTGAAGGCTAGGAATCGCAGGATCCAGGAACCATGGATGACGAGAAATTGTAAACTAGTCAAAAGGAAAAGGGAAGCATATGATAGGTCTAGGCAGCTACAAACTGACAAAGCCCTTGAGCAGTATAGACAAATTAGGAAGGAACTTAAATACAGAATTAGCAAGGCTAAAAGAAACCATGAAATGTCTTTAGCAAACAGAGTTCAGGAGAATCCAATGGCTTTTTATGCATATGTTAGAAGAAAGTGGGTAGCGAGGAAATGAGTAGGCCAACCTCAAGGAGAAAGGAGGGAAATTATGTGTGGAGCCACAGGAAGTGGGAGAGATCTTTAATAAGTACATTCTATCGGTATTCACCAAGGAGAAGGACATGACTGATGTTGAGGTCAGGGATGAGTGTGAATACTCTCGAGAATGTCAATATATTAAAGGAGAAAGTTTTGGGTATCCCAAATTGCATTAAGGTAGACAAGTTCCCAGGGCCAGATGGGGTCTATCCCACGTTTCTGCGAGAGACAAGAGAAGAAATAGCTGGGGCATTAGCAGATATCTTCACATCCTCTTTGACTACAGGCGAGGTTCCAGAGGACTGGATATTAGCCAATGTTGTTCCCTTGTTTATGAAAGGAATCAGGGATAATCTAGGAAATTATAGGCTGGTGAGTCTGACACCTGTGGCGGAGAAGCTTTGGAGAAAATACACAGGGATAGGATATATGCACGTTTGGAAGAAAATGGACTAGTAAGTACCAGGCAGCATGGTGTCATACGGGGAAGGTCATGTCTCACCAATCTGATCGAAATTTTTTGAAGAGGTGATAAAAATAATTGATGAGGGAAGAGCTGTGGATGTAGTTTATATGGACTTCAGTAAGGCATTTGATAAAGTCCATATAAACTACATCCACAGCTCTTCCCTCATCAATGGCAGTTTGGTACAAAAACTAAAATCACATGGGATTCGGGGTGGGCGAGCTAGATGGATACAAAACTGGCTTGGTCATGGAAGTCAGAGAGTAGCAGTGGAAGAATGTTTTTCAGAATGGACACCGGTAACTAGTGGTGTTCCATAGGGATCAGTCTTAGGTCCTCTGTTGTTTGTAGCATATATAAATGATCTGGAGGAAAATGTGGGTGGTCTGATTCGTAAGTTTGCAGATGACACACAGATTGGTGGAGTTGCTGATTGTGTGGACAATTGTGAAAGGATACAACAGGATATAGATAGCTTGGCAACTTGGGCACAGAAATGGCAGATGGAGTTTAATCCAGACAAATGCGCATTGATGCATTTTGGAGGATCAAATTTTGGCTTGAATTATACTGTAAATGGCAGAACCCTTAGGAACATTAACATGCAGACGGCTCTGGGCTTGCAGGTCCACAGTTCCCTAAAATTGGCAACACAGGTGGCCAAAGTGACTAAGAAGGCATATGGCATGCTTGCCTTCATCGTCTGGGGCATGGAGTACAAGAGTTGGCGAAACGTGTTGCAGTTATATAAAACTCTTGTTAGGTCACATTTGGAGTATTGTGTGCAGTTTTGGTCGCCACATTACCAGAAGGACGTGGAAGCTTTGGAGAGAGTGCACAGAAGGTTCACCAGGATGTTGCCTGGTCTCGAGGGCATTGGCTATGAGGAAAGGTTAAAATGACAAGGATTGTTTTCACTGGAATGACGGCGGCTGAGAGGAGACCTGATAGAGGTCTACAAAATGATGAGAGACATAGATAGAGTGGATAGTCAGACGTATTTTCCCAGGGTTGAAGTTTCAATTACAAGGGGGCACGGGTTCAAGGTGAGAGGGGGAAAGTTTAAGTGAGATGTGTGAGGAAAGTCTTTCACGCTGAGAGTGATAGGAGCCTGGAATGCACTGCCGGAGGGGGTGGTGGAAGCAGGCATGTTGGTGACATTTAAGAGGCATCTGGATGGTTATATGAATAAGGAGGGAATAGAGGGACACGGACCGAACAAGGGCAGAATGTTTTTTTTAGTTTAGTCAGCGCACGATGATTGGCACAGGCTTGGAGGGCCAAAGGACCTGTTCCTGTGCCATACTTCTCTCTTGTTCTCTTTTGTTCTTGAGTACCAGAGTCATGCGTATTGTTCGAATGCAGTATTAATTTTCCTATTTTTGTTATAAAGTTTGCTCAAGATATGGCTGTTAATCCATTTTTCACATCTACATCTCAGATACTACATGTGTCCAATTTGATTAACTTTGCTGCAAACGTTGATTGAAGTGCCTGTCTGTTTATGGTAAAATGGTGCAGCCACAAGTAGAGGATAATAGGTTATTATAACAAATAGAAATCACACTTGGTCTGTATAACTATTCTTAAACATTGTTGTGTTTACTGATTGTCCTTACAGCACAAAGAATTGCTAGCTTTGTGCAATCAGTGGCTGCTTGGACTGAAACGAAGTTTTTTGGACCTGAACCCCATCCTTAATGAGCGATAAGAACTGTGGAAAAAATTGATGTAGTGTTTGCAAAGCGAACACCTGAGTCAAAATTGTGATTACTTCAATAACGATGCTAAATTGCCTTAGATATCTCAACCACAGTGTTTGGTGCACAACTTCTTTAAATGACAAATGTTGCTAAGATGGGGTGGAAATAAAATGCATCCAGTGCTTAGATTCATGTCGCAGCTTTACATTTCTTTTCTGTTTCAGCAAAAAGGTAACCAAAATCGCTGGATTAAAAACTAATTGTGCATCTGTCACAAATCTATAATATGCAAGCAGAAATGTGTTGTTTTGGGGTTTTGTTAGTTCTATTTCAAAATTTTAATGAGAAATGGAAGGAAGTTTTGAAGTAAATTTTATTTAAATTCCATATTTTGATTTTTCTAAAAATTCCGTCAACATGAGCATTTTTCTTCCCGCAAGGACTGTTGAGGAACTGGCAGGGAGGAGTAACTGAGCTTGACAGTGTGAGGGAGATGAATTAACACACAGTTGAAATCACCCAATCCCTGAAGCGTTTGGGTTAATGACTGTCTCTGCAGATATAAATTCATCTCTTTCCGTGTTCTGGGTTCAATAACTTCTCCAAGACATTTTTCCCCGTGATGCTGTCAGCCCTGACAATCTATATCTCTTTTTGGAACCAAACCAACAGAAAAGCACTTTTGGTTTATTTTAGTTTTGGGTCTAAATGGAAGTTTGAAGTTAACTGGAATTGTTTTTTTTGAGGGTATGCTCCTCTTGCCTTTGGAAGTAATTAATGATTTTTAATTATTTGGAATATTAACTTCATAAGCCTGTGCTGCCATTCATTTAGGTCTTGACTGATATGTCCCTCAATTCCATTTAGCTGTGTTTGCTTTACATCTTCTGATACCCTTACCTAACAAAATTCTATCGGTCTTGAAGTGAGGAGGCTGTGGTGCAGTGGTAATGTTACTGGACGAGTAAACCAGAACCTCAGTCCGATATTCAGGGGACATGGGTTTGAATCCCACCATGGTAGATGGTGAAATCTGAATTCAACATCTAAAAAGAACTGGACTAAGAAGCTGCTCAAATGGAAACCTCATTACTGCTGTCAATTATTGGAAAAAAACAATCTGATTCACCTTTCAGGAAGGAAATCTACCACCTTGACTTGGACTGACCCACATGTGACACCAGATCCACAGCAATGTTAATCTTAAATGCCCTCTGGGCAATTAGGAATGCACAACACCCACATCCCATGAATGAATGAAAATGTCCCAGCATCTTTAAAGGGCATCAGATGGGTACATGGATAAGAAGGGTTTAGAGGGATACAGGCCAAATGCTGGCAAATGGAACTATATCAGATTGGGGATGTCTAGTCGGCACTGATGATGAAGGGTTTTTCCTGTGCTGTATGACTATAATATTTTGGAGGAGACCCTTCCAGGTTTCCGTTATCTTTAATGTGAAAATATGTTTCCTAGTTTTACTATTAAATGCCCAACTCTGACTAAAACAGAAAATCACGTTATAGGGAAATTGCTATATCTGTACAGCAGAACGTTCACGTTATCCAAACAGCGTCCACTGTTCATCAATCGTGTTACAGCCAATCTGTGTTAATGAAACATGCGTTATAGCAGCACTACCTGTAGATTGAATCTGAAAGGATAGGAGACAGAGTCCTACAATATGAATTTAAATAATTTGCCCTCACAATTTACCCTTTCTCGCCCCAGAACAATTGTGGTAAATTGGTATAATTCTGGTCAATTAGAATTGTACCACTTCTATAACCAATACATGCTTCCTGAGATTAAGTCGGAAAATGCTGGAAATGCTCAGCAGCTTTGGCAGCATCTGTGGAGAAAGAAACAGAGAACATTTCAGATTGACGACTTTTCATCATCTATCTAAAACAATAACCTTCTTTCTCTTTTGACACAATCTGCCAGACCTGCTGAATATTTCCCAACATTTTCTGTTTTTGTTTTAGATTTCCAGCATCTACTGTATTTTGATTTTTGATTAGGCTATCTTTCTTGTAGTCCTGTGCCCAGAACTAAATTCAGTACTCAAAAACTATGTCGATCCACCTAAAGTAGCAAATTTTCATTTCTGAATTGTAAATCATTAAGCTGAAGGCATTAGCCCTTTCTGTGACATTTTCTACCTTTACCATTAGCTTGTAGTGATGTGTATATTTGGATGCCCAATTCCAAACCAGAAGGATTCACAGTTTCCTGCATTGATCTTCCATCTTATATTGACTTAGCTCACTGCGCATTGTAACTTAGGATCACCTGCAAACTTGGTTCTACTGGGCTGTCTTCCTTCATCTAAATCGTTGATACAGGTATTGGAAAGTGGGGCACCTGAGGGACATGACTGGTCATATTTTGTCAATCATGGCAAGCTCCTTTTATTCCTGCGTGCTGCATGTCATCTTTCAGAGGGTTGTGAATTCTGTGGAATTTTTACCACAGAGGACCATTGAGGCTGGGTCATGAAGTATGTTCAAGGCTGAGATGGACAGTTTCTTAATCAGCAAGGGAATTGAGTGTTTTGGGGAAAAGGAAGGAAAATGGAGTTGAGGATTGTCAGATTAGCTATGATCTCACTGAATGGGCAGAGCAGACTCTATTTGCTGATTGGTCAACATCTGCTCCTTCATGTTATGTCCACATGCTCACCTATACTTTCCTAACCATGCCTAACTGACATTTGGACTAATGATGAAAAAAATCACATCTTTTTTTAAAATAACCCATTTTCCCTTCACTTTGCTTATCACAGCAGAATGTCTCATGACCCTTTTCAACTTCTATTTATGTGTATCAACTGTGGCATAAACACATTCAGTAAAATTGCCCCATATTGTTGCAAAGATTTTGAAAATTGGCTCCAAAATTACCACTTGTGTATAACGGGCCCTGGAGTTGTTTCGGTTGAAACATTGCATAACGGATGAGAAAAAGGAGGAAAGATTGATGCTTGACTGGCCATCAGGTATGTGTGTTTTGGAGGTCAAAGAATCTATTGAACAATTAGCTTGGAAACCAAAGGAATTTGCATTCAACTTCCTCTGAGAATTTGATTTTGGATTGAATTTAATGTTGACTGAAATTGAGAAAAAATACAAATCTGGCACAAAGCAAGTTTGGGTTATGATCCAGAAAGGCTAGAAGTACAAATTGGGTGAAATGAAATGGTTTAACAGTTGATACTTCTATTAGTGTGCAACTGGATGACAAAGTAAAGGTGAAATTTAGTGGAGCTCCGCTGATATAATGGTTGTTGGAGTGAACAGGTCTGACCGTTTCCATTGATCCTTTTTAATCACTGCTGTAAATCTTTTTATGTTTTGCTGCATTTGGATTGACAATGACAGACTTCTGCGGAATTTGAATTGTTCAGCATAATATTAATAACAATAAAAATGTGAAATTGAAGTCTTACATTTATGTCCGCAAATTAAATGCTTCGTTTTGTTCTAGTTGTAAAATTAGCATTATGGAAAATATAGTACTGTTCTTATCAAATGTTCATAAATTTTTAAAGGACCCTTGGGTTGTTAGGATTTCTCAGCGATCCACATTTTGCTATTTCTTGTAGCTACTTTGTAGCAAATTGCATTAGAGCAA
Organism: Rhincodon typus; assembly: GCF_021869965.1. Lineage (NCBI taxonomy): Eukaryota > Metazoa > Chordata > Chondrichthyes > Orectolobiformes > Rhincodontidae > Rhincodon > Rhincodon typus. The sequence goes on from NC_063346.1 coordinate 12,747,738, forward strand.
TAATTTTATCTTTAGTGAATAAATTCTGATAAAATGCATTTTTTTTGCAATGTTGTGCTTGGTTTAGTTTATAAAAATGGAGAGGATGGGTAAATTTATGCCACAACTGGGGATTTATAAAGAGGAATTGTGGAATAAATTTGTTGCATGAATACTGAATAACAGTTGTATTCACGATGATGAGATCTATTTTGTGAGTTGCTTCTTCTCTTCCCCCACATTTCCTTCATCCCAGTTGTTTACTCTCAATCCTCAAGCTGCACAATGCAAACAAGGTGCATGAACTGCTGAAAAATTGACCGTTGATCTCACTTATTGTATTCTCCATGATGCTTGAACTCCAACTGAACCACAAAACCCACCAAATGCTACCGACTGATTCCTCATTATGATCTTGGAATGAATGCCTGTGCCCTCTACAGGAGAAATTCAGTGCTGCGATAGCTGCATTATGACTTAAAATACTGCAAGCACAAAAATGTTAGTAATTTACATTTCTGTAATAGTTGCACCTTAAGTAGTATCCAATTATTTTATCTATTTCCACGTTTTAAAACGCAAAGGCGGAAAGAAAACAAAATTCTTGGCTACTTCTAAACATGAAAAATGGCATAATTCATCCATCATATTATTTAAGTATTGAAAGGATTGTTTGGAGTGACGTTTAACTTTTTTCAGAGTAAAATATCCTCACTACTAAGAAAAGAAGGATGAAATGTATGGACTTGTGCAGAGTTTAACAATATGATGTATTTTTTAATCCTCTTTTGTGTGCAGTGCAGTGGAATCCTGATTGATAGCCTCAATTATGACCTGCTAAGAAGTAAATTAATAGCTTGAAATAAGATTAAGTATAGTTTATATATGCAGTTCTCAAAGCAATCACATTATTTATGCCAAGAGATTTATTTCTTAAACGAACTTTGTTTCACTGCAAACTTTAGAGTTTTTCTTCAAGAAGGTTTGGGTTATTTTCTGAATGTTTAAAATGTTTTGAATACTGAGAGTTCCACAGAGTTGCATTGAAATTGCAATAGAAAAGTAGATCATTCTGTTCCAAAGTCTTCAACGCATTCCCCCATCCCCCCCCCCCCCCCCCCCCCCCCCCCCCGCCTTCCCCCCCCCCCCGTTGTGTGCTGCTTCTACTCCCACTGTGCTACAATAGACTACGGTCTTTACCTGCAACACCGGGGTTACTAGGCAGTAGTTCTTTGACTGTGACCTTCAAAGCACTTGAAACCAGATCAATATATGTGAGAATGTTCAGTCCCAAAAGCATTCTCCATTATTGTTGAAATTAGTTTTTTAACCCTGTGCTTACTTTTCAATGGGAAAAACACAACAGTTTGGGACATAATCCACAAGGAGATCTAGCTGTTGAGCAGGGCATTGTCAGCCCCATGTTATTTCAAGTTACACTCTGTTTGTTTGAAGTTCCTGTGACAACTTTCGGTGTTACATTCCATTCGTCCCGCATTGAATTTTTTGCCTGCCAATCACTGAATTCAAGCCCACAGTTATTTTTGTTTCTGTATCCTCTCTGCTCCTTTTAAAAAAAAAAAAATACTAATTTTAGAATTCAGGCCTAATAACCCCTTTTTTATTTTGTGTTCTGTTCTTTCTGCAGGCCTCTTCACATACTGATTTGCAATGCTGGTGTGTTTGGTTCGTCATGGCAATTGACAGAGGATGGCCTCGAAACCACTTTTCAAGTGAACCACCTGGGCCACTTCTACCTGGTACAGCTACTTCAAGATGTCCTGCGCCATTCAATACCTTCAAGAGTGATTATTGTGTCCTCTGAATCGCACAGGTCGGTAGTCATCAGTTTTTAGCACCACACCATTTTTGTTTTCAGTTTACTTCACTTCAGAATGTATGGGCAGTGATCTAAAGCTTGCCTGAAGTGAACTGAGGTAAACAGCTATATGGCTATCCAAGTTAGTTTCCCATTTGAGGAATGAAATAGCATTGGCACTGCTGAAACCAGCTTACACATTCCGGGTTTCAAATTGACAAAGAGTGAGTTTATTGACTTCTAAACACAAGAATTAGTAACATGGCACACGTACACAAACATTAGAAATAGCAGTTGAGTTGAAAAAGATGATAATTTTAAAAACACATGGTACTGATCAGTCTCAGAAATGTTTGCAAAGGGCAGATTATAGCACCACAGCATCCCTACAGTGTGGAAGCAGGTGATTCGGCCCATCGAGTCCACAGCAACCCTCTGAAGATCATCACACCCAGACACAAACACCTGTCCCCGTAATCCTGCATTTTTCCCATGGCTAACGCACTCCCATGGCTAACGCACCTAACATACACATCCTTGGACATTATTGGGTAATTTAGCATGGCCAATCCACCTAACCTCCACATCTTTGGATTGTGGGAGGAAACCGGAGCACCCGGAGGAAACCCACACAGATACGGGGAGAATGTGCAACCTCCATACAGTCACCTGAAGGTGGAATCGAACCTGGTCCCTGGTGCTGTGAGGCTGCAGTGCTCACCACTGAGCCACCGTGCAGATGCTCAAATGTAGTAGCTATCGCCAGGGAGGTGAGTAGTAGCATTGATGTTGATAGTTGATCCTTAGTTTTTCAGCTATCTTGAGATTCAGTAGTTCTCGTTCCTTTTGACTGTGATTGAATTCCAGATTTTGGGATGAGAGAGGGTTCTTTTTATTGTCCTAATTTCTTTTGTCGGAGACTGTGTTCATGAACAATTTTGGAACAGTGTAGAAACTTTTCAATTCATCGCTGCAAGAGGAACATCCAGTATTGATTTCACTTCAAGCTTACAGAAGACTTGTTGTTCTGTTATGAGTTTCTGAACCCAAATAGCTGAAGCAATATTTACACATTGGTCTGTGACCTGTAGTTTATGTGTAAAGCTCCCAGTTTGTTTTCAACTCTGCTAGCGCGAGCACGTCTCTGTCTATGCACCAACTATCTTTTTCAGGAAAACATTTCACTCTTTGTAATCATAATGTTGGTGTGTAACAGTTTTCTAAATGCTGTGCTATGCTTATTTGTAATATTTGTTGTCAAAATAACAACCTGAAAAATTAATTTTTCTTTGTTGTCCCAGTGTGCTTATATGTTAATTGAAAACTGAATGTGTGTTACACCTAAAGAAATATTTTTGCTTCACATTCTAGTTGTAAAAATCTAAAGCTTTACTAACCTAATCACCTATCTGTGTATTTGGAAGAGACATCTGATTTTTGGAATGAAATATGCTTGATAAATAAGGATGAAAGAACTTGATTAGTTAAGTTCTGTACCTCCTGGAATTCGGCAGTTACTGCCAATGCTTTCTATCTCTGCACTTTGCACTTTGTAATTTCTCAGTCTGTTTCCTCAACATCCTCAGGGTGCCACGGTGGCTCAGTGGTTAGCACTGTGGCCTCACAGCGCCATGGACCGATTCCAGGGTTCGATTCCATCCTCAGGTGACTGTCGGGGTGGAGTTTGCACATTCTCCCCGTGTCTGTATGGGTTTCCTCCAGGTGCTCCGGTTTCCTCCCACAGTCCAAAGATGTTCAGGTTAGGTGGATTGGCCATTGGAAATGCAGGTTACGCGGTGGACCTGGATTGGATGCTCTTTAGAGGATTGGTGTGGACTTGATGGGCTGAATAACCTGCTTTCACGGTGTAGGGAGTCTGTGATTCTTTGAAAATCAAATATTTCACTCATTTATTTTTTAAAGAATGACAAAACTTTTGTGGACTTAGGATTAAGTTACTCTACAGACGCATTTCACATGAGTTTCAATTATGTCGGAAGTGTTAGGGTGCACTGCATCATTAGGTGCCAAAGGATTTAGCCTGTAACTTATAGTTTTCATCATTCAATTTGTTGGTTAAATCCTGCTGTGCAGCACATCTCTGAGACTCAGCCAGCAGCATCTTTAGCTAGGAAACTGCTTTCTCCTTCAACCTTGTAATCCCAAGGCACCTTCCAGCTGATGGTTCAGAAATAACGATTGGCTACTGTGTACCATGTACTCAATGAGTTTTAAACTTTGCAAACCTTCTTCAGTCACAATCAAGAAGTCCTCTCTGCTGCATTAGACAGTCTGTTAATGGGTGACCTACTATTTCTACTCATCAATCCTAGTGTCCCTGGGTCACGGCATACTTGACTGTACACTATACACACATCTCAAGACAGACATTATAATTGCCAGCCACTCTTCTGGTGCATTTTCTTCAGCTCTGTGTGATTATTGATCTCCCCCGTAGTTGGCTAGATCAGTTGTTTCTTCTTGAGCTTCTGTGTACTCCATCATGATGACCTCTTCAGTTTCACTCAGCCATTAAGTTTGTCTCTGATCTCTGTTGTGGTAACTATTCTCAAAGGGGAAAGAAACCTATAAATCCACTCTCCCCTCCCAATACTGTGTTGTTGCTAAAATATCTTTATTGGCTCTGATATAAGTGGAATTTGTTGAGAAGAAATGTTTTAACCTGGCCAACCTTGACCAGAACTGGACAGGACAGCTTGGGGAGGGTTAGCATTAGTTCAAATTGTACTCTTTGGCCGTAAATCTGGCTTCTTAATGCCAGTATTTTCAGTGCTATGAGTGCCACTTGGCACCTGGAATGGTGTCCACTTTGCTCAGGTACGTTTTGGTATGAGACATGCAGGGGGTTATTTTGCGGAAGGCGTGTATGCATGTCTGGGGAGCATATGACTGAAATGCTTGAAGCCAATAGATTTGAGGTAGCGCTTCTTATTTGGACCTCTGCGTTTTAGCTAAAGCCTACTCTTGCCCATGTATTCAGCAGCAGGACTGACCCTGCTCAGTCTTATTTAAAGGGACTATCGTGTATATTTTAGTAAAAACCGAAAGAACTGCGGATGTTGTAAATCAGGAACAAAAACAGAAATTGCTGGAAAAGCTCAGCAGGTCTGACAGCATTTGTGAAGGAAAAAATCAGAATTAATGTTTTGGGTCTGGTGACCCTGAGGAAGGGTTCAGAATGTGAACTCTGACTTTTGTTTTCTTCACAGATGCTTCCAGACCTGCTGAGCTTTTCCAGCAACTTCTGTTTTTGATCTATGTTTTAGTGATTGATTTCAACTGCGTGTAACTCTGAGTGTAGAAATGTCAGCTGAATCCTGGAGTTGTTTAAAGTTGCTGAAGTCTACAGATAGTGACACGGGTAGGTGATTTTCCCGGTCTTGACGATTTTGCACAAAAGGTGTAAGAGCAGACTGTTGGAGTTAGGGTTAACCCTAATAACATTTCCACTAACTGCCCTGCAGTACTCAGGTTAAATTCAGCACGAGCCATCTCTTCCTGATGGAAGAGCAACACCTCTAGACCTATGGTGACTTTACTTTTACTCAGAAAAGCATGTGTCAAGATTTGTTGAGGTTTGTAATATGGCAACCCATGAAGAAGAAAACCGGCAGAATTCCTTTCTGGACTGAAAACGTTAACTCTGTTTCTCTCTCCACAGCTGCCAGACCTGCTGAGCCTTTCCAGCATTTTCTGATTTTATCCGCCTTCTGACCAGGCTGTCCATGATTGAATTGTTCAACTAAACCTAAATTAATTTAGGATATCTAGTCGGCATGGATGAGTTGGACCGAAGGGTCTGTTTCCATGCTGTATAGCTCTGTGACTCTGACTCGATAACTACAATGCCAGTTACCCTCGCTATGTTACTGATTGATATGCATTCGCCTAGCCACCATGTTAAAATGAAAGGCACTACAAAATAAATATCTCAAACCAAGTTAATAAACTCTTAAAGTTAAGTCATTTCACATTGCATGTAAATGCCAACTGATCTAACAAATAGGGGCAGGAGTGCATTATAGAGCCCCTTGAATTTGCATTGCCATTCAGTTCATTGACTTCTGCATCAAATCCATTTTCTCACCCACTCCCCATATCCCGGGATTCTGAAAAATCAAAAATCTGTCTATTTCTGCCATGATGATACTAAATGAAGAAGTATTCACAGCCGTCTCTGGTAGAGAATTCCAAAGGTTCATAGTCCCACAAATGAATAAACATTTCCTCTCATTCCGAAATAATAAACCTCTCCAGAAGTTCCTGTCAGATTTCTTCTGCTGTAAAATTGGGCATCGGTAATCTCATGCTTATTCTCAGTGTAAATTCTGGCAATTTTTTCTTGTTAAGTGTTGAGTAAGTCAGGAAGATGACATGGTATGTGGGTTGTGATCAGGATCTAATTGATACAAGTGTTTTCTACAAGAATAAATCAAAACGAAAAGCTATTTGCAATTTTGTTTTTACATACATGTTTGTCTAAATCCCTGAACCCCTTCCTAAATAGCATATGCATATGGCGGGGGTGGAGGGATGGGGGGAAGAAATTATTTACCTGGTTGGTCACAACAGCTATTTATCACACTTCCGGCTGTGTTCTTCCATCTGCTTTAGTCATGATCTGGTTTGGACTGAGTATAATTGCCAGCAAAGTTGCAATTATTCTTTAAGGCCCCTTCCCTGCACCATAGCCTCCAACTGAAAAATTGTGGTTGCTCATCAGGGTAGGTTGTGCAAAATAATTCTCTGAGATGGCTCTTCAGCATATGTTATGCAAAGCTAAGAGTGTTTTAAAACTGAGATACCAGAATTGATTCACTATCTCCTGATAAAAAAAACTGAAGTTTTCGTTGTAAATATGGAGACAAGTGTGCTACAAAGTCAGAATCATGAATATATAGATAATAGTGTAGCATTGTGCTAAATTGTGTTCACTTGTGCAATGGGGATAAGTTTGTTTCCATATGTAACTGCAACGTGCCTATCTGCACCGTTGTGACCGCAATTACAGTTTTCTTCCAATGCTCAGGCCACTCGGTTCAAAGGTGAGAGATTGATTTTAGCTTTGTACGGAATAAAGATTGATTAAATCAGAATGGCATGACCTTTATTGATTTGTTGTTTGACAATCAGTACAGCTTGCCAAGAACCACTTGAGGTTACTGTACCATGAGAAAAAAAATGCAATTAAATACTGCTTTGATGAAAATGAAGCATGAGAAGTTCAACTATTGCAATACAAACATCTCTAGTAGATCAGCTCTGAAAATATTTTTAACTGAGGTATTATCATTAAGAAAAATACTTTTAGGAATCAATATTAAAAAGCTAAAGAATCAAACACAGGAGTGTCACAGGTTACATTGGGTCAAGGAGCCAATGATTGATGAGCGATTTCAAGTTGCAATGTGCAAATTCTAGGTGCTTTAGCTCAGATATTTCCACGTTTATGGCTAAATTGTAAAATCTACTGGAAAACTGATTCTGCAATTCTCCTATTTCAAAGTCTTATTTTCTAAATTAGATTTTGCAGATGTATGTGATCGTTCAGGATTATATAATTGCACTCAGTCTACATTCGTATGTTTCATGATTTGTACAGAAACTGTTTAAACTGCAAACAATGAGTTTACAATACCAGGCTCCTATATTTTCAACTGGTCTGGTTGCAGGATTTTAAAAGGTGCAGTTACTGTTGATTACTGTAGCCAACATTGGTACTTGTTAGCCACTTAATTCCCTTAATTTCCTTGTATTATTTTGTTTTATAATCTTATTTGACTTACCATGTCCGCACATCTCAAAGTGGAGTGTTCATTACCTTTGCCATGTGCCTTGATCAAATATTGGAATTTTGAACTTGAAATTTATGGAGCTTGATCCTGTAACTATCCTGATGGATATTTGTACTTTTAAAAAGGTAAAGCATTAGGTTTCAGGCATTATTTCTCACCTGAATTTGTAAACCAAGTCAGTTTAATCTTCGTTCTGGTTTACAGAATCCCCAAACAGCTATTTTTAATGAACTTTAGAAAAAGTTTGACGCCATAAAATGATGATTATGATTGTGGAGTATCTAAAATTTTGAGAGCAACATCCTCCAGAAAAATCATGAATGCACTGATGTAAATTTTCATGAGATTGTGAAATATCTTAATGCAAGTTTGGTCCAACTGGGTTTTCAGTGCAATATAGACAAAGCTGATTCTCTGCACCAGCTTTATGCAAATGCTTGTGTAACATTACAACTTTAGATGGTCTGCAGAATATAAATTGAGAATGCAGTATAAGAAATATATTACATAGAAACTAAAGAAGGTGGCCGACCACAGGAAATAAAAAGTCTAACCGGCTCTATATGCATCTGCAATTCTGAGAGAATACTATGCTGTACCACAATACCATTGCCATTACAAGTGACGCAACCCTTGGCAGATTGAAATGAGTACTTAGGCTCTTTGTGGAGTTCTGTGTTCTGTAAACTTTCTATGTATTCTTTTAAAAAGAAATCTCACAATAAGCAGTGCATGTCATGTTCATGACTATTTCTCCAGTAATTAAAAACATGGTAGAGAAATTGTTGTATTGAAGCAGGCAAGATTACAGTCTTAATCGAAGATGAATGAGATCCATGTCTTCAGAATTCCCAGTAGTCTAAGGAAAAGTGACTCATTTGATTTTTTTGTTTTCAGAAGCCTCCTGGGATAACTTGGAACTTGAATAGTGTACGTAATCAAGTGCTGAATTAATTTACTTATTCATTGAGCTCTAGTTTCAATGTCAATAGATTCCAGCACTCAGTCTGGCATTGGGTATTTAAATAAAGGGACTGAAGGTTGAAGCTTGACAGGAAAGTGACAACGTCTACCTCTCTGCCTTGGTGGCCTCATCCCATTGTTATAATATGGGAGGTTTATGCCATTGGTATGTTCTGGGACTGAGTCTTTAATAAGAGTAAAGATTAAAGAATTCTGATGCCTGCCTGACTACAGGCCTGAAGGATGTATTGTAAAGATTAAAAGGAGGCCCGGACTACTTTGCTGTAAATAGGGGAAGAGGTTTTCATGCCGAGGGATAATGGCTGCAGCATCTGTGCTTATAGTGCTGGGGCTGCTAGTTTTCAAAGTCCCAGGAAGCTATTGAGAAAGTCAGATTTGCAAATACTGTAGTCATGTTTAATCTGTTTAATTTATGGAAAAGAGTTGGTGTTCCAGCATTTCTACCTGGATACAAGGCCTATGTGATTCACATTGCCATGGAGATGGGCTTTGAAACGAGAAGAGTTTCCAGCATGTCCCTGCACTTCAAAGACACAGGAAAACTGTAAGGATATGGGAGATGGGAAGTGGTTAGAGGCCAAATATCTCAATTGTCCGCTACGCAGGAGTGAGGTGGGAGTGCATGCTTAATTTAAAATGTCCAACTTCATGACAATTTGGAATGAGGCTGAAAGATTTGCCTAGTTTGTGCTTATAGGGACAATTGCCAGGAGGTTAAAAAAAAACCCTCATCGTAAAAAGTTAGAAGTGGAAAAGGAAAAAACTAAAGTGAGCCCCCAGGAGCCAAAAATCATTTTGGACTGCATCTATTTGAGGGACCATATCAAATATATTTCCTGAAGTGTTTTTCTTTTGATTGTGTTATAAGCAAAAAGGGGAAGTTCTCTTCTGTAGTTCAAAATATACAAGGCCTACAACAATAGTATTTAGTTTGCTTGTTGCAGTAAAAGTCTTAACTATGAAATATCACTGTGTCATTCTCTCAGTTATTGACCGCAAGTTCATATTTCTTTATTTAAGAAATTTTCAATCTCGAGTTCTTGGAGTACAGGTTCACAGTTCCTTGAGAGTGGAGTCGCAGGTAGACATGATAGTGAAGAAGACGTTGGGTATGCTTGCCTTTATGGGTCAGTGTGTTGAGTATAGGAGTTGGGAGTTCATGTTGTGGTTGTACAGGACATTGGTTAGGCCACTTTGGGAATGCTGCATTTAATTTTGGCCTCCCTGCTGTATGAAAGATACTGTGAAATTTGAAATGGTTCAGAAAAGATTTACAAGGATACTGCCAGGTTTGGAGGGTTTGAGCTATAGGGAGAGGCTGAATAGGCTGGAGCTATTTTCCCATAAGGTGACCTTATGATTTTATAAACCTCTATGAGGGGCACAGATAGTGTAAATAGTTAAGGTCTTTTTCCCAAGGTAAGGGAGTCCAAACAAGAGGTTTAAAGTGAGAGGGGAAAGATTTAAAAGGGACCGAAGGGGTAACTTTTTCATTCAGAGGGTGGTATGAATGGAATGAACTGCCAGAGGAAGTGGTGGAGGCTGGTACAATTGCAACATTTAAAAGGCATCTGGATGGGTACATGAATAGGAAGGGTTTAGAGGGATATGGGCCAAATGCTGGCAAATGGGACTAGTTTAATTTAGGATATCTGGTCAGCATGGATGAGTTGAACCGAAGGGTCTATTTCCATGCCGCATGTCTCTATGCTTCTATGATGCTACTATTTTCACAAAAGAAACTTAAAATAGTTTGTTTCAGAAAGGTTATTGCCTAGTCAGAGGGTGTGTTATCAGCAGTATAGGGTATGATTTATGTGTCTAAATTCAGGAACCAAGGTGACCCGTTCTGACTTTAAGTTGCATTCTGCATTACCACATGGGAAAAATAAATACGACTGAAATGGAACACAAGATCAGCTAAGTGGCTTGCTAGACGACTTCAGAAAGATATTAGAAGTTAACCATTTTGGTTCGGGACAGCAGACGTATCTAGGACAGACTGGGTAAGAGTGTCGACGTTTCGGGTTTACGTCCTTGATCAAGACTGAGCAAGGACTGACACAATGACGCCACACTCAAATAAATCCCGGTCATGATGAAAGGTGTAAACCCGAAATGTCGACTCCCCAGCTCCTCTGATGCTGCCTGACCTGCTGTGTTCCTCCAGCTCCACACTGTAATGGCTGACTCCAACATCTGCAGTTCTTGTTACCTCTGGGTAAGAGTGTATTGTTTTCTTTCCTGAGAGACATCAGTAAACCAATTGAGTTTTTATAGCAGTCTGATTGTTTTGCAGTCAGTTTTAATAGTGCATCTTTTGTTTCTCTTCCCAGATTTTTAAAAAAAAAACTGATTAGTGCAGTTTTTTCTAGATCACGGAGACCAAGTATGGGCCTGCTTTGCTTACCTGACTGCTGAGAGTTTCTAGCCTTATTCAAATTCATTGTGCTTTTATGAACTTCTCTAGTTTGATCATAAACAGACAGGATGAGTTGGAATCCAGTATCATTGCACAGCATTCTCCCAACAATATTGGTAGAAGTAGCTATGTTGGGGCCGTGCAAAATTTTCTTTAAAAACTCTTAGTGCAAGAAATTGAGGAAGGATTGTAGGGAGCATCGCCAAAGAGGTGTTGATTTTGCATTTCTGCAGAAGGGTCCAGACCCAAAACATCAGCTTTCCTGCTCCTCTGATGCTGCTTGGCCTGCTGTGTTCATCTAGCTCTACACATTGTTATCTCAGATTCTCCAGGATCAGCAGTTCCCACTATCTCTGAATTGATTTTGCAGTAGACTAGATTTCATGCAAACTGGGGGCTGGGGCCATTTAATTGTGATATCAGCCTCCCAGTGTGGCCATATCTCGCATGATGATCTCACAGGGGCAACTGCGGGACTTTTTTTCTTCATTCACCAGATGAGGGTGGCATTTATTACCCAGAGGGCAGTTAAGAGACAGCCACATTGCTGTGGGTCTGGAGTAACATGTAGGCCAGACCAGGTAAGGATGGCAGTTTCCTTCCCTAAAGTATATTAGTGAACCAGATGGGTTTTTCCCAACAACCAGTGATGGATTCACAGTCATCATGAGACTCTTAATTCCAGACATTTATTGAATTCAAACTCCACCATCTGCCAAGGCAGGATTTGAACCCAGGTCCCCAGAACGTTACCTGGGTCTCCGGATTAACAGTGCAGCAATAATACCACTAGGCCGTCACCTCCCCAGAGAATAGGAAGAATTACTCACTGCTGAGCCGAACATGGCCAAATTTGGGAGAGAAGCAGCCTGTGATTAGAGAATGAGTGAGTCGTGAGGGACAGTGCTGACAGTGAGGGAATCATTGGGGGCATAGGAACTGGTGAAGCTGAGGTTCAGCCTTGCTTTGGGGCAGACAGGATGGGGAGGGTGCGAGAGATGAGTTGGGGTGGAGGGGGTGTGTGGATAGCAGGACCTGGGGCTATGGAGGGTGAGTGGTGAGCTGGGACTGATGCATACAGTGAGATTTGGGCATGCGATGCAGGTACGAGCTTTTACCAAGGCTGCTCTGCCTTATGCTGTATCTGGGAATCCTGTATGTTATGGCTCAGGTGATGTTTTAGCCAGGGTTGGGCAGGGATACGAGGAAGGGCTGACTGCCTTTGAGATTGGGGAAGGGAAAAGAGAGCTTCAATGGTGGAACGGGAAATGGAGGTTGCAAAGGAACTGTCATAAACCTGTCAGCAAAGAAATACTGAGCAAACTTTTTTGTATTATTTCATGAGATGAGGCCGTCACTGGCTAGGCTAGCATTTATTTCCCCCTCCACCTTTACCTAGAGGGCAGTTAAGGGTCAACCACATTGCTGTGGATCTAGAGTCACATTGAAGCCAGATCAGTCAAAGACCAGCAGAATTCCTTCCCTAAAAACGATTAGTGAACCAGCTGGGTTTTTGCCACAATCGACAATGGTTAAATTGTCATCATTAGGCTAGTTTTTAATTCCAAGTCTTTCACTGAATTCAAATTTTACTATCTGCCAAAATGGGATCTGATTCTATGTTCCTGGAACATGAGCCTGGAGTTTCATTTAATAGCCAAGTGACATTACTACGATGCTACCACCTCTCAATCCAAGAAAACTTAAAATCATCAAGATAAGAAATTCCTTGCAAAAGAATGCAGAATGTCTAGTTAAGGCAAATGTAAGTTTGGGAGCTTCCACATTTGGAAAAATGAATGTACTGGATCCATTTTAAAAGCACTGTCAAATGTTCAATTTAAATCTGAGAATGAGGTCAGAGATGCAGTATAAAGAACTGTAATTTCCTGGTTGAAATTTTCCAACTTTGTGCATGTGTGGTGACAATGCCTTAGCTGTGATCTCACCAGTCTGCAGAAGATATGTTTAAAATGTTGACTGTTCATGTGTGGAAGTGTGTGTCAGTTTGTTTGGGGAAAAATTGTTCATCATATGCCAGTTATACCAATTTGATTATTGTTTTGTCAAAGAAATTAAGACTTCCTTTGCCTTTCCGTTTAATGTTGATCATTATTGAGGAAGTTGATGAATTATTCTTATTCTGTCTCTGTTCATTTAGTCAGGAAGTATTCTATCTATGTAACAGCATCAAATAGTAATTTATTGTACTCATTGACAGGATATGGGCATCACTGGTTTGGCCAACATTTATTGCCCATCCCTAATTGCCCAGAGTCCATCACATTGCTGAGAGTCTGGAGTCACATGAAGTTACATTCCCTCCAAGGCATTAGCAAATCATATGGGTTTTTGCAACAATTGGCAATGGTTTCATGGTCGTCATTAGACTCTTCATTCCAGATTTTTTAAAAATTGTACAGTATTCAAATTCTACCAATGTGGGATTTGACCCCAGATCCACAGAACATTACCTGGGTCCACTGGTTTAATGGTTGAGCAATAGTACCATTAGGCCGTCATCTCCCCCATGAGATAGAAAGAATGAAAGCATAGCCACTAAAACCCAAAAAAGGCAGCCCTTGAAAACCAAAACTCTAACCCTTAATAAATAAAGAACAAATATTTTGATCCTTGTTTGGAATAGAGAAGGAATTGCAGGCTAGATGGTTGTTCAGTACCAGGAGTAGGTTACAACATTGATTTATTTATAAATGTGATACATGTATAAACCCAATGGAGCAAAAATCACTTAAATGAAAGTTTAGTAGGAAGGAGACCCATGTGGTCAAAGGACATCAACTGACAGTTTGTAAAGTTCCAACAATAGTGTTGATCAGGCAATATTGTGTAAGTGTCCAGTCTGAATGAAATAGGAGGAGAGAATGGCTTCTAGGAGAAAAAAGGTGATAAAGTAATAAAAATCTAACAGTCTAATAAAATATATAATTTTACTGCTTTACATATGCAGTGTCTTCATTGCAATAAAAAATACATACGTAAAGGTCGTTAATCCCAACATGATGATTTTCAGGATGTCAGCTGGTTCTGCTTCTGGTAAAAGTAGCTTTTATGTGACAGGTTTGACGTGTGGACATTTGCAAATACTTCCATTTCCTACCTGACCATTATCGGGGAGATTTTAACCTAACATAGCTAGATATACACTGTCCCTTTTTATTCTCCACCCTGTTGTATGCTTTGGACCATTCAGTCTCCATGGCTTTAGTCTTCTCTTCAAAGATTTGTCTGTTCTGCGTTATTTTTGAAAATACTTTTGGAACATTATACAACTGCTGTATTTTATATTATTAAGTAAATCTTTTCTCATTTGATCTTCAAGCGAGAAGGCATTACTTGGGAGGAAATTAGTAAGTTGCGGAAGCCCATGGTAGTTTGCCAAGGATAGAGTCATCTACTATTGTAATCTGTCATTATTGTTATGACCAGGTGAGTAGAGGGCAGGGGCTCCCCTCTTTTTAGCCTACTCTTTGTTGATCACAACAATTATTTGCTTTTTGCATGCAGCTATCACATGTCAACTAAAAATATATTGTTAAGGTGATCAAAATGAAGGGCTCGTTACAAGATTTTCTTGAATGAAAGAAGAAGGAATTTTATTATAAGATTATAAGACATAGGAGCAGAAGTCCGCCATTCAACCCATCAAGTCTTCCACCATTGAGCCTTTTCCCCATAACAGTTGATTCCCTTTCTGATTAAAAATCTTCTCTATCTTGGCTATGTTTGATGGCCCAGCTCCTGTGGATTGGCTAACAGGCAGAAAATGGAGAATAAGAATAAATAGATCATTCTCATTTTGACATGTTATGAGTAGTGGGGTACCGCACAGATTAGTACTTGAGCCTTAGCTGTTTGCAAGATCTATCAATGATTTGGATGCGGGAGCCAAGTGTTACATTTCCAAATTTTTGGATGATACAAAGTTAAGCAGGAATGTGTGTTGTGAGGAAGATGCAAAATGGCTTGAGAAGGATTTGATCAAGCTTAATGAATGGGCAGAAACATGGCAGTTGGAACATAATGTGCAAAAATGTGAGGTTATCCACTTTAGTAGGAGCAACAGATGTGCAGAGTATGTCTTAAATAGGATAAGATTGGAAAGTGTAACTGTGCAAAGGGACTTGGATGTCAGTGTCAATCATTCATAAGTCTAACATGCAGGTGCAGCAAGCTAATGAAATGTCAGCCTTTGACACCAAAGGATATAAGTACAGGAGAAGTGGAGTCTTTCTTCAGTTGTATAGAAGCCTGGTGAGGCTGCATCTGGAAAGTTGTGTGCAGTTTTGGTTATCTTACGTCAGAAAGGATTAAAATACCATAGAGAGAATGTAACAAAGGTTCGCCAGACTTACTCCCGAGATAGCAGGACTATTCGAAGGAGAGAGGTTGGCAACCTGGGCCAGTTTTGAAAAATTGGGGATAGATGGGGTGGATGCAGGTAAAATGGTTTCCCTTGGTGGGAGAGTCTAGAACCAGCAGGCACAATTTAAAAATAAGGGGGATGCCACTTAGGACCAAGATGAGAATATCTTTTACTTAGATTGTTGTGAATCTATATAATTCTCTTCCACAGGGGGCTGTGTTTGTTTACAGTTTAAATAATGATAGATTTATGATAAACAATAGTTATGGGGATATTGAATGGTAAAGGCATTAAATTATTTGATTAGCCATGATCATATTAATTGATAGAGTGGGCATAACCGGCTGAATGGCCTACTAGAATCAAAGAGTTAAACCTCTCAGGCATCAGGTTCGCACCGACAAAATAAAACTAAATATACACCAGTACAACTTTTCTGCATTTGGCGAATAGGCTTAAATGTTATGATATTTCAAGTGCTCATCCAAATGCTTTTTAAAGGTTGTGAGGTTTCCCACTTCAACTACCCTCCTGGGCAGTGCATTCTCGATTCCCACTTGCCTCTGGGTGGAAACATTTTTCCTCAAATCCCCTCTAAGCCTTCTGCCTATTGCTTTAAAGTTATGTCTTTTTGTTATTGACTCTTCAACTGTTAGAACGGCTGCTCTCTATCCATCCTGTCCATTGCCCCTCATAATCTTATACACCTTTACTAAGTCTCCCCTGAGCCTTCTCTGCTCTAAAGAAAACAACCCAAGCTTATCCAGTCTCTCTTCATAGCTAAGATGCTCCAACCCAGACAACATTTAAGTGAATCTCCTGTGCACCCCCTCCAGTGCAACCACATCCATCCAATAATGTGGTGACCAGAACTGCATACCGTACTCTAGTTGTTGCCTAATCAAAATCTTGTTCAGCTCCGACATAATGTTCCTGCTCTTATCATCTATGATAAAGGCAAATGTTCCATTTTTAATCACCCTTTTAACCTGTCCTGCTGCCATGGCAGATGAAATTTAGGACAGATGCATGTAGTGATACATTTTAGTGGAATCAGAGGAGGTAATGTGAATGACCTGCAACAATATTCATGGGCAGATGAGGAGAAGCTGAGGCATTTGGCCATGTATGTGCACAAATCTTTGATTTGGCAAGACAGTTTGAGAGGTTTCTTCTGAAAACACAAGATGCTTTATAGAATAGAGGGATTGAATGCAAAAGCACAAATGTTTTGCTTAACCTTTGTAAAACATTATCTAGGTCTCAGCTGGAATATCATGCTCAATTCTGGATGCCACACTGTCAGATAGATGTCCCTTAACAAAGATACAGAGGTAATTTCTGAGAATAAGAATTGTTATCAGGGATGAAAGCCTTCAGTTATATGCAGAGGCTAGACAAGCTGGGGTTGTTCTCCTTAGTTTAGAGAAGTGCGAGGGTAGATTTGATGGAGGTGTTCAAAATCACAAAGGCTTTGATTGAATAAGTAAGAAAAACGGCTAAGAAGTGTTAATAACCAGGGGACACAGATTGAAGGTGATTGCTAAAGCAACCAGAATGACATCAGGAAACATTTTTCATACACGTCAAGTTAAGATCTGGATTACACAATCTGGTGGAAGCAGATTCAATGGAGAAATTGAAAAAAAAAATGACTAAATTCTAAAGGGGGAGAAGAAAGGGGAATGGGGAAAGAATAGAGGACGTGGACTATTCAGACAGCTCCACCAAAGTATCAGCACAGGCAAAATGAACCGAATTGTTATCTTCTGAGCTGCACCATTCTATGATAACGAAAGAACAAATAGGGCTTCTGTTGAACTTCGAAAATATTGGTCAGGGTGAATCCAATTTTATCGGGCATTGGTCCGATTTTTATTACAATTAATTTTGATGGACTGCAGTCACAAGATAGCAGAAGGTGGTACTTCGATATGGTGTTGAGATGTTAGTTAAGAATATACAATTTGTATTATGCTTGTTCTTTCACCAGCGATTGTTTGCACTCCTTCACGAATTAAAATTCTGTGGTGAACACAACACTTACTGGTGTTTAAAGTGTACTAATTAGATGAAGTTGAGAAAAATGCCTCTTGGAATCCTTGGCACATATGTTGACAGATGTCGTTGCACTATTTTAGCAATATATGTTACTTTTGAAACGTGCAAATGTAGCACCAATACTGTGGCAGTCTCCTTTTACACTATCAGGCTAAATTTCATTATCTGCTGAGAAAGTTTAGGATATGTTGGCAGCACATGACAAGCTCCTTCCACACTTCCGTCACTTTTTGCACACTTTTTGAAAAATGATTCAAAATCTTGTAACAGTGCTACAGAAAGGGGAAAAGAATTGTACTCCTGTCAAATGTAGAAAGTGTATTTTTATGCATTTGCACAATCTAGGTTTTCTTACCTCTAATCATCTGAAGAGGAGGAATATGCAGGGATGTGGGCAGAGGGCTAGAGAGAGGTAGTGCATGAATTGCTCCTGTGGAGGGCTGGCATAGATACAATGGTCGAATGGCCCTCTATGCTGTAATGATTCTATGGTTGCATCATATCTTTCATTTCCTAATACTTTTCGTGTTTGTCTGGAAATGCTTTGAATTGAGGCACCTTCTATTTATGCCACACTTAAGGCATATAGGTATTTTGAAATTGTCATTCTGTACTGTACCCAGTTGGTATATTGTATATTCTTTGCTGAAATAAATATATTTGCTGCTTTTGCTGATTGGAGCAAAAAAAGAGAGAAATTCAAAGCTTTCAAAATGGAAGTCTGTGCCTCCTTAGATTAATGTACAATTAAGTTTTACTTCTGGTGCATATCCAATGTGTC
The DNA here is from genome assembly GCF_021869965.1 of Rhincodon typus. Classification (NCBI taxonomy): domain Eukaryota; kingdom Metazoa; phylum Chordata; class Chondrichthyes; order Orectolobiformes; family Rhincodontidae; genus Rhincodon; species Rhincodon typus. Next base: position 12,765,987 of record NC_063346.1, read on the forward strand.
CTTAGACCTTGGGAGAATATCCAACAAATTTGTCGAATGCAAATTATGTTGATTGGGAGAAAATGAGCCAATCAAGGATAAATTTAATATGCAGAACTTCACTATCTCAAAAATCCCCAATAAAACTTAAAAAAGGCATTGAGCAGAGTGTTCCGGGCTTGTCAGGATCTTTTAGAAAGGCATGTGCTCCTCTCTAGCACAAACCCACCCAACTGAGGGAATCAACAGAAACTGAAAAATAGTATTGTGCAAACACTCAGTTAAGGGCTTAGCGCTGAATGAAGCATTCACTGCAGACTGAAGTTAAATGACTTCCTATGGCTACAAACACCAATATCCCAACTATGTCCTGTGTTTCATTTTATTTTCTAATTCACTCATGGTATTTCTCAGAACAAGGGCACCTAATGCTCACCAACAGTCTTTTGTGTTTATTCCACAATCAGCTATCCATAAGCATTCACAGGCTTGTGTATCTGATGTGAAGGACATGGGAATGAAACCATTATGTAGGCTGTAGATTCAAAGACTGTAAGGCTGTATTGCAGGACTTAAGGAAGGCCACCAACAGTCATATTGAGTTAATTGCTGCATACACAGAAAGCAGTAAAAAGATCAAGGCACAAAGATCCTTCATATGACAGAATGAGGAAGAGGAAGATCAGCCATGAATCTTGGAGAATGCACTCACCATGTAGAGGTGGCTATAGGGCGGGGTTTCACCCTGCCCCTTAGCAGGATGACCAGGGCTCGAACGGTAGTTTGACCATGTAATGATCTCAAATGGAAATAAACACCTCATCCCTGATCTTTCTTTAGACACTTGGGTAAGTACATGAATAGGAAAGGTTTGGAGGAATCTGGGCCAGGTGCAGCAGGCAGGTGGAACTAGTTTAGTTTGGGACTATGTTTGGCATGGTTGGTTGAACCAAAGGCTCTGTTTCCATGCTGTATGACTCTATGATGCTATAAGCTGTAGGAGAATGGGCCATTTAGCCCATGGAGTCTACTGCACCTGCAATGGGATCTGATACTCCTCATATGTATACTCCTCATATATATACTCCTATATATTTATCTAGATAATGGGACCAAAAGTGCCCTTAATATTCTAGATATGGTCTAACCAGTGCTTTGTATAGTTTTAGCAAGACTTCCCTATTTTTATACTCCTTTCCCTTGGAAATAAAAGCCAACATTCTCCTTGCCTCCCCCATTACCTGCTTAAATGGATGCTAGCCTTTTGTGATTCATGCACAAAGGCCCCTAATATAATAACTCTGTGCTTCAGCTTTCTGTGCTCTCTCCATCCACTTAAATAATTTGCAGCGTTTCCATTCTTCCTGCCTATGTGCATAGCCTCACATATTTCCTCATTATTTTCAATCTTTAATCTTTCTACATCTCCTTGTAGACACCTTTTGGCATCCTCAACATTTGCCTTCCTACCTATTTTTGTGTCATCTGTAAACTTGACAATTGTATATTCACTTCCATTGTCCAAGTCATTAATATATATATAGCAATTAAGTGTGGCACCAGCGTAGCTCCCTTTGCCGCTTTGCGTGTTACAGGTCCAATTCTGAAAACTGCCCCCTTATCCCAAGTCTCTGTCTTCTATTAGTCAGCCAGTTCTTTATCCATGCTAACATACTACCCCAACACTATTCGGTCTTATTAGGTAGCTTAATGTGCGGCACCTTTTCAAACACCTTTTGAAAATCCAAATATATTACATCTTATAGCTCCCTTTATCTTTTGTGTTTTTTCCTTCCTCAAAGAATTCAAACAAATTTGTTAGATATGATTTCACCTTCATGAAGCCATGTTAAATCATCTTAATTATTGTATGCGATTTTCATAGAGTCTGTACTGTGTGGAAGCAGGCCATTTGGCCCAACAAGTCCATGCCAACCCTCCAAAGAGCATCCCGCCCAGACTCATCCCATCCCTGCAACTCTGCACCTCCCATGGCTAATCTACCTAACCTACAAATCTGTGGATACTATGGGCAATTTGGCATGGCCAATCCACCTAATCGACACATCTTTGAATTGTGGGAGGAAACTGGAGCTCTCAGAGGAAACCCTCAGTCACAGGGAGAATGTGCACACTCCACACAATTGCCCGAGGCTAGCATCGAATCCGGGTCCCTGGTGCTGAGCCCCTATTTTTAGATGCTCTGCAATTATGTCCTTGAAAATAGACTCTGATATTTTCTCAAAAATAGCTGTTAAGCTGACATTTCTCAAGTTGTCTTTGTCTCCCAAAGGAGTTGAATAAGATTGCTACATTGACTGTTTTCTAATCCTCTGCAACTTTTCCAGACTCTCAATATTTTTGGAAAATTATGACCAGCGCATTCACTATGTCTGTGGCTACTTCCTTTAATATTCTAGTATGTAACCCACCAGATCCAGCAGACATATTGGCCTTTAACTCCATTAGTTTCCTTAGCATTTTTTTTTCTATTGATAGTTATTGATTTAGTTCCTGTTCTCCTTTGGCCTGTTGATTATTTAGAATGTTTGGAATACTATTAGTGTCTTCTACCCTGAAGACTAATGCAAATATTTATTCAACTCCTCCACCATTTCCTGGTTCCCTGTTATGATTTCCCCAGTCTCATTTTCCAAGGGGCTTATGTTCATTTTAGCCTCTCTCTTCCTTTTTATATGACTAAAGATGCTTTTTCTGTTTGTTTTTTCTATTTCTTGCTGGTGTACCCTCAAAGTTTATTTTCTCCCTTTTCTTAAATTGTCATCTTTTGTTGGTTTTTGAAACGTTCCCAATCCTCTGGCTTACCACTCACCTTTGCAACATTGTATGGTTTTTTTTCAGTTTGGTATGATCCTTAACTTCCTTGGTTAATCTAGATTGCTTCGTTCTCACCAGGATATATCTTTATTGTGAGTTGTGAACTATTTTATTAAATGGCTGCCATTTTATGTCACAAACTAAACACTAAATTATATGATTTTTGGGCACTATTTTCTCTGAGATCTGTTATTCTGTGATCATTTGCCTCATAGAAAATAGGAGCAGGGGTAAACTTTGAACTAATTCCACCATTCGATATGATCGTGGCTGATCATCCAACTCAGTATCTTGTCCTTGCTTTGACCTTTTGATTCTTTTAGCCCTAATAACTATGTCTAACTCTTTCATGAAAATTACACATCACCAGATTCAGAGTAGCTTGATGCCTGGTTGGATCCATAGGGGTGCAGAGCTGGATGAACACAGCAGGCCAAGCAGCATCAGAGGAGCAGGAAGGCTGACGTTTCGGGCTTAGACCCTTCTGA
>NC_063346.1:12769691-12783614 GCF_021869965.1 Rhincodon typus
GCCCGAAACGTCAGCCTTCCTGCTCCTCTGATGCTGCTTGGCCTGCTGTGTTCATCCAGCTCTGCACCTTGTTATCTCAGATTCTCCAGCATCTGCACTTCCTGCTATCTCTGGATCCATAGGGGGCTGTGTTTATGGATTCGCCAGCAGCACATGAAGAGGGGAAACAGGTCTTCTGTGCCATCGAGCGGGATACCAAGAAATGGCATAGCAAAGTGCATAGTCTACCTGCAGATGAGTGAAAGCCCCTTAATTTTGGAGGCTGCCTGTGTGCTGAAGGTCACACATTGGCATTGAGCCTCCTCACCACTGGCTTCTTTCGAAACGTAAGTGGAGCTGTGTGGAAACTCCAAGTTGACGGCTACAAGTCTATTTGTGAATTCACAATGACTTTTACAGAATCACAGAATGTGACAATAAAAGATTAAAAGATAAAATTCTAATGATACAGAAGGATGTCATTTGGCCCATCATGCCTACACCAGTTCTATTCTCCAGCACAAATCTCCTGCTTTTCCCCCATATTCCTGCACAGCATTTATATCCATATAATCAGCTGATGCCCTCTTGAATGCCTCAATTGAATCTGCCTTCACTACATTTCCAGACACTAAGTACTTGCTGAGCGAAAAAAGGTTTTTCTCACATCATCCTTACTTTGTTTGCACATCACTTTAAATCTATGCTCTCATTCTTTTGTTTTACGGATGGAAACAGTTTCTCCCTATCTGCTCCATTCTACCTGCTCATGGTTTTGAAAACCTCTATCAAGTTTCTTCTGAGTCTTTTTTTCCTGCAAGGAGAAAAGTCCCAACTTCTTCGATCTATCCTCGTAACCGAAATTTCTCATTCTCGGAAACATTCTTTCTAAATTAGTTCCGCGCTCTCTCCAGCACGTTCACATCTTTCCTATACTGTGATGCCCACAACAGTTACAGGAAAACAATAGCTTGTCCAGTTTTTCTAAGGATCCAGGCGATCAAGGTGCTCAAGCTGTCAGTTTGCAGCCATCGCTGGGTTCCCTCAGGTACAAGGGGTAATCAACTGCAGCCAGTAGGTGCTGAGAATTCTTTGGCAGAATCCAGCCAGATTCCTGACCAGAAAATGGTTTCATTCCCACAATGTCCAGTGTAATTGTATGCATGGGCACTAGTTCTTGTTGGCACAGTGACATGATAGTAAGTCTGCGTTAATGGATACAGATAGCGAAATCAATCCCGAGGGCTGTGTTACCAGTGAGAAGAATGTGATACATATTAAGTTTTTCCTTGACACGTTCTGGTTGAAAGGTAGTTCAATGATAGCGATCAAGTACAGTTTATGAAAGCCAATAAAGTCTTATACGATGTGCACGATTGGTCCACACAGCCTCAAAAAAGCGATGTTTTGTGCCCCCCTTCACCCTGGAGAACTTCTACATTCACTTTGTTGTTCAGTTTTTCCTTTGACTTCTGCAAACCAAATCTATCCCACCTAACCACCCTGTCTCCAATCTTTAATATTTATATTCCAGTTGAATCCTCCGCGGTGTGTTCTTATTTCAGGCCCAAGAGCCTCCTGGATATCAGCTTACCTTTCTCTTTGTTTACAGAGATGGCATGTGTTGCCTAAGACTTACCTCATGAAGAGAGGGGAAGGGTGGGTCGGGAGGAGTTGTGCTGCTCTTGAAGGGGCTGAGGGACATCAAGTTGTGGGTATTGGATCAGATTAGATCAGGAGGATATCAATCAAGTTTAGGAAGGAACTGGGAGGATCTCATTTGTAGCTTGATGGATGTGAGTTCAGTTTTAAACTTACCAAAGTTAGAGCAGGTTTTAATCCCTTTTCCAGGGTAACCATCCAGATAAATAAGTCGGGACCCTCTGAAATCTGAAATTCTTACTCAGAATTTTTACTTTTTTTTGGGGGGAGTCCCAGACACACTGTAATGGCCTATTGGATGTTTCATCTTGCTGGGCATATCCCAAGTAGTTGCTGTGTCAGGACTTTTGAGTGGTCGATATATGACACCTTTCAGGGTAGGTTGCGGTTTTCAAATCAGAAGATCTGAGCTATTATTTTCTCATACATTTGTGCAAGTGCATACGCTAGCCTTAATTGCTCGTTTCCTTGAGTATAGGAGGTGGGAAGTCATATTGAGGTTGTACAGGACACTGGTGAGATCTCTTTTGGAATACCATGTCCACTTCTGGTCATCCAGTTGTAGGAAGGATATTTATTAAGCTTGAGAGTATTCAGAAGAGAGTTACCAGGATATTATTGGGTATGGAAGGTTTGAGTTATAGAGAAAGGCTGGATAGGCTGGGACTTTTTTCACTGGAACACGGGGTTGAGAGGTGACCTTGGAGGTTTATAAAATAATGAGGGGTATAGATAGAATTAATGGAAGTTGTCTTTACCCGAGGATGGGGGATTTCAAGATTAGGGGACACATTTTTAAGGTGTGAGCAGAGAGATTTAATAAAGACATGAAGGGCAAATTTTTTCCAAGGACGATGGTTTGTGTGTGGATGCAGTTCCAGAGGAAGTGGTGGATGTGGGTACAATTACAATGTTCAAAGGATATTTGGATAAGTTCTTGAATAGGAAGGGTTTGGAGGAATGTGGGCCAGGGGCAGGCAGCTAGGACAGCTTTAGTTTGGGATCATGGCCTGTAAGGACTGGTTGTACCAAAGGGTCTGTTTCCATGCTGTATGTCCCTATGACTCCGTGCACATCTTTTGTTGTTACAAACATGTCTGATTTTTCTTTGGCCCATAAAGAAACCTACTGTTCTGCCCAACCTGCTCTGGTGGTGTGTCATAACACATCTGAACAGGTTGATTAAAAAGAATTGTGAGCTGGCAAGCTAACATGGCACTGGAATTCTGGGTTACTTTCAACTTTCATCATCATTGATGGCTCTTGTGGTGCACTGGTAATGTCCTACCTCTAAACTAGGAGGCCCAGGTTCAAGTATGAACTGCTTTAAAGGTATATCTTAACATCTCCGAAAGATTGATTAGAAAAATATTTGAGAGCTCTTGCAGTGCAATGTTAGTGTCTCTATCTCTGGGCCAGGTTCAAGTCCCACCTGCTCTATATATATGTTAATGATAGGTCCGAGCAGGTTCATTAGAAATATCTTCCACTACCTCCTGTTGTCAATTATCCATGTGAAAATTATCTTCACTTTGGTCCCTTTATTGTCTCCTTCTGACTCATTACTAATATAAAAGGATTGTTGAAATGATATTTACTTAGCAAATGGAGATATGTGCTAATACTTAGGACATAATGTATGATATTTTTGGGCTCGTTGTCTCCATCTTCACTGCTGAAGTTTCCATTATATCAGACCCTTGTGACTGACCAACTTTTTTTTTTTGCTTAGAGACCACTTGTTAAATGTTTATTTTCTTCTCTGTGGCATTTGAATCCTGAAAAGACACTTTTTTTTTTTAAAAACTCAAAAGATGTAGTGTAAGTAGTTACTTATAACCTCAAAACTATATAAAGCAAATACAATCACAAAGTAATAATCTAAACAAATTTTTATACCGGGTATGTAGAGAAAAAAGATACTGAAATAATCTTCAATACATAGTCTTGACTGATGAATGTCTTAAGGACTATAAACCTAAATTCATCGTGTTACAAAGTTAACTCTTACACAAAGGTTACACTGAGTCAAAAAGTGTTTTCATTTCTGAAGTAACTTTTAAAAGACAAAGAGCTATTTGTGGCCATGATTTTCTTTTCCAGTGACTCTCTTTTGTATTAATAGTCTCTGATGAAGAGTGACGAATGAGCTTGGAGCATGTATTCTTCCTTACTTGGCCTGAGGGCCTGCATGTTCTTACACCCATGGAATGGGAATAAGATAGACAGGGGCCTGTCGACCTTATCTGTACCCCTAAAACATTCGTGTATTTTCCTCAAGCTGTTCACAATCCTATGGTGCATTTCTTTGTTAGGTGATGCTAAACAGAATCACATGATACCAAAATACTAAAATACACATTGATTACAGTTGAGCAGAATATTGTAATAATTATATCAATGAATATGTTCTGTGTGTTTATAACTAAACTAGGTCAGTCATAAAATGTTAATTTCCCTACTAATCCTGCAAGATGGGGAAGATGAAATGGAAACCAGATTGTATTTTGTTACTTTTGCATTCATGCCATTGATGCAAAAGTCCCAGTGAACCTCTTGATTCAGATTTTGGTCTGATTCCACAATGAACTAAAGCCAAGTGGTGTGAAAGCCCCAGCCAGGAACTTGTAGATTCCATGGCTCTCATGTCTACAGTCAACATCCATCAAATTTAATCCTTGATTGTTTGCCAGTTACTTTTCTGGTTGAGATTCCAGAAGACATTTCTGAAAAGAGCAGATTCATAATTTTCAATACTTTACAGTGGGGTTGTTATAAAATGTATTTCAAACCTAGAATAGTAATGAGCAAACACCACGAAAGTGAATATATTTTGTTCAACTTGACATGTAATGTCAGCAACTTGACTTTGTTGGTGTAAGATAAAATTTTATGCCACCATACAAACAATTACAATGAAATACTGTATTTAAAACAATATAATTTCATACCATACAGACTCGTTATTTGACCGAATCTATCACTGATTCCTCGTGACAAACGGTTATACAATTTGGCAGTCGATCTGTACATGAGTCAACAAAGGACACCTGTTCAAGCCAACTGTGAGTGATCATTTGAGATATGACAGCACACAGTGCTGAATCACTGCAGTTCACACATTCAACTGGGATGAACTGAGAATGAGACCCAAATCCTTCAAGCAGACAGTAATCTCAGAAGAGATGTTGCACACACGGCATCACAGAGCACTTCCATATTCATGGCTTGGCAATATTTTCCAAATGACTTCCTCATAATGAGTAATTGGTCTTGGAGCTAAATGTGAACAATTTGATTGGACTGTAGCCATTTGGAAGACATGCATTTGCGTCGAAGTCATGTTTGACCTGCTGTTGCTGCTAAGCTGATTCAAGAAGCCAGATATCAGGACATGCTAACCTGACAACAGCATCTGTTCCCTGAAACTTGAAATGTGACAGGCATGTTTGGATGATGCCCAATGTCTCCACTGCTGCCAGAACTGACTTGGAGCAAGCAAACTTACAGTAACTGACTTTTACATGAACAGATAAGGCATGACTTTATAAAAAGATGAACTTAAGATGTGCTGTATATTGGCTGTTACTTGTAATGTAATTGCTGTCCTCTGACCTGATTGAACTTAAAGCAAAATACAGTGGTTGAAATTTTTGGAAATGGATCATCTCATCTTGGGAGGCTTAAGATTGATGAAGTAAATATCACGTCAGAGCAAGATAACTTATTAATTGGGCATTGTGTTGCAGTAGTTTATCAAAGTGCTATAGGTACTTATAGTATATTTATCTCATCTTGTAAGAGGAAGCATGCTTGTATGAGGATTTTTTCTAAATAGTTAGGAAGAAATAAAGTTGTTCGAGCAAAATAATTGTGTTGATGCTCAAATCTGACTTTCAAATACATTTATTGTACTTGGATTTTTATTCTAAATTAATAACTAAAAATAACCAACAATCTGATTTTAGCTTAGGACATCAGGAACAAATATGAGCACCCACGTTCATTATGTGACATAGTAGGAACTGCCTTCATTATGTTTTGCTTTGCAGGTCATGAGAAGACTGCAAAATTTGTTTAGCATGCTGCATAAATTGCCTTTCTGTTAAACAATGAGTTAACAACTCCTTAATAAAGTTGTTGTCAACTGTGTTCCACCCCCATGAAGACCTCTCTACTGCTGGTATCATGGCTGAGTTAAATAGTGTTCTATTTTAACCAGGAATAAATTCAGCTGTTTGTTCCATTCACCTTGCATGTAAACTTGTGTAAATATCACTAATAAGTCATTGGAAAGTATTAAGTCTTTTGTTGAACATTTTCCCAATAGATAAAATTCAGGCACATGTATCATTCTTAGTTAAACATTATCAAAATTCAGGCACTTACAGTATGTTTTTTCTGCTTACATACTTTAGCATGGAATTTAAAAATATTAGACATTGTGAAATCGACGGTATTTGAGTAGACCTGACCTACATTCCAAAAGTTACTCTCTCTTCCAATGTAATTGTTGATAAAATCCTAACATTTCTGTAATGAAGTTTTGAATCTTGCTTAATTTAACCTCAATTGACAACTTTTTCCAATGACTAGAGTAATAATGTTACAAAGAAACTGTGGTGCACCCCATCCACTACCTTAACCATTTACTCCCACCACCACTGATGCACAGTGTGTATCATCTACAAGATGCACAACAGCAACTCACCAAGCGTCCTTCAACCTTCTAAATCGTTGGCCTCTACCACCTAGAAGCACAAGGGCAGCAGGTACGTAGAAACACTACCACCGTTAAGTTCCACTCCATTACAAGTCACTCTCCATCCTGACATGGAACTATACCACTGTTCCTTCAGTGTCACTGAATTAAGATCGTGAAATCACTTCCTAATAGCCCTGCGATTGCAGCGGCACCCCATGGACTGTAATTGTTCAAAAAAGCAGCTTACTATCACCTTCTCAAGTGCATTTGGGGGTGGGCAATTTATGTTGGCCTAGCTAACGACACCCACATTTGTAAAAGAATTAAAAAATAACTAATTAATCAACTAATTCTCCAATTAACAAAGGCACTGAAACTGCCTGAACAATTTTCCTGATGCAAGGTTTACACTTAACCTAGCAACGTCTTTGCTACAATGAAGTGCTATCTTCCTTTTGTGGGTTAGTAAACAGTGATGCTGGTTAATCAGTCAACCTTGTCAGGGCCGTAGTGCACTTAATGAATTAAATTGAATTAGCTTTATTGTCACATGTACTCAAAGGAGTCCAGTGAAAAGTTTACAAGTTGCCACTTTAATGAGCTGATGTTAACTAGGTTAGGATCTATAATTGGCCCATTGCAAAGAAAGGAATGTCAAAAATAAAAGGTGACATTTTAATATTGGCAAAATCTCATTGAAAAATGTAACTTTTTCATGATTCAAAACAAGACAGATCTCCAATCTTTTAAACCCTATTCTCATGAGATTAAGTGAATGGGGTACAGTCTATTGTAGCGTGGATTGTACATAGCCTGTGAAATTTATTGACATGGTTAGCTAAATTTTTATTCTTCACTATTTCGTACTCTTTCATGCTATTATAAAACAGCACCCCAAATGTTAAAGCTTTGTGATACAACAATACAAAGCAAACAAATCTCATTTTGGAAAGGGAAAAAGGACTTGAGATTAGTTTATAAATGTATACTTTTGACAACTGCACCTTTTAAAGGAAGAACAGATTATCACTTGAAATAGATATATAAAGTGCTATAGTGAGAGAGCAGGCCAATGGGATTAGTTTATAATTGCTTCATCGAAGGACTGGCACTGGGGAATGAATTGCTTCCTTCTCTGTTGAAAACAATGGTTTTTAAAAATGTTAAGACTGAAACAATATTTCTGTTGACTAAATTAAGATGTCTGCCAACATCAAATATTCTGGAACATGGTTTTCAGTTAATGTATTTGAAACCATTTTATTACATTTTGCAATTGGTATTATGGTTTTTAAAAGTAATTTAAAACATTAAACACTTCCAATCCATTGTAATAACAGAAGACAAAGTTTTTTTTTGACTAATCTTTCTAAATCCATAACTCAAAGGAGGAAGTGGTCTGGATCAATCATGGTTAATCCTTTAATAGCTGCATCATATTTAAACTAATTTAGACTAATTTCTGTTGGGACTTTCAATAGATTACATCTTCTATACATTTTTTTCCTGTGGATTTCTTGCAATTATTTTGTGGAAGTCTCATTTCTGATTCTGCAAAAATGTTAGATTTTTTAGCCAATGAAGGGCGTTGCAGAAAAAATAGCATTGCTTTTATTTTCTGTTGTTTTGATGTTTTCTTTTTACTATTCATTGTTCTTGGGTGTTGTAGTATACATTACATTTTAATTTCCCAATTTATAAATGCCTAACAGTCACCACTGAATTTAATTACATACGTCCAACAGTGCAATATACACAGATTTCCACAGATCTTTTATCTGTGCCAACCAATTCAAACCCTCACTGAATGGAAGTGCGCAGAGGCTATCTGATGCTTCAGTTGGGAAGTCAGAAATTTGCTGTGAGCAGCTATTCAAAGATTTTCTTCTCAAACAACTGAATAGTTGCGAATAGACTGACATAACAGACTCTGAGAGTTGTTTGTCCACTTGATCTATTTTGAACAGTAGCACAGAGCAATGTTGCAAAGGACGAGATGAAGGAGACTAACTGTTTCATAAAGGAAATTGAAGCACTTTGTGGTTTTCTGCATTATCTGTGCAACACGCCATGAAGAGTGGGTTCCTGTTGACCATAAGACACAGGAGCAGAAATGAGGCCATTCGGCCCATTGAGTCTGCTCTGCCATTCAATCATGGCTGATAAGTTTCTGAGCCCCATTCTCCTGCTTTCTCCCCGTAACCCTTGATCCCCTTGACAATCAAGATGAGAACATGAAAGGAATTAGATCTCTTGAAGGTAATTTGCAACATTAGCTATTTACACAGCTGTACTATCACAGACTGACACGTATTCTTGGTTCTGTGTTGCTGTATCCTAGGGAATTATAGAACTGCTGGCCAAATATTTGTGGTTGGAAAATTGTTGTAGTCTATCAGCAAGAATGGGGTAACTGAACATCTCAAAAGGATTTTCAGTTAATCAGGGAGAGCCAGCATGGATTCATGACAGGTAGCGCATGTCTGACAAATCTCATTGAATGTTTTTGAAGACGTGTCTAAGGTAGTAGACAGGGGAATGTCTGTGGATATTGTTTATATTGGCTTCCAGAAGGCATTTGATAAAGTCCCACTTAAAAGACTGGTAACTAAGGTAGAAGTCCATATAATTGAGGGCAAATAACTGACATGGCTGGGAAATTGGTTGAGTGGCAGGCGACAGAAATGTAGACGTAATGGTGAGGCACTAAAGTTGGCAGGTTCTGAGCAGTGGTGTCCCATAAGAATTTGTATTTGGGCCTCAATTATTCATATTATTTGTTAATGACTTGGATAATAGCTGAGAAAGCCATATTTCCAAATTTGCTGATGACACAAAGTTAGGTCAGAAGTCACACAACACCAGGTTACAATCCAACAGGTTTATTTGAAATCGCAAGCTTTCTAAGCACTGCTCCTTTGTCAGGTGAAGTGGAGGGAAGTGCACAGGCACAAAATTTATAGGCGGAGAGATCATCACAAGATAATTATTGGTAATTAAGAGTGTCAAAAGTATAAATGGTGTGAGTGGAGTGTTGACAGGCTGAATGACAGTAGCTGAATAGCAAGTGAAAGGATGATCTATTCAGCTATTGACACTTTGCTTACACCATTTGACACTTTTGATCACCTGCAAAAACTTGTTATTCAGCATGTTGACACTCCACTCGCACCATGTGTGCTATTTTTTGACACTGTTAATTACCGAGCACTATCTTGTCATGATCTCCCCGCCAGTAAATTCTGTGCCTGTGTGCTTCCCTCCACTTCTCCTGATGAAGGAGCAGCGCTCAGAAAGCTTGTGATTTCAAATAAACCTTTTGAACTATAACCTGGTGTTGTGTGACTTCTGACTTTGTCCACCCAGGCCGACACTGGTAACACTCCATATTACAAAGTTAGGTGGCACTGAAGATAATGTAGATGATAGCAGAAAATAACTAAAGGCTATTGATGAATGGAATGAATGAGCAAAAACTGTGGCAGATAGAGTTCAATGTAAGCAAGTGTGAGGTTATCCATTTTAGATGGAAATAAAAAAGATCAAGATACTTTCTAAATGGTATGAAGTTAAATATGGTGGCTGTTCAAAGAGATTTGGGGGTTCAGGTGCATAAATCTTTAAAATATCGCTAGCAAGTACAGAAAATATTCAAGAAAGCAAATGGAATATTGTCCTTTATAGCTAGAGGATTGGAGTACAAGGAAGCAGAAGTTATGTTGCAGGTATACAAAACCCTGGTTAGACCACATTTGGAGTAGGGTGAGCAGATCTCGGCACCACACCTTAGTGAGGTTATATTGGTCTTGGAGGGAATACAACATAGCTTGACAAGATTAATGCCTGGACTTCAGGGGTTCAGTTATGTGGAGAGATTACACAAAATAGGCTGTTTTTTTTCTATAATTTAGAAGGTTATGATGTCACCTGTTGGAAGTCTTCAAGATATTAACAGGAAAAGATGGGAGATAAACATAAATATTTCCATTGTCAGGGAAGTCTAGAATTAAGGGTACAGTTTAAGAATTTGGGTCAGCTCATTCAGGAGAGATGTTAGGAAGCACTTTTACATAGAACGTGTGGTAGATGTTTGGAAATCTCTTCCACAAATGGCAATGGATGCTGGATCAGTTCTTAATTTTAAATCTGAGATTGATTTTTAAAAAATGCACAGGTTTTAGTGACTTGGGCTAAAGGCACGTATGAAGTTAAGCGACAGAACAACCACAATCCGTTCCAATGGTGGAACAGGTTTGAGGGGCTCAATGGCCTCCTCCTGTTTAACTGTTTCCATAAACCGTTGACTGAGTGTATACACTACATTGATCTAATTACGTAGAGAGTGGAACATCACATGTTGTGATGCCGCATAACTTAAGGTTATAGGCCTATATGGTCTGGAACTGTGACATAACATAGAAACATAGAACACAACACAAAATTAAAGCTAAGAACTGTGGATGCTGGAGATCTGAAACAAACAAATTGCTGGTGAAACTCAGCAGGTCTGTCAGCAACTGTGGGGAGAAAGCAAAGTTAACATTTCGAGTTCTGATGAAAGGTCACTGAACTCAAAATGCTAACTTCTACCTTGTTCCCACAAATGATGCCAGACCTGAGTTTTGCCAGCAATTTTTGTTTTTGGCTTGTACTAAAAATAATCTTCTTTTCCCTTTAAAATGGGAATGCTTTTGGAATAGCATGCACAAGGATACCTCTAGATGCATTGTCTCTATACATTCAGCTGTGCCTTGGTGATTATAAGACACAACCGGTTCTGGTCCTTTTACAATTTTCAAGAGTTGTTAATGAAGCTTTACTCTGCAGTATGCTATCTGTTATTGTGGATAGATGTGTTTCAGATGTAGATAGGTGGTCGTCTGGTATGATACTTTCACAATCTGTGTCACCATCCTGTGTGTTGGATGTTGATGATATGTCATTTAGATATTTTGTGTATTTCTTCACAAGGACCTAACTATTGCTCACATTGAGTCTGTGAGCATGGAAGGTATAAGTGGCAATTTTGCTCTACAGCTGAGAAAGAATCTCGTGGAAGCAGTGGCTCTTTTGGTTGTTGAGGTGGATGGAATCGACATAAAACTTGCAGAATTACGACTTGTTCACCCTTGAAGATTACGTTAATGGATGTCCCAATATCATCTCTGAATCATCCAAAAGAATATGAAAATTGAGTTACCTATTGATGCCTGGAAAATAGATCGAAGGTGTTTTTCACGTCCACTGGAAAAATATCAGGATGTATTTTTCCCTTAGACTTCACAGCTAAAAATTTTACAGCTAAATAATTTAAGCAGGGATCCTGTGAATTTGTGGATCGAATGAATTCTGGGAGTTATTGTTGGACCACTTCATAAAGCTGTCAGAGCCAGGCCTGGGAAACTGTTTAAACTTGAGTTCCAGGCTTGTCAGAAAGGCATAGGCTACTAATAGTGTGGTGGCAATTTTACTGGGCTAGCAATGTAAAGGTCCAGGCTAATGTGCTGCACACACCACACAGGCTCAATTCCGATCGTGGTGAAATTTCAATTCAATGAATAAAATCAAGGGTATTAAGCTAGGTTCGGTGGTGGTGACCATGAAATCTATCATTGATTGTTTCAAATACCTGATGAACTTTAATATGATCGAATATTTCAATGCCTTTAACACCCATAACCCTTTACGTCAATGGTAATCAAAAGTTTATCAACATCTGCCTTAAATATAACCAAAGACTGAGTTTCCACATCTAAAGATGCTGAGTAAAACGCATTTTTCTCATCTCGGTCCAAAATGGCATTCCCCTTATTTTTAAATTATGTCCTCTGGTTCTAGACTCCCCAGTCAGTTCAAACATCCTACCTTCATCTATCCTGCTTCTCCCTTTAAGTATTTTATTGTTTTCAATGAAATTACCTCTCACTCTTTGAAACTCTGGAGAATACTGACCCTGTTTGCCCGATCTCTCTTCATTGGACAGTCTTGCCATCCTGGGAATGGGTCTCGTGAACCTTCATGACGCTCCCTCTATACAAGTGATATCTTTCTTGAGAAAAGTTGACATGGTACTCCAGGTGCAGTTTAATGAAGCTCCTATACAATTGAAGCAAGACTTCACAAGCCTTGTACTCAAGTCCTCTTGCAATAAAGGCTAGCATTCAATTCACCTTCTTAATAGCTTGCTGTACCTGCATGTTAACTTTCTGTGACTTATCAAGAAGCACACTCAAGTCCCTTTATGCATCTTTGCTTTCTAACCTCTTGCCATTTCAGAAATGCTCTGCAGATCTGTTCTTCCTACCAAAGTAAATAACCTTACATTTTTACACATTATATGCCATCTGCTGTGTTTTTGCAGTGACTAATCCTGTCTAAAACCACCTGAAAACATTTTACATCTTCCTCACAAGGCACGTTCCTGCTTAGTTTAGTGTCACCTCCAAATTTGAAAATATTACATTTTCTCCCCAAGTCCAACTCATTGCTATATGTTGTGAGCAGTTGGAGTGTGAGTACTGTTCCGTGTCATACCTCGGTCATCACAGTCTGCCGATATGAGAATAACCCATTTATTCCTACTCTCGTTTTCTTCTATTAGCCAATCTTTAATCTTCTGTACCATGTGATTTGATTTTGCTAACAAACTTCCTGAGGGGGAACTTATCAAAAGCCTTCTGAAAATTCAAATATACTACATCCATTGACTCCCCTTTGTCAATTTTGTTTGTGACACCCTCAAAAAGCACCAACAATTTTGTCAAATAGTTTCCACTTGCAAATCGATGCTGATAATGCTGAGCATTTTTATCCAAGTATCTAGAATCCCAAACTTTATGGTGGATTCTAGTATTTTCTCTACTCCTGGTGTAAGGCTAACAGGCCTGCAGTTACTTGTTTTCTCCCTTGCTCTTTTCTTAAACAGTGAGGTGACATTTGCAAGCTTCCAATCTGCAGGAATCATTCTGGACTATGGAAGCCAGGCACCAACGCATCAACCATTTCTATAGCCGTCGGCTTCAGCTCATTGGGATGTAGACTCTCATGTCCTGGTGACTTATTAACTTTTAACCCCATTAATTCCTCCAGTACAATCTTCTTACTAGTACTAATTTCCTTCTACTCATTCTCCCCGGTCACATAGATCTGGAATTCTGGATGATTTCTTGAATCTACCTCAGTGACAACAGACCATGAAGTAATCATATAGTTTCTCCTCCGTTTCTTTAATCCCCATTATATATTCTCCCGACACTGCTTTTAATGGACTCACATTAGTCTGAAGTAAGTGTTGCCTTTCTCGAACCTGTATAACCTTTTACAGTCCCTTTTTGTTAGGCTCAACACAGTAGTTTACACCACTGAGAGATAATTCCAAACTTTCTCCATCATAAAGATCACTTAAGTCCATAGAATTGTCTGCTTCCATCTCTATTTGCGTGCTTACCTTGCTACATGCTTTACATATGTCTTTCTTACCTGTCGCCTTGCGTGCATTCTGCCCTTCTCTTGGTTCCATTACTTAACAACAGTCTCCTAGTCAATTTATGCTGACTCTGAATCCCTTACTACCTCAA
>NC_063346.1:12784114-12806911 GCF_021869965.1 Rhincodon typus
TACTTGTAGGCACTGACCACTTCCAACAAGACAACCAACAGGCGAGGGCTAATACTCTTTCTTGACACCCTATGTGATCACCAAATGACCCCCCATCAATATCCTGAGGGTCTCTATCAAGCAGAAACTTAACTAGATCAGTCATGGAATTTTGTCTATTGGTCAAGGATACATTTTTTATTCATGGGATGTGGGTGCCTCTGGCTGGGCTAGCATTTATTGCCCATTCTTGGTTGCCCTCGAGAAGGTGGGAGTGGGTGAGCTGCCTCCTTGAACCACTGCAGCCATGTGCTGTCGGTAGACACACAATACCATAATTAGGGACTTCCAAAATTTTGCCTCATTGACACTGAAGTAACAGACATATACTTCCAAATCTGGATGATGAATGACTTGCAGGGGAACTTGCAGGTAGTAGTGTTCCCATGTGCCATTATTCTTCAAGATGGTTATGTTTGTGGGTTTGGAAGATGCTGCCTAAGAAGCTTTAGTGAATTTCTGTAGTGCATCTTGTAGATGGTACACTCTGCTGGCATTGTGTTAGGGGTGGAGGCAATGAACGTTTGTGGATGGGATGCTAATGAAGCAGGTTGCTTTGTCCTGGATGGTAGCAAGCTCCTGAGTGTAGTTGGAGCCGCATTCAACCAGGCAAGTCGGGAATATTTGATTACACTCCTGACTTGGAGTGCCTTGTAGATAGTGAGTGTTTGGGAATTCAGGAGGCGAGTTACTCTGCGCAGGATTCCTACCCTCTGAACCTGATCTTATAACCACAATATTTATATGGCCAGCCCAATTCCGTTTCTCGTCAATGGTAAGCCCCAGGATGTTGATAGTGGGAGGATTTAGTGAGTTATGCCATTGAACATTAAGGGACAATGGTTAGGTTCTCCTTTTTTGGAGATGCTCACTGAATGGCACATATGTGGCATGAATGTTACTTGCCACTTGTCATCCTGAACATGGATATCGTACAGGTCTTGCTACATTTGGGCATGGACTGCTTCAATATCTGAGGAGTCGATAATGATGCTGAACACTGTAATGATCAGCAAGCATCTCCACTTGCGACCTTACGATAGAGGGAAGACCTTTGATAAAGCAGCTGAAGATCACTGAGCCGAGGACCCCACCTTGAGGAACTCCTGAAAAGATATCCTGGAGCTGCCTTACCTCTAACAAACACAACCATCTTCCTTTCCATTGAAAATAACTCCAAACAGTGGAAAGTTTTCACTCTGATTCCCACTTAGCCTGGTTTTGCTAGAGCTCCTCTACACCACACTTGGGCAAATATCTCTTTGATGTCAAAGGCAGTCACTCTGCCCTCACCAGTGTTTTGTCAATTTGTGAATCAACACTATAAGGAGATCTGGAGCAGAGTGGCTCTGATGGAACCAATAGCATTAGTGAGCAGTTTATCTATTCCTAAATTAAATAGGATTAAAAAACTTCAAAATTCACCTTGTCCAATTGCCTTCATACCACTGTGATGGCACTGTGCCTTTCAGAGAGATATGCTCTGTGCTGGTTCTTTTGCAGAGAGATGTTGCCACTGTGGTGCCAGAATGTCTTTTTCAGATAGGCAATTGGTAAACAGCTTTTGAGTTCTCCCTGGGTACTTTTTTCAAATGCGACAAAAGAATCATGAATGGGCAGGGTCACGGCTCACACAGACCCAGGAAGGTTGTTAGTTTTGCTTTTGGTTAGTCGAAAAGTCTTCTGCTAGCTGCTGGAGCTGAGTGAAGTCTTAGACAAGAGCATCCTCTTAAAAATCAAAAAGGGCAGATTGTTTCTTTCTTCTGAACTGGAGAGGGGCAGCAAGTGAGAACTGTAAGTGTTTTGGCAAATTGCATTTTTGCCAAAGGGTGTGTTCATGGGATGCTGCCCATATTGGAACAGTTGATGATTCGTGGTTAATGATTACATTATCTTGTTAAGTATTTCAATAAAGTTATGCCAATTCATTTTTTTTGTATTTTAAACATGTTGTAAGAATAATGTGGGTTTTGATTAAAGCCTAATCGCGGACCAATTGAATCACATCTGGAACATAGCACCTTACACTTGCCTTTAAATAAATATAAAATTTAGGGTCTAGGCTATCTCCTTCCAATACTCGAGTGGGCAGGGGTGGTCATTGGTCTGGTCCATAATACCTCCCCTCATATAATCACAACTTCCCCCTGCTGAACAAGAAATGTGTTCTGTCACTTGTCAGACAGCCAGTGGAACAAGCTTGGCAATAACATTATTTTATATAATTGTAGCAATGATCTGTTTACGATAAAAATTTTCCAAACAGCACTATTAAAAAATATAGCATTCACAATCTTAACTTGGTTTGGAATTTTGATTGTTCTTCTCGACAATGTTTTGGTGAATTAAGTATCTTTAACCACAATATAAATATACCGCATTTATCAGTAATAGCCAACAGCAGTAAACAGGGGGTAAGCAGATTTTAAACAAAGTCTTATGCAAGGTTTAATAAACAAAAACGTTATGAGAAAAAATGAAATAAACTTGGATGTTGTCATAAAAAGCTGCTAAGAATTGAAAGCCTTTGTTATTTCATTTTTCTATAAAAAGAAGCACAGTTAGATCTGCCGTAGTGATCCGCTTCCAAGCGCTCCATTTCTAAATGGTAAATATTTTCCATATACCCTCCCACAAGATGGAATGTGACAGAATGTAGGGCATTTCTCAAGTGGCTCAAGGAAAAACATACACACTAGTTGAAACTACAAATTCAACTGGCGAGCTTTTGCTCATTGTGACCCCCATGGCGTCTGCCTTTTTTCCCTCTCAACTGACCTTCTGCTGGCTAGAAAATGAAGGTTCAATAACCAACCACAGAAGGCAGCTCTCTTGTTAAAATAAACATGCCAGGTCATAATTTCTAAAGCTGAATGTTAGAGAGTGATGCCCAAAAAAACTCACATAAAAATGATTTGCTATAAACGAGGAATTTTACTTCAATTTATAGCCAACTGTAAAACCACAAAAGGTGAATTATCGCATAAAATTGCAGTTTAATTTGTCATTGACAAGCTCACTCATATAGTTAAGGTTTTAATTATCTGCAGTGGCGTTGGCTTCAAGTTAGGAAGTCACTGCTCTCAAGCGCGTGAGGTTTTATCACAAGGTCAGCTACACAATTCTGATACCTGGTGAACAACATTTTTGGCTTTTTAGATAGTCAGTGTGTATGCAGTGGCCAGCAGTTAGCTTACTACTGCCTTAATGTAAAGCGGTGGATGAAGTGCAGATGTCTATCTTGCTTCCAATTTGCCAGTTAGACACATTTTTCAAGACATTTTTATAAGCCAATGCCAGCAGAAAGCTCAGTATCTTGACCAGAATGTTTACAGCAACAACCGAAAAGAGATGACATGGTTAATAGAGCAGCAGCCACATCAGCCTCTCCACCACAATTAATGGAATTCTGTTTTTGTGATCTGTACCGCTGCAGAGCCTAAAGTTTCAATCTAGGCAAAAGGCCCTTACTCTCTCTCTCTCTCTCTCTCTCTCTCTCTCTCTCAGCTACAGGTCTGAAAGGAAGTGAGTTTCCCCAGTCAGAATACAGCGGGCACAGATCCATTCCACAAAGTTGCCAAAGTGCATCTTTATTAGAAAGACAACAGAAATTATTCCTAAGGAAGGATGGACATTTTACATGGCGAAGTGAGGCATTGTTTCCTGTCTCATCAATCCAAACTGCCAGTTTACAACTTTTACATTTCCAAGTTGCAAGAAAAAAGAATCCATTGTCCAAACTGTATCAAAGTAAATCCAGAAAGCATCCAAAAGTTGGACATACTTTTCCAAAGCAATCTGAAGCAGACAAAAGAAACACCATCACATGACACCTATAAATGAGGAAACCTACATCAAATACAAGATTTTACCTTTTAGTCATAGTGAACTGAAAGTTTATATTTTAAGATGGTATTGAATAAAAGTGTATCAATAAGCAAAGGAGAAAGATAAATGAAGCATTTGAAGACAAAAATCTAAAAAACATGGCTGAAATGAATAAAATTTATTTTACTCTTTTCTAGAATACTAAATCAAAATGTATTTAACATTAAGTTTTGTAGCTTTGTATTCATCGTCAGCTTGTTGCAGACTTAGTTTTACAGCTATATTGAGATGTACAAAATATATTAGCACTTGTCTTCCTTAATTGCAAAGTACCAATTGTTACCTGAATAAATATAACAGCATTATAGAGCTATCAAAACTACCCACACCTAAAGTGAATTGAGTAAATATACACACACAATTTTATGTTGAAGAAGCAATATCCTTCATCAAGAATCTCTTCAGAAACAACAATACATTTTAAGAATATTACATGGAGTAGCTGCTACGACCACCAGAACAGCGTATCTGATGGACCTCTTAGAAAATGTGGTAGCAATTTTTGACCAGATATTGAACAATATTTGACATCATTAGTGTTAGAAATATATAATAATATCAGTTAATACAATAATAAAAACAGAATGCATTTAACAAGATAAGAGTTAAGCCGTTTCTAAAAAAAATGCTTAAATGAAATAATGTATTTGGAGGGAAGGCAAATAGTCCTTTCAAAAACAGGAAAATTGTCGCAATAAAAAAAGATATTGCAAAAACACAAGTTGTCCAAGAATGGGTCACAAATATCTGGGGCTAAGGTAATAATGTATTTAAGGTCCAAATGACACCAAACAAAATATTATTCTATGAGATAACAATTCCTCAAAAGAGCTCTCTACACTATTGCATTTCATTTGAGGTCTGATACACTGATTCTTTCCCACAAAGCAATCACTAATGCCACAACTATGCCCTGAAACAGTACAAAAACTGGCAAATATTAAGAACTGAGCATTTATTTAATAAATATTGCATCTTACCTAATCGTTTAAGAATGGAAACAGTAAATCGTTTCAACTGGAAAAACCCTGTCCCTTCTATTTCCTCCTACATGGAAAAGGTGACTGTGAGTTGTAATTTTAGCTTTTGTGTTTCTTTTGCCTGTTTTTATACTTTGTGTCACCAGCATACACATATTACACTTCCAGCAAAAAGGGCTAAATTACCCTCTTAATCTTCATCTTGACGAAAACAAAAAAAAAAATAAAACCAAAAAGCAAAAAGCATTAATAAATATCTGATTGTATTTTGCTTATAAGCTGAAGGTGAAGAAGATGAATAAAAATGCTTTGTTCTTAAGCTGCAAAAAATTTATCAGAATTAAGCCTCAATTACAGATGAATGTTGAGTAGGCAAAGTTAATAACAAACATTATTTCAGGTCTCTTGGCAATGCCTGCCACATAGAAAAATAGGCAACGTATAACAATTAGCTCCACTCTCACTGCTAGACTTGTCAGGAAGAAGCAAAGCGTCATCATACAACAACAAATGTAAGTAACAGATCGGTCATTTCTTTTTTCTACAAGGTACGTTTCTTTCTCTCCTTCAGTGCTCATCAAAGTGGGGAAATATTCTCACAAGGTATATAATTAGACCAGTGTATTCAGCGATCCCCAATGACACTGTTATGAGAGGTGGAGTGCAATTTATTTATTTGAAAATCCCCTTGGCAGTAACCTCTGACACTAAAATAATTTCCCAAGGAAAAACATAGTGTATGACTTCAATCAGTCTGAACGTCTGCAAATCGTCAATTGGTCCGTATGGAGTTCTTCACTTCTACTCTCGATGCTACATCAAAACAACTGCTAAAATACACCTCGGAGATAAATGGCTTCATTTTCTTCAGGATATTCTGTCTTGTTCCGCATAAAGATTAAATTCATCTTGTGATACATCGGACGCACTCTAAAACATAATTTATTTAGCGTTCTGCATCCAACTGCTTTCCTGATATTAAAAAAGACGATCAAAATGACCTTTAGCTGCTATACACGGGAGGCCCGTCTCCGATCAAGTACTTTCTACTTCACTTATAACAATTGTTTATACCATATTCTCTCTCTTCTCCTTTGTGGTCAGGTCAAACAGTAAGTTATTTACCAGAATTGTCTAGGCCGAGTATTGACATTTGCTTAAAAAAAGATTATATTTCACCTGCAAATGACAAAGGTATCACTTTCTTGCCTAGAGATATAGCCTGTAATAGAGTTCAGAAAACTGATGACAGCTGTTCACTGCCATT
Source organism: Rhincodon typus (assembly GCF_021869965.1). Lineage (NCBI taxonomy): Eukaryota > Metazoa > Chordata > Chondrichthyes > Orectolobiformes > Rhincodontidae > Rhincodon > Rhincodon typus. The sequence goes on from NC_063346.1 coordinate 12,790,289, forward strand.
CACACCTGAAAAACTCCATGTTACGATGAAAATTAATGTTTTTTGAAATCCTTTGAGACTTTCTCAGCTGTGGGAATCACTAATGAAGAAATACAACCTTGCTCATGTATTGCACATGTGGAAAAGTTCTGGGACATTGGTGTATGTACAGAGGAGTGAGGTTGTGTGGCCTTAATAAATTTACCAATGGTTCCTGCAGCAGTTAGCATTAAATCCCAAAAACAAATGGCAATTTGGGACAGAAATCCAAGCACTCTAACAGTCTAATATCAAATCGTGTCAGCTTAATTATTTATATTCACGTAGGTGAAAAATAATTTACATGTTCTAATACTGCTCAAAACAACATTTTCTGGATATCCATTGAAAACAGTACAATAACTGTAATTTTAAAACTATCCAATCAACTGCAGCAGGAAAACAATTCCAACAACATTCTGTATTAATAATCGCTTAAATTGTGCAGTAACCTAGCCTTGGCGAGTTGTCAAATAAGGTGAACATTGTGTTCAATCAAATGCTTTAGCTTCTATGCACTGTCGTGTTTCGCCACCTTTGCTATTCTCCAGAACCTCTGTTGTGACATTACCCTATCATACCCCTGGAGGGGGCAGATTTCTTGAAATGTAGCCAGGGAGTGCTTCCTGCATCAATACGTAGAAGGCCCAACAAGGGACAGCACACTGCCAGGTCTGGATCTGGGGAAGGAATCTGGACAAGTGTTCAATGTGGCAGTGGGGGAACATTTTACCAACAGCGATCACAACATGGTAACAGTTCAAACTTGCTCTGGAACAAGGAAAGAGATGGCCTGCAAAAGATGGCTTTGGACTGGGGGAGGTAGATTTTATTAAATTAAAGCAGGATCAGTGGATTGGGAACGGCATCTTGTGGGTAACTCTACAGCGGAGGAATGGGAAGTGGGGGGGGCATTCAAAAAGGAGCTGGGAGAGTACAGGTCCAACATGTACCTATCAGAGGGAAATGTAGGAGCAAAAAGTTCAAAGAACCCTAGATTTCTATGACAATTCAGGATTGGATAAGGAAGAAAAGTAGAGCTTTTTGCAAGTCCAAAGTGAGCAATTCAACTAATTCACAGATCCCTGAAATTAGCACAGCACATGAATAGGATAGTTAAGACGACATATGGGACACTTGCTTTCATCAGCTGTGGCATAGAGTATAACAGCAAGGAGGTAACATTGGAGATGCACAGAGCATTGGTCAGGCAACAACTGGAGTACTGTGCACAGTTCTGGTCACCTTATTACAGGAAGGATGCAATACTACTGGAGGGGGTACAGCAGAGGTTTACTAGGATGTTGCCTGGGATGGAGAAATTGAGCTATAAGGGCAGACTGAGGAAGGGTCACCAGACCCGAAACATTAACTCTGTTTTTTCCTTCACAGATGCTGCCAGACCTGCTGAGCTTTTCCAGCAACTTTGTTTTTGTTTCTGTATAAGGACAGACTAGATAGGCTTGGATTATTTTCCTTTAGAGCAGACAAGACTGAGGGGGGGACATGACTGAGGTGTGTAAGACTATGAGGGGCATGGACGGGGTGAATAGAGAGCAGCTGTTCCTTTTGGTTGAGTGGTCAGTCATGAGAGCGCATGGTTTGAGGGTAAGGGGCAGGAGATTCAAGAGGGATTTGGGGGGAATAAAACCTTTTCACTCAGCAGGTGGTGGAATCTGGAATGCACTGCATGGAAGGTAGTGGAGGCCGGAAACCTTACAACCGTTAAAAAAAATTTGCATGAACACTTCAAATATATGGGACAAGTAGAGGAAATTGGGATTAGTGCACTTTTAAGTGGTAGTTTTGCTGGGACAGTAGTTTTGGAGTGAGGGACTTTTTCTGAATCTATAAATCTATCAAAACTTCCACATAATTCTGATGATTAAAGCTTATTAAAAGTAGTGCCAGCATGAACAAATTGTTAATTTTTGTTGAAATTCGAGTACTTTTTGATATTAACCAAGTTATAATTTTCAGTGGAACATTTTTGCAGAGAGAAATAGAATGTATTGAACATTGGATTGGTTGACTTGGGCACTAGGCATAGTCCCAATAAACAAACAGTGTAACATTTGAATTCCAATTTATTTGACCCCTTCCAAATACATTTTCGGCAATGGATTTGTCATTAACTAGGTTATAAACATTAAGCAGTTTGAGTAGCCTTTCGATACTGAAGGTGTGGGATTAGGATTCTACCTACTTCCAATTATGATCTGGTGCAAAACACTGAAGAAAAATAAACTGAACACTGGAAACCAGAACGAATACTAGAAAATGCTGACAGGACACACATCAGTGAGTTCAGATGAAGGATTACATCCAAAATATTCACCTACCTATCCTTGCTCTTTTAGATAGTAACTTGCCTACTGTGTAGGTGTGTCATTTTTTATTCCTGCTTCACATTCAGAAAACTGTCACTTACGGAGTATTGCCCATCTGTCAACTTTTTAAACACCAAAATGTCACAGTTTTCTTGACAAACAGATTTGAAAGAATTACTAGCATCAACAAATTTAAAAACTCAATTTTCCTATCATATTACTTATCTACCCAGAGAAATATAAAGACAAACTTTGAAATGTTTATATTTTAGTCAGAAGTATAGCTGTTGAATGTACATTCAAGAAATATCTAATAACCTTGTTTTAAATTTCTGTATAATTACGCAGTAAATCATTTGATACTGCACTATAATAAACTCTGAAGCATGTTTTAAAATAATCACTCCTGAGCAATTAGGTACATTTGTCAGGATGAGAAGTAGGTATTAAATTACTGAGCCCTACATGGAACGCACAGTCTACAGAATGTATATCATAAGATGCATGCTCTTCTATATACCGTAGGACATACGGAAACATTATGAATTACTTTTAAAATTCTCCTCATAGCTTCCTTGTACCTTCAGGCTGATTTCCTAGATGAGCACCTTAATATGAACACAACTGGATGTGCAGTGAAGAAATCAGAGAAAAATACAACTGATCACTGCGACCATTTTAGTTTCATTCACAAGAAACTAGCAGTCTTTGTAAAGCCCTGATCTTAAAGAACAGAGCCAAGTCTGTAGTAGGAGCTTTAGTAGTCCACGTATTCAATTTGAAGGAAAAAGAACAACTCTACAGGCTAATGCCCCTGGGACAGTGCGACAATAGAAGCAGCTGGTCTTGCATTAAAATGTATGGTAGGCCAACAAGAGCACCTGGAACTGTTCTGCCATCTACGAAAGTGAAAGTCACTACAAAGTTGTGAAAAGTACGGAATAATTCCAGATCGATGTAGCGTCATAGAGGTCTACAGCACAGAAGGCGGCCCTTCGGCCTATTGAGTCCACGCTGGACAAAACCAAGCAACTTACTACTGTAAACTCATCTTCCAGCACTTGACCTGCAGCCTTGTCTCATATCTCTCACTAGTTCATAAGAAAGGCTAAGAAATTAATGATCAGAAAGAGTTTTTTTTAAAAATTCATTTGTGGGATGTGGGCATCGCTGGCTGGCCAGCATTTATTGCCCCTCCTTAGGTGCCCTTGAAAAGATGGTAGTGAGCTGCATTCTTGAACTGCTGCAGTCCTCCTGCTGTGGGTTGACCCACAAAGTCATTAGGGAGGGAGTTCCAGGATTTTGACCCTGCGACAATGAAAGAACATGGAGACATTTCCAAGTCAGGATGGTGAGCAGCTGGGAGGGGAACTTGAAGGTGGTGGTGATCCCATGTATCTGCTGCCCTTGTCCTTCTAGATGGAAGTGGTTGTGGGTTTGGAAGGTGCTGTCTGAGGATCTTTGGTGAATTTCAGCTGTGCATCTTGTAGATAGTACACACTGCTGCTACTGAGTGTCGGAGGTGGAGGGAGTGGATGTAGTGCCAATCAAGCGGGCTGCTTTGTCCTGGATGGTGTCAAGCTTCTTGAGTGTTGTTGGAGCTGCACCCATCCAGGCAAGTGGGGAGTATTACATCACACTCCTGACTTGTGCCTTGTAGATGGTGGACAGACTTTAGAGAGTTAGGAGGTGTGTTACTCGCCGCAGTATTCCTAGCCTCTGACCTGCTCTTGTAGCCACTGTGTTTACGTGGTGAGACCAGTTGAGTTTCGGGTCAATGATAAAGCCAGAGACAGATCACAATGAAGACAAATAATGCTTGGTAGCACAAATATTAAAACATTGCTAAAAGGAGACAAGTCATCGAAGCATCTTGCACTCCTTGGGACTGGACACAAGAAATAGACTTGAAAAGAGCCTATTATTCAATTAATACAGCATGAGACGAGGGTGCTGGTTGGTTGGGCTATCGTTAGCATGGAGATGCAGCAGGTACCATTTTCTATTTTAATCAATGTTTGAGGTACTGTTAAGACTGCCTAATAAAAAAAGTTAGGACCATCTCGAGAATGAAGATGGCATTTTTCAATGATAATTTTCAGGTTAGAGGAATTTCTGTTCCTTTTTGGGGTACTTTCCTCTCAATTGCTCACCCTATGGATTTGGCTTGCCACAGCTTCACATTATCCTTTGAAAATGGATGAATCTGCTCCAAGTTTACAGTGAAAGCCTTCAATTTCTTCATTTTGAAGAAATGCTTGTCTTCAAAGATATTTCAAAGTAATCAAAGACAATTAGGTATGTTTTCACACCCAAGCTGACAGTCTTAGAACTGGTGTTGCCTGCAGGGCCAATTTATGGCCATTTAAATTGTTCAACAATGCTAAAAGGATAAACAAAACTCAACATTAGCATTACTAAACTCTAAATGTATCAGTCACTGCATTTTTTGCATTGAATATCTTTCATTCCTGATTATGTTATACAGAGTAATTTGGTGATTGAGAATTTTAGAGTCCAGTCTACAACCCTACTCCTATCTGCAGCTGCCATTGAGAGTTATTTTGGATGGTGCAATGGAGCTATACATAATCAAAATTTCATTACTTCTTCTATACTCCAAAAATCTTTGCAGAGAGGACCACAAGTCTTACTTCAAAGCGACGTTACTCAATGTGCCTTTTGTAGATGAAGTGGATTTTATTCCACAGTAACACAGTCTCATTAAAAAAAGGCTTCAGGAGAGGAAACCAAGACTGAAGTTTCAGATGACATTCAGCATGAAGCAAATGAGAGATCTCGCCTCATGTAATAAAAGCCTGTTTTGAACAGAATGTATTTCTTTCATCAAAGATTGAAAAGTCACCCCATATTTCTGTCAAAGCAAGATCTCTTTTTCCCCTTACTACTTGGCACTGAAACCCCAGGAACTTGTCAATACAATAATTCTGAGGGAACATATTAAAACCAGCTGTATAAATAAAGCCAACACATTTTTCATAAAGGAATAATCATGTAAGCTGGATAATGTAAAAAATTCACTTTATTTAAGAATAATATGCTCTATTACTTCTAACAAAGCATTGTTTTTGTCTCCAAGCCTTATCTGCAAATATGAAAAGAGAAACTATTCTAAGTACTAAGCCTCCATTTTCAGATCTGACAGTAAAAGGGGACCTATACACACCATCACTAACTCCCTTAAGGTTCATAAGGAATTGGGATATAACTAAGCTTTGCACTCCTGGTGACTACCCAGCAATTCATGGTGAATCGTGTGTACGTGTGCAGAATCAGGTTCAATTGTACTTGCTTGCTCTCGTTCAAAGAGACTTTGCCGGGAATGGAGGGTCTGAGATGTGGGGAGAGGCTGGACAGACAGACTTTTTTTTTAAATGGAGCGTTCAAGGTTGAGGGATGACATTATAACAGTTTATAAAATCATGAGGGGTATAGATAAGGTGAATGGCAGGTGTCTTTTCCCTAGGGTTGTGGATTTCAAGACTATGGGGCATATTTCTAAGGTGAGAGGAGAAAGATTTAAAAAAGACATGAGGGGCAATTTTTTTTTAAAACATAGAGAGTGGTTCGTGTGTGGAATGAACTTCCAGAGGAACTGGTGGATGTGGGTAAAGTTGCAACTTTTAAAAGACATTTCGATAAGCACATGAATAAGAAACGTTGGGAGGGATATGGGACAAGTGCAGGCATGTGGGACTAGTTTTAGTTTGGGATTACGGTCGGCATGGACTGGTTAGACCGAAGGGTCTGTTTGTGTGCTGTATGACTATGACCCACCCACCACAGCTGAAGATTCTGTTTGTGACAGCCATTATACGTTAGGAGGCTTTTGTTTTACATCATGCTATTGATTGCTGCAAGAACTTGTTTGCAAAAATGTCAGCACTCAGTGTACATGCAAACAGTCAAAGGGCATGGAACAAGCTGCTGGTAGACTGATACAGGATCATAGGTACATGCCACGACCACTAAGCCCCTCAAACCTGTTTTGTTATTTAATCTGATCACAGCTGATCTGTTACTCAACTCCACTTACACATATTTTTCATTGTCCCTTGTTACACTTAACTGGTACAAACCTATCAATCTTCATTTTGAAACTTTCAACTAACCCAGCATCAACTGCCTTTTTGAAGACAAAGTTCTAGACGTCCCCTACCCTGCTTCCCTATGCCATTATTCAACAAACCGCTCTAATTTTAAAATGATGCCCTCATGTTTTGGTTTCTAACACACAAGATACAGTTCCCATATATCTCAGCTATTAAAACCCTTTATAATGTTCTGGAGTTGCTCGTGTTGGACTGGGGTGGGCAAGGCCAACAGGTTTATTTAAAATCACAAGCTTTCGGAGCACTGCTCCTTTGTCAGGCACTTGGACCATAACCTGGTGCATTGTGACATCTGACTTTATAATATTCAACAGATCACCTCATTGCCTTCTAAATTCAAAGGAATTCCAGCCAAGTTTATGATACCAGCCCTCCGAGTTTAACATCGGTATAAATCTGGTAAATCTGTTCTGTTCTCTTTCCAAGGTCAATATACCTTTCCAGATGTTCAGTGCACAAAACATAATGCAGCACCAGGCCTTATTTTCAGGGGTTTTATTCTCTTACCATAAGATTACATGAACTTGGGTGATGACAGCATTTTGCTAATGCTGCTTCAGGACAATGCCCTGTTAGGGTACAAGATTAATCTTTTTCATTATATTTGTACATTTACATCTTCTATCACACATGGAGAATGGCTGTTTCATGGAGAATTGCATACAAAGTTAGGAGACAGTGTGTTTTCAGAATAGGAGCAACAACAACTTGCATTTATATAGCATCTTAATGCAGTAAGACTTCTGATGGTGATTCACAGGAGCTTAAATAAAGTAATACAGGTGACACACCAAGTCAAACTAGTAGATATGTTAGGAGAGGTGACCAAAGCTTTGGCCCAAGCAGAACAGAGAGCCGCATTTTACAAGGAAAGGAGGAGGGAGAGAGTCAGTGTGGTTTTGGGACGAAATTTCAGAACTAAGAGTCTCAACGGGTGGCAGTCTGGCTCCCAAAGGTAGGGCAAAGGGAGTGGGCATGCACCAAGAAGCCAACATTGGAGGCATGCAGGGTTCCCACTGGGTTGTATGACCAGACAATAATAAAAAGCAACGCATGCAACGATGTGAACAGGAGGATAACAATTTTAAAACTGTTGCTTTAGTGGACAGGGATTCAGCCAGCAAAAGGGTAAAAAGTGACTATGGCTTGTTGCAAGATAATGGAATTTTCGATGAGGTTACATTTATAGAGGGTGAATGATGGCAGATGCTGGCAATGTGGAGTTTGCTGCCATAATAACAGAGGATATCAGAGTCTCAATATGTCATTCAGCCTTCAAACCTGTTCTGCTATTCAATATATCATGACTGATCCATCTTAACCTCACCTTCCAGAACAGAATATCCCTTAATTCTTTTAGCAGTAAAATATCTTTCAATCTCTTGTTACCATCTCTATGGAGACAAAACTCTTTTAAAGATACTCAAACTGTCAGCTAAAAGAATGACAAAATTTCATGTTTTAAAACTTTTACTGTAACAAATGACAAAAAACCACTATTAAATGAACACTTTTTCTTAAGCATGTTATATTTTAAAACCACAAAATGTGACACCTCCCTTTCATACTTATCACTCATCACAATCTCCACAGAATTAAAGTCCTTTTAACAGATTCTCAGCATGAAACGGGCTCCCATATCTACGATCCACCAAGTAGTAACTTAGAATGACAATCTCCAGGTGCTTTTATTGGTTTTCGGAGAATTTCTTACATCCACCAGGAGCAGTAAAGCATCTCTTAAACTTGAGACCGTCAACCCACTACATCCAGGTGCAGTGGTTGTCAAAGTTAAACAGCCTCTTCTCCTATCTGTCCACACAAATCACTGCTGTCTCTCTGTCATATTCATGGAGTTGTAGCAAAGTTTTTAACTTGAGCTCAAAATAGCATGCACTTGCCTCTTCCCCGTAGGTGAAACGTTTTAACTTTGTATCTCGGTAGAAATGATCATCACCTATCCTTGGTCATAACTCCCTCCATTCTTAGAAGTAAATAGACTGTTTATGGCATGGCTGTTTACAGTACCTTTCTGGGATTTTGGGAGACTCAGTCTAATCATTACAAACGTAGCAACTGTTCCCATTACCTGGTACTTTCAACTCAACAGAACAATCTAAGGCTTCCTGTGATCTCTAACAATCAATTCACCCAGATTTACTGTCAGGGAGACTTCAGAACAACTCACATGACACATTTTATTTATCATATTTATAAAGCTGCAATCCAAAAATATTATATTTTCCAACCATTCTGGTCAGAGATGTTATAACACACCTCTGCAGCAGGTGGGATTTGAACCTGGACTCCTAGCCCAGTGGTAGGGGCACTAACATTCACATTTCTCTGGAGTTCGGAATTCCAAAGATCCATCATGCAGAATAAAGAAATGTCCCCTCATTTCAGTGGCAAATGGTCTTGTTCTGAGACCGTGACCCTCAGTTCTAGATTCCCGGCAGTGTTGGGGAGCTGGGGGCCTACAATCTGCATCTACCACGAAAAGCCCTTTAAAATTCCAATGAAATCACCCATCAACTCTCATTCTTCTAAAATTTTTACAATATAGCTTCATTTTACTGAATCTTGTCCAACAGCACAATCCCCTCAATCTAGAAAACAGTCTACGAACTTTCATCAGGTGTCCATTGTAAGGTCAAAATTATATGGTACACCAGAGGTGGTCTTGTTAAGGTCCTGTATAATTCTACTAAGGTTTCGTTCCTCTTATGCTCCAACATTTTTGCAATAAAGCAGACCATTATTTTTGTACCTGGACATTACTTTTCTGTCATTCACGTACAAAGACACTCAAGTATCTCTGAATATCTACAATTCCTCGTTTCTTACCATTTAAAATTGTTTCGTCATTCTACTTCTCCTTCTAAAGTTGATGAATTCACACTTCCCCATATTGTATTCCATCTGCAGTGTTATTGCCCACACAGTTGACCAGTCTATTTTTTTTATGACCCGTTTGAATCTCCTCACCCACAGATCCTAGGGGGAGTTACAGTCCTACTTAATGACAGCCTCCAACCTAAAAATGACTCAAGTTATTTCACTCTGTTTTCTGTCCATTAACCAATCCTTAATCCATGTTAATACTATCTCCACACAGTATGAGACACAATTTTGTGCAAAAAACTCTTGTGATGTTTCTTACTGAGGTTTTCTTTTGAAAATTCACATGCATGAGATGCTAAGGTAAATTCACATTCTGGTCTATTTGAACCATTCGCTCACACTGGACAGGAAAGCATCACTACCAAGGAATATAAAACATTGAAAATGGACTTCTGAAGGCATGAGTGTTGTGGGAGTAAAATGAACATATTCTGATGGAATCAGAGATAGTAGGAACTGCAGATGCTGGAGAATCCGAGACAACAAGGTGCAGGGCTGGATGAACACAGCGGGCCAAGCAGCATCATAGGAGCAGAAAGGCTGACGTTTCGGGCCTAGACCCTTCATCAGAAAAGGGGGAGGGGAATGGGGTTCTGAAATAAACAGGGAGAGAGTGGGAGGCGGATAGAAGATGGATAGAGGAGAGGATAGGTGGAGAGGAAACAAACAGGTCGAAGAGGCGGGGATGGGGCCAGTAAAGGTGAGTGTAGGTGGGGAGGAAGGGAGGAGATAGGTCAGTCCAGGGAGGATGAACAGGTCAAGGGGGCGGGATGAGGTTAGTCAGTAGGAGATGGAGGTGCGGCTTGAGGTGGGAGGAGGGGATAGGTGGGAGGAAGAACAGGTTAGGGAGGCGGGGACGAGCTGGACTGGTTTTGGGATGCGGTAGGGGGAGGGGAGATTTTGAAGCTTGTGAAATCCACATTGATACCATTGGGCTGCAGGGTTCCCAAGCGGAATATGAGTTGCTGTTCCTGCAACCTTCGGGTGGCATCGTTGTGGCACTGCAGGAGGCCCAGGATGGACATGTCATCTGAGGAATGGGAGGAGGAGTTGAAATGGTTCGCGACTGGGAGGTGCAGTTGTTTATTGCAAACCGAGCGTAGGTGTTCTGCAAAGCGGTCCCTGAGCCTCCGCTTGGTTTCCCCGATGTAGAGGAAGCCACACCGGGTACAGCGGTGCAGTATACCACATTGGCAGATGTGCAGGTGAACATCTGCTTGATGTGGAAAGTTTTCTTGGGGCCTGGGATGGGGGCGAGGGACGAGGTATGGGGGCAGGTGTAGCACTTCCTGCAGTTGCAGGGAAAAGTGCCGGGTGTATTCCTGGTTTCAAAGCTTGGACTAGATTTGACGCAGCACATGGCATCGGGAAATGTGGTGGCCAAGTCTAATTAACCACAATATCCTAGCTGTGGCAAAACATTGGAAGGTGAAAGGGGCAGACGCAGGATTCCCAACCACCAGTGATGGGATGTCAATTCAGTTCAAGAGTTTTCCAGGATCACAACCATCTTTATCAGTTTTACCATAGGCAGGTGATCGTATAGAGAACATAAATATGACCAACGTAATTCAACATTTTCAACCAACAGCAGAGAGACCCATTTATCTCGTGCTTGCATGTGTTAGGTAACCATTAACCTAAAGATGAAATAAATATTAGGAACTTACAAATAAGTTGGAACTTTTCATTCTAGAAAAAGTCCAAACTTCTATCAGAACAATTTGAACAAAATTAGCACTTGTTTAAAACAGGAAAATATAGGGAGCACTGAAGACATTCAAGTAAGCCTTTCATAATTAATAACTCAGAACCCAATTCTCAATTGTGAATTATTAAACAGCTGCTCTTTTCTTTTTACACCTTCAGTTTATCAGTGCCCCACTAACGGGCAGACTCCTAAGTCCTTCCACCAAGTTATCAACTGCACATTACTAAGCTTCAGCTTCCTTCAAAACGCTTGAGCCTTTAGAAAATGATTACTGCTGGAGCACGTGGTAATGCTGAGCAGAAAGTGGTGCCTGGAGTCATACCAACTACTGCATGCTCAAACCTTTAACTTTAGAAGCCCACTGTGAATATTCAATTTAATAAGTTTTTTACCTCTCTATCTTTTTCTTAATGGGTCACAATAAATCCTGTAAAACATAATTATTTCTTTCAAAATCTAGCTTCCATTTCATTTAGTCCTCTGACAGTTACAGATACTTTATAGACTTTTTTAAAATTACAAGCAAAGGTCATATGTCACTTTATTGTACAAAGTATTAAGAAAATTATTTTTATACTACATGTGTGAATAGAGGAGCAGTGGTTTATTTCTCTGTCAGGACCACTTTCAGACAAATGATTGTGCCATGTGTACTGTCCTTTAGGTATTACCCACAGAGCTGCTGTTTAATATATGTAATTTTATTACATTACTTTAATAGGCCACAGTAACTCAATAACCTGTTGCACTGCATTTTGCTTAAAAAATAATTCCTTGTAGGAATATCAAATAATGCAACTAATTATATTCGCTTTTCATGGCAAGTACCTATAAAGAAACATATCATAGACAGACTGCACAAAAATAGTCAAGTTTAAAATAATGCATTTTACATCTGAAATGTTGTAAACAGTTGTACAATCTCTTAACAATGCAAAATTTTGCAGAACATTGTTGTGCTTTTGCTTCTGTAACCACATCAAAACAAAATGCCTACATCAATGCCTATCTTTACTGTCAGCGTAAACTACTGGAGCCATATATAAGGTACTTACAGTGAGGGATTTGCAATATGGAGGTAGAGAGAGAGTGGGGATAACGGGGTCAAATTACCATTCTGGGCATAGTGAGGGTGAAAATTTTGTTCCAAATTGTGTAGGCTTCCAAGAGTGGTGTTACAGTCCAAATTCCTGTTCAATATCCTTTAAATAATTATGAACTTAAAACTTCCATGAAATAATGCCTTTAGATTATGAAATAAACTATTTTCTTTCCTTGCATTAAAGTGTATCAATTGATATCTTTAAGAATAGCAAGATACGGATTTATTGAGAGATTAGAAAATGGGCTTAGTGTTAAAAAAGTGTAATTTTAGCAGTGTCCACTCAACCACCCGTCAGTATTTTAAATTTATATGACATTGAAACATGACTGATTCACAATTTAAAAATTCTAAAACATGCCTACTTGTGCATTAGTACGTAGAACGAGCATTATTAGAAGCGTCTTCTCAAATGTTCAAATGGGAACCTGATTTATGCCTGATGTACCTTATACTTAAAATTCTTTGATACACTAATTTGGAATTCAGCAAATTTCATGAAAAACCACGTCAAAATGTTGATTTAAGTATTCTGTTGGTAAACTAACTATAAATAAGCAAGCGTCATTGCAGGAGCTGTACTTTATCAAACTGCATTACGTTGAAAGGCAGGTGGACCAGAGGTGGAGTTGTATTAAGAGTTATATCCTAATAAACTAAACAGCCAAGAACTGTTCTGCTTGATTCATAAATCATACAACAATCTGAGGATTAAAATAAGTAATTTTTAAATCTTTCTGTGGCAACCCATTTAAATCATCAACACAATCTGAAGATATAAAAAATTTGTAACCAAGTATATTTATGCAAAGGTACTTAAACACTCCAATATATCTCATCTGTTGGCATGAGTCAGAACATGTGCTGTGTGTTGATTATTAAAAACTATATCATTCTGAAGAATTATAGGTTTTATAAATTGTATATGGTGGGAGTGAACCAAAATCTTTTGGCCTGATTGATTCTTTTTCTTGGTCAAAATCCAAGGCACGGGCGACATAGCAGCACTTTCTCCTCTATGTCAGAAGCTTTTTAGGTTCAATACTCACTCCAAAAATTCAAAAACAAAATTTACACTGACAGTTTACTGTGACGCTGAGAGAGTCCTACACTGGCAGAGGTGCCAAGTTTGAGATGAGACATTAAATTAAGATGCTGTCTGCATTTTCACTGAATTTAAAAGATCTTATGCAGTATTCAAAAAGAGCAAAGGAGCTCTTCCATATAATAATGATGTTTAAGTCAACGTCACTGCAACAGATTACATGGGGGCCATGTTTCCCTACAGTCCAACTCTGAAGTACTTAATAATGCTTTGGACTATCCAAAGATCATGAAATACATGTCAGGCTTCTTTGCACCTTTTCACCCCATTTTCCTCTTTCCTTGAACTATCTTATAAAATACGACTGCTCTCTAACATCTGCCATTACCATTCTGTAATTAGAACAGGCAGCTGGTAGGATTGGTCCACAGCATGTTCTGTACAATATATACATTTCACTTTCCCCACCCAAAATAATGTTACCTCAAGGGAGAGGCAAAAACAGGTTAAAAGCCCAGGACAATTCGAGGACAGAAATAAAAATTCAGAGAAATTCCTCTACAACCTCCCTACAGGGATCTTAGCAAGTCCAGGAGATCATTCTGGGCCTGATAATTGTATTGAACACATATGTTTGCACAAGGTAACCTTCAGACCAGACAGAACAGGCCCAGTTTGCACATGCCTACAGTCTCTTCCAATGAAAAGCCATTCCCAGGGAAAAAAACCACCTCGTGGCATTCATCCAAGATCTTGTCTCCTACAGTTTAAAATTGTTACCCCGCAATCTATTTGAGAAATTGGCACCTTATAGATTTTTTTTTTTAAGAGAGGAGAAGGATAAGAGGAGATTTCACTGAAGATTTCAAAATCATGAGGGATCTATACAGAGCAGATAAGGAGAAACTGTTCCCACCTTTAAATGGATTGAGAATGAAAGGACACAGTTTTAACATGTTTTGCAAAGTAAGCAAATAAGAGGTGATAAAAATACATTTCACGCAGCCTTGTAGTCAGGCTGATGTATGCACTGTCTGGAAGTTTGGTGAAGGGTGGTTCAATTGAAGCATTTAATTCAATTGAGGCCATTGGATGATTATGTAAATCGAAACAATGTGCGTGGTTTTGGGAAAAATCATGTTGGGCCAAATGGCCTCTGTCTGCAGTGTAACAATTCTATGATTTTGTTTGATTAGAATTAATTAACCGGAACCCAAGATATTTCCTTTGTCATTGCATAAACATCAATCAGATCTTAAATGTACAGCTCCATCTCTGCAAGACCATCTCAGTAACTACAACACTTCAAATAGGGAATTAACTCATCAGTTCTCATCTTGGCCAAGCTTCAATATCATCTGACATGCAGGAATACCAAAACTAAGATTGTATTCTAAGTGAGGGCTGACCTAGACCCTGCATAAAAGCAAAACCAGATACATTGTGTTACAAGGTAATGCACCCTAACACTTCCTTCACTCTAACTATTGTTTTACAAGATTACTCATGAACCTGCAGAGAACTATGTACTAGAATACCAAAGCAAAGCAAATACTGTGCAAGAATTGACATGCTGTATTTATTCACGAAACATTTGAGTTAGAAACAACCAAGCAATGCATTCTTGGTTAGCTTGGCTCAGACCAGCTATGAAATTAATTCAATTCAACAAATAGCTCATAACAGTTTTAGCTGAATGAAGCTGCACAGCTTTATACATGGTTGTTAATACATCTTCAAGGTTTTGTTACTGACGATGATTTAAATACAGAATTACACTGTAAATTTGCCTCTCTGACTGCTGCAATATGCATTTGGGGAATAAAAGTGAAGAGTTTTAGGTCATCTTCAGGGTAACAAAATCTCAACATTAAAACAACAAGCATGTGGTTTCATTTTCTTCAATAAATTATTATGTTGGAGTAAGAAAGAAGCTTGGCTTCGAGAACAACAACATACAAACTCACATCACATCTACAATGTTGATGCTTTATTGCATTCTAGTACAGTTACCTGCTCCTCCTCTCAATAGATGTATCCTGGGGGCACTTAAAGTGACCCATTAACAATTTGACATGGCTTTGTTGCAGAATCCTCCATTATTTATTCCTACTTCTACTCCATAATCTGAGTACAATTCTTAGACTTTAATTTCAGACACACAGTGTACACATTTGAGTTCTACACTGTGCTCATTTCAAATGGTGTTGTTGAATGTGAGTTTTTAAGTGTTTACATGTATTTTAAATGTTCCTCTAATCCCAAATAAAAGCTCTCTTGTTTCATTTTCCTTTTACGTAAAGGAATACAAACCAGACACACTACTTTTGAATGCTGATTTAACTAAATATAAACTGTGCATGTTGGCACCATAATTCATGATCACTGAGTGTCCTGGGCCTATCATTTTATGCTTTATTTTATCATAAATCATTCATCCATCCCTATCCCACTGAGCATGCATACTAATATTTATTAGGCCAGGAACAAATGGATACAGCTTCAGGGTCAAACATTGGGTTGTTGCTGAACCCTCCTTTCAGTAATACTAATGCGTTAGATTATTAGACAGGAATTGATAGAAGAGGGACGCTCAGCTAGAGAGTTCTTTACTTATTGCTTGATTTTCCTATTAAGTTCAGTACAAATTTCCACCTGAACTCTGTAGCTGTTAGCTCCTTGATGGAACCTGATTACATGCCTTCAGTAACCTCAAAAGGACCTGACCAAAGTACGCAGTTTTGCAGGAAAAGTTCAAAGTCAGGTGTTAACCAATTAACCTATCATAGAAGCTTTGGAAACAAGCCTATTCCTGGCTTCAAATTACACTTTGTGCAGGTAGAATGAGCCAAGACCAACACACTCAGTGATTACTCCCTTCCTCATCTACAGGAATTGAACCCAACTGTGGCTCAAAATCGCATTCAGTTGGCATAGGGTACATCAGCAGATATTAGGAATCTAACTCCATATCTCCTTAGTCAGTAGAGTTGTTGCTAACCAGATAAACATGTCTAGATATCAGGGGAGAATAATTATTTTTTCTCAATGAATTTTATTTTTAAAATCAGGAATGTCAGTGTCAGAAAATAACACTTTTTCTAATTCTATGTTAAATGAAGGTAGCATGAAATGTGTGTTACATGGAAGGTCAGCACTAATTCTTTAAAGTTATATTATGTTTAACTATTGACAAAGTTTTTTGATGAAAACAAAGAGGTTGGTGAAGATGTTTCAGAGATAGTAGGAACTGCAGATGCTGGAGAATCTGAGATAACCAGGTGTAGAGCTGGATGAACACAGCAGGCCAAGCAGCATCAGAGGAGCAGGAAAGCTGACGTTTCGGGCCTAGACCCTTTTTCTGAAGAAGGGTCTAGGCC
>NC_063346.1:12807311-12834114 GCF_021869965.1 Rhincodon typus
GGCCTAGACCCTTCTTCAGAAAAAGGGTCTAGGCCCGAAACGTCAGCTTTCCTGCTCCTCTGATGCTGCTTGGCCTGCTGTGTTCATCCAGCTCTACACCTTGTTATCTCAGGTTGGTGAAGATAATGTGATTAGTGTGTTAGACATGGAGATTCAGAAGCCATTTGATTAAAGCTGAAAAGGTAAAGTCCATGAAATAAAAGGGACAGAGATGACATAGATACAAAGTTGACTGGGTGAGAAGCAATGAGAGATGAGAGGGAATGGGGCAGAGATGACATAGATACAAAGTTGACTGAGTGAGAAGCAAAGTGAGAGGGAAACTGGAGGGCGGTACACAGCAGGATTCCACAGGGGTGCTCTGAGGAGAACTGCTTTTCTTGGACTGCAGACCTGTGACCAGTGGTGTTCTGCAGGAATCGGTGCTGAATCCACCGTTGTTTGTCATTTATATAAACGATTTGAATGAGAGTTTAGGAAGCATGGCTAGTAAGTTTGCGAAAGACACCAAAATTGGTGGTATAGTGGACAGTGAAGAAGGTTAACTAAGATTACAAAGGGATCTTGAGCAAGTGGGCCAATGGCCCAGGGAGTGGCAGATGGAGTTTCATTTGAATAAATGCGAGGTGTTGCATTTTGGTAAGATGAACAAGGGGAGGACTTATACAGTTAATAGTAGGGCCCTGGGGAGTGTTGTCAAACAAAGGGTCATGGGGTTTCATGTATATAGTTCTTTGAAAGTCACGTCACAGGTAGACAGGTGTTTTTTTTTTAATTCATTCACGGGATGAGGGCATCACTGGCTAGACAGAATTTATTGCCCAACTGTAATTACCCAGAAGGCATTTAAGAGTCAACCACATTGCTGTGGGTCTGGAGTCACATGTAATCAGTTTCCTTCCCTAAAGGACGTTAGTGAACCAAATGGGTTTTTCAGACAATTAACAATGGATTCACGGTCATCATTAGACACAATTCCAGGTAAAGAAGGCATTTGGTATGCTTCCCATCATTTCTCAGACCATTGAGTATAGGAGTTGGGATGTCAAGTTGTAGTTCTACAGGACATTGGTGAGGCCATTCTGGAGCACTGTTTACGGTTCTGGTTGCCCGGCTGTTGGTAGGATATTATTAAATTTAACAGGGTGCAGAAAAGATTTACAAGGATGTTACTGGGATGGAGGGCTTGAGTTATAAGAAGAGGCTGGATAGACTGTGACTCTTTTCACTGGAGCATAGGAGGTTGAGGGTTGACCTTATACAGGTTTATAAAATCCTGAGTGAGCTCAAACGAGACAGCACATTTTTAAGGTGAGAGGAGAAAGATTTAAAAGGGACCTGAGGAGCTACTTTTTCGCAAAGAGGGTGATTTGTACGTAGAAGGAAATGCCAGAGGGAGTGATAGATGCAAGTTAAAAAGACATTTGGACAGGTACGTGAATAGGAAAGGTTTACAGGGACATGGGCCAAACACAGGCAAATGGGACTAGTTTAGTTTGAGAACATGGTAGGCATGGACAAGTTGGACCAAAGGGTCTGTTTCCATGCTGTACAATTCTATATCAATGACCTAGACTTGGTACATTAAGTGCAATTTCAAAATTTGCTGTTGATGCCAAAGTTGGAAATATGATAGTTTTCAACAGGTTATAAACAGGAATAGGTGGACACATGGCAGATAAACTTTAACGCAGAGAAGTATGAAGCGATTCATTTTAGTCAGACAAATGAGGAGTAGCAATATAAGACAATGATTGAAATTCTAAATGGGGTGCAAGGACAAAGGGACCTGGAGACTCATGGACATATGTCAATGGAGGTCGCAGGCTAAGTTGAGAAAGTGGTTCATAAAATACTGTACATACTGTATAAAGTACAAAATTGAGGAGGGTATTGTGCACATTTATAAAAACTTGGTCCAGCCGGTGTGTGTCAATTCTGGGCACCACCGTTTGGGTGGATGCAAAGGATTTAGAAGGATACAGAAAAGATTTATGAGAATGGTTTCAGGGTGAGGCACAGATAGACTGGAAAAGCAGGGCTTTCTCTTCAGAGTAGAAAACATGGACAGAAGATTTATTAGAGATATTCGAAATCATGAGAGTCTTAAACTAAGTAAATAGAGGTAATTAGTTCCAATTGGGAGAAGTGTTGAGAAACAGAGGGCACTGAAATAAGACGAATAGCAAATGAAGCAAAGGTGAGGGGAGGAGAAGTTATTTTGCAGAAAGTCGTTCGGGTCCATAATACACTTCCTGAGTGTGTTATGGAAGTAGATTCAATCATGGCTTTCAGAAAGGGATTGGATAACTATTTGAATGGAAAGAATGCATACAGCTAAGGGGAAATTTGGGAGAGTGGGACTAGCAGGTCATTCTTGGAGAAAGTTGGTGCGAACATGGAGAGTCAAATAGCCTCCTTCTGCACAGGAACCACATGATTCCAGAACAATAAAACAAAACATCTCTAGGACTATCCCATTAAAGTACATTCAGCTCAATCTGAAAATATCCTCCTACTGATGTGACATTGTATCTCCTATATAAGCTGGAGTGATATGTAAAATGTTAATGTATAAGTATGGTTAGTTTGATGATAGAAACTACAAAGTGCTTACATCTCAAGTTGCTGGTAGAACCAGGTTCATGTGCTTTGAGTAAAGTCAGTTCTACTAATGAGATAATAGTTTGAAAAATAGCCTAGCGCAAACCTTCATGCTTATCAAATGTGAACAGGATAAATAAACACACACTTGGCTAAAGGACCAATTGGAAACAACCACTTGCTACTACTAATACAGACCTGCTGCTATACTGTCACAAAAAATACTATTTCAGGGCAAGTGTAATAAATAATTTCCAAGTAAATTTGGTGGGCAAAGGTGGGGTGTTGGGGTTACAATGTGCTCATAGGGGTCTACAGCACAATAAACATCCTTTGGCCCATCAAGACTGCACCTGCAAAACTATTCTAAACTCATTTTGCATCATTTGACCCATAGCCTTAGATGCCTTGGCATTGCAAGTGTACATCTAAATACTTCATAAATATTATGAGGGTTTCTGCCTCTGCCACATTTATAGGCAGAGAGTTCTAAATTCCCACCACCTTCTGAACTAAAAAATAGCTTTCCTCACATTACCTTTAAACCTCCTGTTCCTAATCTTAAATCTATGTCCCAGTCATTAATTGCTCCATCAAGGAGAAACGTTCTTTCCTGTATATCCTATCTGTGCCCCTTCCAGTCACAAAAAAACTATAACACAATGATTTTTTTTCTAATCCAAATGCTACTTTTTGTGTCTACTTACAGGTTTCTAGTCTTGTAAGCTTCTGCAAATTGTTCAACACTTCTCAGGGAAGATAAATCCAAAGTCATAGTTTCTACCTTGGCTTTATGCTGAAATAAAACACAAGTGAACAACGTTAATATTAGAATCATCAATGGCCAGAGGTCGTCCAACTATCTACACAAAAGCAGAGAACGTCATGGTTTGGTCTCAATCCCAAATTAATGGCTGGACCCATTTTTGAACAATAAATGAAAATTGTAAAACAGAGTAAAAGAGAAAAGGGAAAATAAAGAAAAACTTTTCGATACAGCTCATGAAATAAAAATCAGATTGTACTGAGTTGCTTAGGTGACAGACTTGATAAGGCAGTTTGGCAGTCGTAAATTATAAGTTTCATGCTCCTGCTGCCTCCATTTATCAAGCAGGTTTGTGCTGGATAATGTGCTTGTTTCACACCACTCCACTCTTGTAGTAGGACTGCCAATTGAGTTATTTGGATATAAGGCAATTTGCTGAAGTGATTTCAGCAATCTGAATTGTGAGTTGCTGTGTAAATACACATTTGGTGCAGGAAAAAGAAGTGCACTTAAGAAAGTTAACACAAAACAAAACAACTGCTCCTAAAAGCTTTTCCGAACTACAGCATGTAATGCATTCATCCTTAAATGAATCATCATATTACACATGTTCATAAAAATTTGGCATTGAGTAGGTGAGAATGGCGTTAAAATCCGCAATAAATGCAATTTTACTCAATCTCAGAGCATGCTATTTTTATTTGTAAATATTCTGTATTTTCTGGTCAGCCATAAAATTCTTCCTTTAAATAAAGCTCTTTTGTTTTAGAAGTTCTTTTCATGGCTAAAAACTGATTTACATTCTTGCTAAAAGCATTGTTATGGTTTTTAGGCCATATCATAAATCTTAAATCCATTATTAATGATGTCGTGAAAATACAGATCACACAAAGGATAGAATCACAGTAGCTGAAGTTTAAAAATTACACCAGGAATCCAATACCACGTGCCCATTAATCAGGGCACTCCCAGTATGAATTCTAGTTTTAGAAAAGTTGTCTAGAGAACAGAATGAAAATGGCTGAGGTACAGCAAAGAATGGAAGACAATTCACTGAGTAAATTATAAAAAATGATTTTCCACCAGAATTTGTTTTGCAAATTATTTCCATTGCAGAAAGAATTTTATTTTATACTATGTATTTTGTCTATAAATAAACTTTGTCACCTATCAAATACCAGAACTACATGACTAATGATGGCCAAAATCCACTATTCATAAAGCAGCATTCATTAGCCACAGCAAGGAGAGCAATATTGTACATATTATGTTAAATTGTTTTGTGGCCAGAAAGTTCCTAATAGTTAAGAAAATGTTCTTTTCATATAATTTTTCGTTATACAAAGGGTGTGAGCTCAAAATAGGGCAATTCTTAGTATGTAGTTCTTCCATTTTTAAAAGAAAAATTACTTTAAAATTTTTAAAGCTAGGAATGCATTAGAACATGTGCTTTGAGCAGTTACAGTATTAATGATATTGAGATTGACTGGGCCACCACTTTATTGTGTCATTAGAAAAAGGTTTTGATTCCACATAAATGGAAATTTTATACTCTGTGATAGAATCATAGAGGTCTGCAGCACAGAAAAGCCCTTCAGCCCATCAAGTAAGCACCCATCAAAATCAAGCACCTGATACCCTGGCAAGACAGCAAACTCCTCAATCCAAAGCAATTTGCTCTCCAACATTAACTCTTTGAGAGATACATCACAATACTCCCCAATAGATTGTCTCTGTCTGATTGTGGCATTCCTACCAGGAGATCTGCTGTGATAAATCCTTTTTGTCAATTTTGCAATTTTGCCAGATGCAATTAATTAATCTGCAGCTCACAATCTTTACAGAGTCAGCACAAGATTTTATATCTTGTGATCAGCTTAATATAGCATGAGGAAAATGAGGAAAAAATGAAATAATTTATCTATTTTTAGCTTGGTGGTAGTCCAGTTTAACTCGAGAAAATAAATGCATTTATATAGCACCTTAACACATTAAAAATATCTTGAAGCAGCATTCAGATTATGTGGATATACACTTTAAACCTTGGAAATGCAGGGTAAATATTAGTTCCTTTTTCCAATTTTTTATGACTCTTCCTTCAAAATTGAAGCAAATGAGTAGGAGAATCTAGATGGAAATTCACCGAGTTTTGAGAACTGTTTGAGCCAGAATTGGGCTCCAAACTTAACTAAACGTTAATGTGAGAATTTGTAGACTTGAGTGAACAATAGGCTTAATTATTAGTACGGTTGGCAGATAACTTTGATCATAGCTGAAACTATTTGGCCAGAATTTATGTTAGAACAGTTCAAACTTTGGACCCAACTGCAACCTTCATAGTTTGATTAGGGAATTTAGTCTCTGTAGTTACATGAGGACTAACATTTATATAAGACTATAAAGAACAAATCCTCCAGGATTACTTCCATGAAAATATTACTTAATGGAAATTACTTGGTCTGTGAGAAGGGTAGATTCTGTCTCACTGAAACCTCACAGTTTTTCTGAAAAGAAAGAGCATTTCATGTTCATCACAGTACACCTGGGCTTTGAGAATACTTCTGAATTCTTGAATCAAAAGACATTTCACAAGATTTAGGCAGCAGTAAAATCTTAAATAAATCTTGAACCTAGTTATGAAAGTGTCAAAAAGATGTGCAAGTATATTTTGAACCTGGTGTGGGCATGCGTGACATACTGAGAATGGCACAGCTGGGATGCTCCTGGGTTCCTATTGTTTCTGATTTAGATAAGCAATCTGGATTTGAAAACACAACCTATTTCATATAGAATATAAATTTAAGACAGGACAAGATTTGCAAGATGATCTCAGCTGAAATTCAATGCAGGAAAATGGAAGTTGTAGTGTATTTTACAAGAAAAAGACAATTAGAAGATAATTATAATGCAAAATTTCAATTTAAACAATGTTACACAGCATGGAACTGTAGATACAAAGTTGCAAAAGATGTCAAGAAGGATTTTTCCACTTAGAGAATCATAACAACTTCCATTTCTGTACCCAATCAGAACTGACTTTCTTGATTTGAATTTAGCAACAAAAGTCTGGTATTCCCTGACGCATTCACCATGCAACACCATTGGTAGCCAGAGTTCATTTGCCAATCAATCAGCCCTGTCTTCTCATGAAGTAAAAATTGCTGTTCCCTTTGAGATTTGGGGACAAGACGAAAAGCTTCAATAACTTGTTTCTTTTCTCAGTAATGCTCACTATTACCTGGGACACCTTTTATTTAGAGTGATGGGCGCACACATTACAAATTGTTTCAAAAGACTGTCTGATTCTGTGATGGCACGCCATAGGTTTCCAGAGAAGGTTGAATTACGAGGGCTAAATGGACTCCAAAGTACAACTTTGGTTCAGTGGTCGCACTTTCAGCTTGAAGTCAAAGGGTTATTGGTCTGAATTGGAGGAGTAAATCTAAGTTGAAAGTTCACTGCAGTGCTGAGTGAGTGTCGCAATGACAGCAATACAGTCATTCGGACAAGATATTAATTTGGGTCTGCATCCCCAGTCCACCAGGACATAAAGACAGACTTTCTAGCATTTACCTGGATAAATAATGGGCTTGATACAAAACATAAAATCTATGTAAGTTTTTCAAGTATTCATCAGCAACCCTATTATTAACCCATGTCACATCATTATCACTCCACAAACTATAAGGCAAAGACATTCTTCCAAACTTAATGGTATATTATTAATTCCAAAGCAAACAAACAGTGGAAGTTACATTGACAGCACCATAGATTCAAATTGTTCCTTCTTGCTACCAGATGTCAGTGATGTTTCTCTGCCCCAAAGTGTTTCAGACACATTTGATTTGATCGAGGTTCATGCTTCAACGAAGGTATTTTATACAGCAGGGCTCCCAGGGTTTAACAGACATGCTTTAGCAAAGCTAATTAGTTGTATAAACACAGAAGTTCTATTCTCCATCTGTTGACTGTGCCCAACCCCAGCACTTAGAACAATTTCTATCAGATAGGGATTAAACTAAATATAAATTTTGTTATTCTTTCATGGGATGTGAGCATTGTTAACAAGGCTGGTATCTGTTCCTGGGCCTTAATTGCCCTGGGATAATTGTACTGAGTTACTATCTTGACCCACAGCCCACCTGATCTAGGTACACCCCCATCCAGCTCCCCCCCAACCCCCCCCCCCCCCCCGCCACACACACACCCCCTCCTTCACCCTTCTTGCCTCTGCCCAATGCTTCAGAACCAGGTGCAGAGAAAAGAAGACATTCAGTTGGAAATGATACATGAAAGCCACCCAACCAGTCTAAGAGCTCATTTCTCTCTTAGGTTCAGAATTCTACATCACTTTAGTAATGGCAATAGGAATGAAGCATTGTTCAACAAGAGGGCAAGGCAGGTCATACAATCTTTCAGTGAGGTGTATGAGAAATCCTGAGCTAACTGACTGAAAGAATACAAAGATTGTTAACAAGTGCTGCTATTCTGCAGACTTCAACCAAACATATTTACTCCTCACCAATTCCAGATTACAGTTAGTATTAATACAATTAGCAGCTAAAAGCATCAGAGGATATTTAATCTTTTACAGTAACTGAGTTAGCAATGAAAGATTGAGGGTGCCACTCATTCACCCCCATTCCCAATCTATTTAAGCTTCTTTCTCTCCACAAAAGGTACAATTCTCTCCAAACCGAAGATGCACTACCTTTGTTTTCACGACCACCAATTGGGAATGATCACTTAGAATGATACACTGAAAGATCTAAATACAATTGCACTGTGACAACTGAGGTGGAAAGAGTTAATTGAAGTACCTTAAATAATGAGCCTGCTTTATGCATTATGAGCATTAACTTTGCCATTGACTTCAACAGAAGTGGCAAGTGGATACACAACCAGCCGCCTCTCAAAAATGTGGACAGAGTAAGTGGTGAGAACTGTTACTGTTTTCTGCTAACTTCTCAGAAGTAGACAGAATATTACAATGCAGGAATTATTTGACAATCTGAAGATCAGCATGCAGCTATGTGGACAATCAGAGACCGTATCCAAACACAAATCTCAGGCTTCAATTCCCTTAACAATACTTGTCAGCTAAAATCATATGCGTCATTTTTAAATTCTGTCTTTTCATTTGCCTCAGTATTACCTTGTAACATTAAAAAAAATCTCATCAGTTAGCCCTACTGCCAGAAACTTAATCTTCCGACAAAGCTCGAAGTCACGGCCTTGTCTTGCTGCCTGGCAATGCAGTCATGTGCTAATGCTGCACACAACATTAATCCTCTGCACGCTAACAGATGCTGGCAGGATTTTAGGTCGAAATGTATTTATAAAATGACAAATTATGTTTTGTGTTGTATGTAGACAGCAATGGAGGCCACAAATAAGCTGATAAATGTCAACTACACTTTACCACAAACAGTTTATTTTTATTAGGGTACAACCATAAATGTTCTTCAAGCTGGACTGAAGATTTATTTAGTGTAGGAAGAAAACAAGATTACATTTGACGTAAAGCAGTATGTGCCATATCACTGGTGTTCTGGGCAGCATGTCCTCCTGGGAACCAGTGATGCAGTACTACACTAACAAAGCTGCTGTCTGCTGCAATACACACCAAGCTCCATTTTCTAAAATAACAAAAAACATACATTAAATTAATACAGATCTGATTAACTCCAAAAAGCAGCAGTTTATTTCACAAAATTATGTAAAACTTAGTCTAAGTTATAACAAATACAGGGAATGATCTCAGAAAGACCAATGCCAAATGGCCTGTCATTTATCACAAGGCAATCTTCACTAATGCGTGAAAATTACTACAATATCTGACAGTACAAGACCAGAGCACAGATAAACAGTATTTAGCCTGGTTATCCATTTCATTTGTTACAACTGCCAGAATAATTAATGCATTATTCATGCTTATAATTCCACTTTAAATTGTTAAACTGAAAGAAATACGAAATAATTCACTGTTTATACCAAAAAGGTATTTCACATCTCTTTTGGATTCATTGCAATTAAATAACCTGCCATCATGTAATGATTCTTTAGTACATTCACAACCTCAAGCAGTTCAGGCACACAGTCTGACAACTAAACTCAAACTTGGTTTGTTGCAATGCTTTTTGTGAGCATTGCACATGACAGCAAATGCAAAATGTCACCACTTCGCACAACACAGGAGTAGACACAGAGCATTTGGCCACTTGTAACTTCTCTGCCTTTCAATACAAACAAGCTGATCTGAATATATTTCAAATCTGACATTCTCATCTATCCCAATAACCTTTGATTTCCCTGGCTAACAAGAATCTAACTATCTCTGCCCTAAAAATATTTCAGGAGCCAACTTCAATCACCTTTCAAGGTAAAGACAGTTCCAAAGGTGCACAATGCTCAGAGAAAATAATTCATCTCTATCTCTGCAAATTGATCCTCAGTTCTACTGCAAAATGATAAGTAAATTACTGCAGATGCAGGAAATCTGACTTTAGAACAGAAAATGCTGGGAATACTCGGTGGATCAGTCAGGATCTGTGGAGAGAGAGTGACAGAGTCAACATTTCAGGTCATTGACCTTTGATTAGAATAGCTGTCTTCGACCTGAGAGAGTTAGTATCTCTATAAATGCTGCCTGATATACTGATTGATGCGTCTTTTATACCTACATACTACAACACAGATTAAAATCAATGCTACCAGCGTCAACATAATGTAAAGTAAACCAATTCAGAAAATATAGGTTGTTGAATCATACACATGTATAAAAAGATACAGTCAGCATCTAGAATAGTAATTCTTGCAAATGTCCAGTAGAAAAGCTCAACTTAAAAATGAAGAGTCATCTAGACTTGAAACATTAGCTTGCTTTCTCGCCATGGATGCTGCCTGACCCGCTGTGATCTCCAGCATTTGTTGTTTTCAGTTCAGGTTCCAGGTTCTGCAGTAATTTGCTCCAAAATTGCGTTTAACTATTGAATTAGGGAGGCATCGAATAAAACGTTGATGCATCCTTACAGCGAACATGAACTCTCCCGAAACGTCAGCTTTCCGGCTCCTCGGCCTGCTGTGTTCATCCAGCTCTACACCTTGTTATCTCGTATTTTAGAAAGCACGTATTTTCTTTTTGTGCCCTGTCTCTTTAAGACTAACATGGATAGGGGAGTAATCTGAAACTGGACAACTGATTTCCTGATTGTAACATCATAAAAATCCAAAAAAAAACCTATGACCTTAATAACAGAAACTTGTATTGATTTACCCAAATTAACCTGGAGTTGCAATGGGGATGAACAGTTAAGAGGCAACTGATAAATAGAAAACTAGTTGCAGTCAGGTTACATTTCAGTCTACGTTTTCTGTTTGCCAGTTCAGGACACACCGTCCAGATGAGAAATCGAGCAAGGCTCTCTCTGAATGGATCAATTTCGTAGTTTTAGAACATATCCTGCTGTTGAAGCAGGTGACTGAAAATAGAGCAGACACTGCTTTGAAGTACGTGTTATACAGTTGGAAACGACAAGAAGGCCAAGTGGCTGCGAGCTGGACAATATTCAGCGCTGCTGTTCAGTACCACCAGAGCCCATTAAACTGTTTTAAGGAGTAAGAGAATGTAATCTCTAAGGATTCTGGGCTATCAAGATTGTTTTAGAGAGAATTGGGTGTTCAGATGTGTGTTTTGTCGGTTGCATTAATTGAGAGAAGCTACAAAACAAAGCCTTGCTGGAAAGACTGCAATAAAAACAGAAATTGCTAGAGAAACTCAGTAGGATTGACAGCATCTGTGAAGAGAAACAGAATTAACATTTCCAGTCTTCATCAGAACTGGACTCGAAACGTTAATGGTTTTCTCCCCACAGATGCTGCCAGATCTGCTGACTTTCTCTAGAAATTTCTGACCTTTGTCTTAGATCTTTAGCATCCGCAGTTCTTTGCTTCGTTTCATGGAAAGTCTGTGGGATTGCCAGTTGGCACCACATTCGCTTAGGAAGTAATGCAAGTGCCGATTTTGGTTGATTTGTTAGAATAAAAGTTTTTTAAAAGTGCATCATGTCCATTAGCTTTCTTTCCATTGACTTTATGGGGATTTCTTTCTTTTAAGAGTTACCAGATCTCTATGCTAATCATACCAAAATGAACCACTTATTGTGCTCTTGAAGGAGACCATTAACATTTAAAAAGAGATTCAAACTCCCAGTCATTAAATGCAATAATAACACAATGTTCCATATTTTAAACAAAATCTTCGACTGTACATGAGTTAAAGAAAGTAAGCACTTATTCTTTCAGCCCAAAAATCTCACCAGTACATTCTCATTTTACAATTATTTCCAACAATGCACTCTCCTGCACTTTAAGGGATTTCAAGGTCCCTTCACTAATTCTGGGACTTCCGAGTCCTTGGAATTCCCTTCCTCAAAAGGTGGAGATAGTTAGATTCTCGATTACAAAGGGATCAAAGCTTATTGGGGATATACAGGGATGGAGAGTTGAGGTTAACATCAGATCAGCCATGATCTTATTGAATGGTGGAACAGGTTCGAAGGGTTTCCCTACTCTTGTTCCTTGTTTGTACGTACCTCTAGGATTCTCTGAGTAATCAGATTTCTTAGGATCTTTTCACTGGGCAGCTTTCCCATCATTTTAAGCTTCACGAGTGTGGACACTCTAGCTCAATCATGGGGCTCAGGTGACCTCAAAATCAAGCAACAACTGATATGTTTGCCTCTAGTAGTGTTCTCTATTTAATTTGGCAATGTTCATGTTGCCTCCTATAAATTAAGAAACAGCCTTCTAGCATAAATTAAGAACAAAACTGAGCTTGGATATTGTGGCATTAAGAAATCCAACAGGTAACTATTAGACACGAACATTTGAATACATTTGAGATGCATGCTTCAGTAGCATACGATGCTTCAAGTGATTTCCTTGGGGTAAGATGGAGTTTGATATCTTAATACCCTCAGGTCACATGCTGAGACAGTGATAATATCATGAGCGTATCTCTTAAAAGATATGCTGTCATTTTGACCCTAGGGCGTAAACAGCAACACTTCTTGTTACTGATAGCCTTTTTATTGCTTCTGGGATTATAATTCCTGGTAAATTCTCCCTCTGACTCTGCAAGTTGTTCCCAGAACTTTCCTTCTCTGCCTGTTTCCACACTTTC
This sequence comes from Rhincodon typus, assembly GCF_021869965.1. Classification (NCBI taxonomy): domain Eukaryota; kingdom Metazoa; phylum Chordata; class Chondrichthyes; order Orectolobiformes; family Rhincodontidae; genus Rhincodon; species Rhincodon typus. The sequence goes on from NC_063346.1 coordinate 12,819,866, forward strand.
TCAGTTTAGCTCCTGCATTTTTGAGAAAATACGAAGAAAGACACAAAATCATTCAGTATCTCCCTGTGACCTGTCCTTATGGCAATGTGTGATATGTCCAGTCCCCTGGCAAGGTTTCCCAAGTTGTTGTGGTACCAGACAGGATATCCCAAATTGTTAAGCTCCCAGCTGAGAAGGAATGAACTGACTCCCCTCCTTATTCATCCACCCCTTTGGTTGGTTGCAATATTTAAAAGGATCCTTTCTCTTGTGGATACTTTTGTGCGAGATAAAATGAATTTATGTTTTTAAAAGCAGCCAATTTAACCAAGCTTTCAATGAACAGGAGAGTGAGTTTATTGGTTAGTAAACAGGAGAGAAGGATTTGCAGGTTGATTGAACTTCTTTTGTCCTGGTTCTTTTCAATAGTGAGTGACTGGCAGTACTCAGAATGAGAGACAGTCTTTTCCGTTGATTTACCTACAGTACAGGGATGTTTAAAGGCTGTTCTTAAATTGTGACCTCTATTGTGCTATAGTCCATAAACTAGTATGTGAGGCTACTAACATAGAGATGCCAGGAGCTGTAAGCAGTTGTTAACCCCTTATTTTGTATATCCCTGAAAGAGAAAAAGTGTAGGGGATGGTTTCTTGCTGAGAGATGCGAATACTCTGCTTCTCATTATCTCTTCCTTTTTAGTCTTTCTATTTGAAGTTTGCCTGGCTTTATACAGGAATCTGACAGACAGTGAATTTACATCCAGTCATTTTCTGGCTGTAGCAGTATTCCTTTAAAAAGCACCAAAGGTTGATTTACATCTGGAGAGTTCTTCAGCAAATAAGATAGGATCCCACAAGAATCAGACAAGTCAATGGCTCAGGATTTCCTTTCCCTTCAATTTCTCTCTGCCTCTGATAAGCATCTGCTTTGGCAGAAAGCTGCACCAATTGCATTTATATTTGGTTTCAGTGGATGTAATAATGTTTGTCTAAGAGTCAGAGTCAGAATCAAAGCTCCTAAGTGAAACCTTCACAATATCCATGCTCTCTAGCCCTCCAGATCAAATCAATGCTCAAACAAAATACAATTTCATGAGCATCAGTGATTTCCTCTTTCATCTTCCTCAGAATCCTAAGGTGCATCCCATTGGCTCCATTCACTTTATCTTCATTTAGCCAAAGTACTTTAACTAAATTTTCCTATTGCTCACCATACGCTCAGCCATTTCAGGATGCATGACGTCCCCAAAGTCTTTCTCTCTAGAAAACTCTGAAGAAAAGTATTTATTAAATAAATGCAACATTTATTTGACTATGTAAAAATTGGCACCCCTCACTTTTCAAGATTTCTTCCCTAATTTTAATAATTCTCTTTACACTAAAAATCTATAAAACACATTATTGTTCCTTTTAATGTTTCATGATGATTATTTATTAACACTCCCTCTTGGGGTTCCTTATCCTATGCTGAAGCTTTCAATGTTTCATCTTCCCCTTTAGTTTTTTCACAATTGCTCTTCGAGTCAATATAGCCCTTAATTGGTTTTTAACCTTTATTTATAAATGGCACCGTGAACTTACAGGTAAACACTGTTTGTTTAAATGGAGTATATTTATTCTCTACCTTTTCCATATTCTTGTTTGAACAGCATCCGAATACCGTTATTCTAATGTTGGTCTTATTATCATGTTTGAACACAAAACACAAATATACATTTACCCAGATATATCTTCATGAAGTCTATGAGTCATGAAGTTTGCCAGACTACTTGAAGAAAGAGCTCAGGACAGGGAAATGCATCAGGCCCCAAATATTACAGGCTGGGCTCCATGGGGTCTGCTGTGCTCAGATCAGAGTGCCCAGACCAGGAGCTACACTGGGGCCTGTGATTTCTGTTCCTGCCCCGTCTGAGACATATACAGAGCAAAAGAGGTATGGATCCTTAAGATGACATTTGTGAAATCCAGCTGCTTCATAAAATGAGTGGCAGCATAATAAAATCAAACAAAGAACTGCAGATGCTGGAGATTTGAAACACAAACAGAAACTGTTCACAAAACTCAGCTGGTCTAGCAGCATCTGGGGGCGAAAAAGCAAAGTTAACATTTCGAGTCTGGTGACTCTTCATCCGAACTTCGTCGTTTCTAATGAAGAGTGAATGGACTAGAAATATTAATTCTCCTTTCTCTCCACAGATGTTGCCAGTCCTGTTGAGTCTGGCCGGCAATTTTTGTTTCTTTTTTCAGCATCATGTATCCCTCTGGGCCTTTCACTTGATCACCTCTGGGAATTCACTGGAAATCATGAGGCCTGAATCTGCTCAGAAGTGTGTTTTAAGGCATGGACTGCTACTAATGTCACAGAGTTAAAAGCCCAGTTCCCCTTTCTAACAGCACTGTGGTTTTATCCACACCACACGGACTACAATGGTTCAGGCTCAGCTTCTCTAGGGCATAAAACGACAGGGAACAAATGATCATATTGCCAGAGATGCTCACATCCCATGAAGCAAACAAAAATAACTAAATAATCCAGTGAGGAGAAGATATCCTGAGAGTTGGGAATCACCACAAACCAAATTAATCTATCAGGGAAATATGCCGACCAAGGCAGTGGTAAGTTTAGCTTCTCAAGTTTACAGTTTGTAAAAGTGTTTGATGACGAGCGTTCCCATCAAATTGCACTGTATTAAAAGAATTAAAGGTTAGGTTAGATCTTTATTATACGTAATGGATGTGGTATGTCCACACTCTTTTTCGCTGCTTCTGGGGTACGAGCAAAGCACGAGAAATTGTCCAGACAATCAAGTCATATAAACATGTGGAGCTGGAGGAACACAGCAGGCCAGGCAGCATCAGAGGATGTTGCCTGGCCTGCTGTGTTCCTCCAGCTCCACACTGTGTTATCTCTGACTCCAGCATCGGCAGTTCTTACTATCTCTAATCAAGTCATACTGCAGCGTTCTACAAAATTTTAAGGATATTCAAGTCCATTACAAGTTCATGTTTTTGAACACATCCACTTTATCAGTGCATTGCAGTGTATTTTCACCCGGGGACAACATTTCAATTTTTCTCTCCCTTGAGGAGCCAATGAAGAAATTTTAGAAAAATAAGATCATCTACAACAATATACAGGACTGAGGGTTAAAAAAGAATTCAAAGCGATAAATTGCTCAATTAAACGAATAATGAATAGAACTCACCAATAAAAAATGCTAAACAGCCAATTAGGAAGAAGGTGATTATGCTGCAGTATTGTCACTAGACTTGTAGGTCAATGACCCAGGCTAACGCTCTCAGGAACAACAGAGAGAATGCTGGAGAAACTCAGCGGATTTAGCTGCATCCATGGAGACAGAAACAGAGCTAACATTTCAAGTTCTGAAGAAAAGTAATACGGAACTCAAAAGGTTAATGGGACAAGGGCTGAAGAAGGAGGGTTGATTTAACAAACACTGGCCTTGGTTCAGGCCTGGTGGTGCAAATTCTGAGCAGGTGTCAGAGAAATCTGCACAGAAGTGGGGCTCAGAAGCTTGCTGCCTTCCAGCGAGGGAATTCCCCATCTTTTAGCCAGCTTTGTGGATAGGATTTTATTGGGGGAAGTGAAGGAGGAGAAGGCTAGCTGCATGTCTAGCTCAGTCTTGCTTACTCTGATGGTGAGTCACTCACTCACTCAGCCGGCCACTTCCACCCTCAGTCACACAGGCCATCCTCATACTCACTCACACAGCCAGCACTCCGAGGCTGTGCTGTTGCTGCAGTTACTACTCCTCATGACCTCTGTCTGTCAGTCATCACTAGAGCCAGGAGACCTACCCTCCCTGCTAAAGATTCCTCTGTAGGTTAATAAAAATCCTTGCTGCGCTTCTGCTGGAAGGCTGCTCAGCCCTTGCAGTGGGTCAATCTGCTGTAGGCAAAACTCCTTCATATGACATTCAAATATTTCAACTGATTTCCTTGCAGCGGTAAGAATGTCCAAAGCCTATGCAAAATTCCCTTGTGCCCCGGCAAAATTCCCACTCGCTGTCTGGGAAGATGGACAATCAAATCTCTCTCAAGCATCTGTTTTGCTAAGGTTAGAGGCTCATTTCTCTGCCTCCCATGTCAGACCGACTCTCGCCTCCCCCGTCCCCAACCCCAACGGCAGCCAGACTCTCATTTCACATCCACCTCATTCCTTCCCAAACACAACAGCCCAGCTCGTGTCCAATCCCCAGCCAGCCCCTCCCCACGGGGGCCTGGCTTTCATTTGACATTTCCCCTACCATGCCAGTTCAACTCTCATCCCAAGCCCCCACCCCTACCTAACAATGTGGCCCAACTTTCCTTCCAACTAATCATCCCCCACCCCCACCAACCCTTGTATGGTATCCAAAATCTCATTTGACTCCTCCCCAAGTCAGCATCTCCCAGTGCCTATTCTGCAGACTCATTGCTGCAGTTTCAGGCCACAGACTGAATGAAAGACACTCACATTGCACAGGCTATGAGCCCTCCCCTACATCTGCTGCTGTTGGGTTCCGACTGGAGGAGCAGTTCCTCTCAAAATCTTCCAGTCACAATTTTCTGGATTCTGAACAAACACACAGGACTCTCATCATGACCCATTGGCCGCCTGTCAGACAAGCCTGCTCTAAATTCTAAGTATAGAAGTACATCAGTGCTATCAGTGCAATTTGTGTTAGCTGCCCAAGAATCATACTCTGCAAAGTCTTTGAATTCTCAATACCTTCAAGGGTCAAGATTTTTTTCATAAACCAGAGTGATTAGTCAGATACAAACAGTTAGAAAGATTTAAATGCTGATATCTGCTCCTGAATGCAACAGCTCCTATTAACTGCATATGCTCTGGATGGTTTGGGTGTGGGAGTGCAATTTATTCAACTGCAACAGGCGAAGGAGACGAAGAATGCAAATGCGCATATTATACATATGATCTAGCAAGTCTCCGAGCCACTGTTCAAGATAATGTGCAGCACATATATGGTGCGTCTCCACAAACTAGGCTCACACTTTTAACACCAATTCTCAGCTAATCCTGTACCTAAATGAACTAAAATGAGTCCTATCAATTACAGATTAATTCCCAGCAAGGCAATAAGCTGGCAAGCAGCCAATTTTTGTAAACTCATTGTTCTGGGTTCATTTGTCAACATTCCTTCCAACAGTGAATTTGTCGTGAAATTACATCATGTTTAGAAACTACTTTTGACACTAACAACTGAGACAGTCACATGCAAAACTGACAGTTCCACATATGTCAAAGCATTACTTTCACAGATCAGGTTTGTTGAAGTAAAGACCATTTTGTCCTACATATTTTAACACAATGTGTAAAAACTTTCCTTGCCACCAAGGTAATTCATGGTCGCAAACTCAAAAATGGACCACAAATTAATTGTGGAAAGCTTCCTAAAAGAATGTCAGATGGAATAATTATAATTTGGTGCAAGACATCACATAACTGAACGTGTGAATTAATTTGTAATTCACCTCCTGATCAATGTTTCCTCTCTCCAGGAAACCAATGATATGCATCTGCCTGGATAACATGACAGAAATTGAACGCGCCATGCACACAGCACTGTGAAACAGCAGCTTGAAGTAGCAATGCACCATACTGCTTTATGGCTTGATTTCTTAAATACAAGACGTACTTACAAATCTATAGAAGTACTTAGACATTGTGCTTAGCTGCTGAACAGGAATAATTAAAGTCATTCGAAATTGGCATAAAAAGGGGTGGAGTTTGCTCTACAGTTCGAGAACATGAGCTTTGAAACAAAAATGGAAATTATGCAGTTCCGAGCTAACAGATAAACAAAAATCACAGCAAGACAAAATATTTTGTTAAATAATACTGAATAACTTAAGATATTTTGCAAGATTCAGAAGAGACAGTTTTGGATTCTGTCCAATCTTTAAAAAGTGCAAAGAGCTTTCTAATAGATTAAAATGCTATGAAGAAAATGAAGTTTATTGTCTGGAAAGAGAAAAAAGCATGGTAAAGCCACTAAGGTAATGAAGGTGAACAATTAGGCAGATGTTCATTCTAGGACAGGTTGCAAATAAAGAGAAAGAAAGACACGATCGGTCAGAAATTTTATGGGAACAGTAACAAATTTAATGTTATCCAAGGACTTTTCTGAAGTTAAACCCATCGCAGCTATTCGTTACTTTAACTTCAGAACAAATGGTGAACACAGAAAACGTCCTGTAATCAGGCGTTATGGTTAGTTATTTGAAGCAATTGTCTCTGTTAATGACAGGCATTTTACAATATGAATTCATCAGACACAGTTCCTTTCCTTTTAGATGCAACTTGACAATATCTGCACCAATGCATTGACTGTCTTCAGTGCCCAGCAATGCTGCACAGAACATAGACAGTTAACAATTGATAGCTGTTACTGGTTCTGATGCCCTCTACTCAAATAGTTCATAAAAGGTTTGAGCCGTCAAGAGTCAGTGCATATTTAAATATGAGTTATATTTGCACTGCCGGATATGCACACTCAGTGATTCTGTAATAACACTGAGATTGGACCATAGTGCCGTAAACCACTCCCTTATGTTTGTCTTCATCATTTAAGTTCAGTGAGGCCTGGATTCATTTTAAATGACCCTTTTTGTTAGTTTAATTCTAGATTCTTTGTCTTCCACATTCACCTCTGCATTTCAAATCCCTTAATCATCTTCTAATTTTAAAGAGGATAGGTGGAACGAGGTTGAGTAATCTCAATCCAGTTCTTAATGGATGTGACATTACAGAACAAACAGAACATATTTTAGAGGGAACTGTTACTAAATTGGATGCTTTACTTTGAGAAATTATAAGAGATGCCATAGGAAGTGTCAAAGGTGAGATTCTCGTCCTTTGATGATTCAGTATAGACTTGCCTGGAGTTTAGCCACTTCTACATTTTAACCTGGAGGGCCTTAAGCTGAATGAAAAAAGTAGGAAAAATTAACAACTGCGTTAACACCTCTCCACTGTGATCAAAAACTTCATTTAACAATTTCACAGAGCAGTTTAAAAAAACATTTTTAAAAAACCCTTTTGTTCCAGTTGAATATTGATGCAATCACAGAATATCAAAATAAATATTTTAGTACATTTTTGAATCAAAAGTTTATACTATAATATATGTAAAACAAAGAGGCAGATCTATATAGAAAACAAAATGACTGCTCACTGGCCAAATGGTCCATAGAATTTAAAAAACACTGTAAATTAGACAGAGCAGGATCATTAATAGCACTGACATGGTTACATTCCTTGAAATTAGATGCATTTCTCAAAGGAAGTATTAAGATTTAAGAAGGATACACTACTACTTCCAAAGGGAATATTGCATCTAGAAGGGATTTTCAAAACTAGTATTTTATCAATTAAATCAAGTAAACCTACAGTACCATATAATTCATTTAAATTTGGAGTTTGCTGAAAAACTAAAATTTATACAATTAATCTCCATTATTAATATTTAATACTAGGAACATATCCCAACTCGTGTTCTCCAGAGAACTTAAAAATGAATATATTAATGTAATCCACTTACACCAGAAACTGTTTGTCTCTACAGTTTGAATTCTAAGTAAATGCCATTGTGAGCTTTACTGTAATTCTTGTAGCATGAAGAACAGAAAATGAAATTTTGCTGTGTCTGTACAGTTACAAAATAATTAGGCATAACAGTGTAACTTTAGCTTTTCGTTCAACTGCCTGACAAAAAAGTCACGGACAAGCACTTTCTTTGCTATAACTCAGTCTCACATGGTCACAAATATTTTGTTTTCAGTTTATAATTATCAAGAAAGAGTAAAAAATAAAAGCAGTGCTTTAATGAGTGACAATTGCATTAATACAGGGAAAAGCTAAATTACACTCAGTGTTTGTGTGCAAAAAGCACTTATTATGCAGCTTAAGGTAAATGCAATTTTAGCCATTAAAATCAGTCCCTACACAAAGCCAAAGGTACAGTGGTGAGTGACAACCATGGTACTCAAACAGTAATTTGGGCAAACTAATGGCAGTACTTCACTGATGCAACTGTCACTTGCAGACACTTTGTTTTTTCCCATAGTCAGCATATAGAGACACAAATGACACTTGGGTAGTGAAAGCAAAGAATTAGACTTTATTGCAAAGCTGTAGCACTAAGCTCCATCACTAGGAATGGAAAGATCTTTTAGTCCCAGCCAAGGCTGGAAACAAACAAGCAAAATTCCAATGTCCTCCTGAGCTGGCCCTTGTAGATGAACGATTTAGAAGATTAGTTCATTACAGACAGTAGCCTCTTGCTGCTGACCTATTCACGGTATTTATGTGGTTGATCTTGTTAACTTCTTTTTTTCAATGGTTCGCTGTACCCCAGGATGTTAATGACGAGAGATTCAACCCAACTACGGCAATGCAGAAATACAATGATTATCAAGTGGAGAAGGCAAGACTTTCTTTTTGGAGACGTGGTCATTGTTGTAGTTTGAATGTTCTCAAGGTCTTGTTGCATGCAGAAAGAGCTGCATCATAACCTGAGGAGCTGAGAGTCTGCAGAGCATCCCACACAAGTAATAAATATAGCAACAAATATCTTAGGTAGTGAATGGGGCAGATTTTAAAAGGCTGCTTCAGTCATAATTTGTTTGAAGTTTTTGAGATGCAATACAAAAATATTAAGTAAATGTTTACCTTGTTTTGGGTAAAATGACGTTCAGGTGAATTTTAGCTACAACCCTAAGGCTAGCATGCACATTAGACACATGCATCTTTTGGGTCAATTTCATTTTTATCTCCAATAATGACTTGGAAAAATGTTGCAGCTGTTCAAAGGGCCCATCATCCTCACAAAAAATATCTTGGCTCACAACGCTCCCCTGATTAAGTTTGATGTGTGAAATTAATTGTAACTGGTGGCATATGTGAACAATTTTGCCTCAGGTAATGGTTAAGATCAAATCCTTTGTACTGGTGCTTTGACATTATTCGATGGAAATGTTGCATTGACAACCCTGCGCAATTTTTGGAGCTGATACAAACTGTGGGTTTCAGAATGACCAGACCACACAAAAATTACTCATCAAAGAATTTGTGAAAGCTGCAGGCTAATTCATCATACTGTCAGAATAATGACATTCGTTCATAAATACAATCCAATCTCCTCTACACCTGGCTGACTTTACTGTTCAGCCCCATGTAATTCACTAATTACACCATCTCCTTCTGCCCCTAGCACATACACCCCACTCGCCGCAGAAGAGTGATGATGAAGCACAAGAGACGGGGCAAAGACCCTTAACTTTTAACTCTCTTAACACTCCACACAATTCGTAAAGAATTCAGGTTCTCCTAAGGGCCTGAATGTGCCTTTTCAGCAGACGATAGTGATGAATAAACAATTTCCATATTACATACAACTTTCACAGAGCTAGTCACAATATACAGAATAAAGCAAGAACTGCTCTATTCTCCACAGAACTTAAGGATGAACATTAAAATAGAACATAAAACTGCAGATGCTGAACACCTGAAACAAAAACAGAAATTGCTGAAGAAACTCAGGAGGTCTGACATCATCTGTGAAGAGAAAGCAGTGTCACTGAACTCAAAATGTTAACACTGCTTTGTCTCCACTGATGCTGTCAGACTTGCTGAGTTTCTTCAGCAATTTCTGGTTTTGGTAAGGACTAATATTCTGCTCATAGAATCACTACAATGTGGAAGCTGGCCGTTCGGCCCATCGAGTCCACACCGACCCTCCAAAGAGCATCCCACGCAGACCCACCCCATACCCTCTCTCTATAATCCTGCATTTCCCATGGCTAATCCACCTAACCCGCATAATCCCTGGACTGTGAAAGGAGACTGGAGCACCCGGAGGAAATCCACGCAGACACGGAGAGAATGTGCAAACTCCACACAGACAGTCACCCAAGGGTGGAATCGAACCCGGGTCCCTGGCACTGTGAGCCACCGTGCCGCCCACCATGCTTTAAATGATCAGGTTCCATAGGCAGGCTGCTCCATCTTTCCCATCGGTCTCCACAGAAGTTGCTCTCTAATAGAGGGCTTACCTCATATATAGACTATAAGCTTCAAATATAATGACTGGTAAGAATACAGAACACATGGGTCAAAACAAGCTACTTTTCCCCTCCCGTGCTCTCAGTCTCCATCCAAAGTCGACACTCCAACCATATCGAATGCTCGCTGTATTAAGTACAGTTAATAACTACAAACCTTGCTCTCAACAATTAACTGGGAAAACAATGCAGCAGAATCTTCCTTTTTAAAATCAAACATAATCACCACGACTGCTCCTGACTTCTAAAAATTGACATAGAAGGTTAAGGTTAAATCAGAATAAATTCTTGCCTGGACAAAACCAACAGTTCTATTTCATTTTAAGGGTAAGACAAAAAAATATTATTTGCACTCCTTCTGCATCAATGAACATCTACTATCAGTGATCCAGGAATAACTCCCACTAAGGGGTGAAAGAGCTCAGTGAACGAAGCAAACTTTGAGTGCACACATGCAACCTCAAGGTGTTCTCCATTCAGGCAACTCAAAATTGTTTAGTCTGAAAAGAAAATTAACCAACTGCAGTGAATGTAATCTTTCCTTTACTAAGACCCAATACAAGCCTTGGGTGTGTACAATTCAAGAAGGGAAGGCAGGAAAACAGCACTGGGGCTTGCAAATAATTTACCGATGCTGATGGTTTAAGTATTTTAAATAGCATTCATTATTCAACTATTATCTGCATCCTTCAATGGTCTTAAGTGATCCCTGTTCATCATTTCTGTAATAAAGCATATTCTCAAAATCACAAAATGATTTTATAATATGAGTCAGTGTGTTAACTCAAGCGATAAGAATTCTTCCCCTTAATTGGCTCCAGTATACTCTGCCAGCAAATAAAGGAAGAGAGACTTACATTTACATAGCATCTTTCACCACATCAGGATTTCCCAAAGTACTCTGTGCACAACTGTTGTGCTATTGTTGATACTGCTGTAATTATATCACTAAAGAATCAGGCCATTCCAGCCAAACTGTGTACTGACATTTATGGCCCATTCGAGCGCCATCCCATCCTCCTCATGCACACCAATTCCCTTTGTCCTCATGTATTTACCCAAAATATGCATCCACAGTATGCGTCTCCACTATTTTCTTCGAAGGGAGTTCCATATTCTCACCATTTTCTGGGTAAAAATGTTTCTTTTCAATTTTCTATTTGAGGTCTTCCTGACTATCTTTTACTAACAGCCTTTAGTTTTGCAGTTTCCAACAAGTGGAAACACTTTGACTTTGCCAATTCGATCGTAAACTTATATTATAAAGACTCTATTATGTTACACCTCTCTCTTCCCCTTTCAAGAGAAAGCGCAACTCCTAATATTTTTGTAACTCTTTTAGACCCTTTCCAAGCCTTGATCAAATGGCGGAGCAGACTAGGTGATCCAAATGGCCTGATTCTGCTCCAATACCTGATTGTCTATGGCTTTTTTATCCTTTTGTTAATAGGGCAATCAGAACTATACACTCCAGGTGTATTACAACCAAGGCATGATACAGGTTCAGCATAAGTTCTCTACTTCTCAATTCTATCCCTCTGGAATTAAATCTGAAGGCTTGGTTTGTTGTTTTACCTCCTGGCCTTACTGACTTGTGACACAATTTTTAATGGATTCTTCATCTTGTTGTGATCAGCCCTGGAAGGTTCCAGATAGGATACCTCAAGCCATGAAGCTGCAGGGTGAGAGGGAAGGAAATAGCTCTCCTTAGTTGCTCATAAACACCCCGTGATTAGCTGCAACAGGGGTTGATTCTAAAAGAATCCCTTTCCTTGTTGATACATTTCACCCAGACCCAAATGAACTGATGTTTTAATGGACCAGTACAGGCTAGGAGAATGGGCAAAGAAGTGGCAGATGGAATATAATGTGAGAAAGTCTGAGGTTATACACTTTGGTCGGAAGAATAGAGACATAGACAATTTTCCAAACAAGGAAAGGTTTTGGAAATCTAAAGCACAGACTTAAGAGTCCTAGTTCAGGATTCTCTTAAGGTTGACATGCAAGTTCAGTTGACAGTTAGGAAGACAAATGCAATGTTAGCATTCATTTCCAGACAGCCGGAATACAACAGCAGAGATGTACTGCTGAAGCTTTATGAGACTCTGGTCGGACCACTTTTGGAACGTTGCGAGCAATTCTGGGTCCCGTATCTAAGGAAGTATGTGCTGGTCTCGGAGGGGGTCCAGAGGAGGTTTAGAAGAATTATCCTGGGGGTGAAGGGCTTATCATTTGAGGAGCAGTTGAGGACTCTGGGTCTGTACTCAATGGAGTTTAGAAAGATGAGGTGGTGGGGGGGAATCTGATTGAAACTTGCAGAATAATGAGAGACCTGGATACAGTGGACAAGGAGAAGAGACTCAGGCGAGACTAGGACCCAAGGACACAGCCTCATTGTGAAGGGAGGACCCTTTAGAACTGAGATAAGTTGGAATTGTTTTCAGTCAGAGGGTGGTTAACCTGTAGAACTCATTGCCACAGAGGGCTGTGGAGGCCAAGTCATTGAGTGTGTTAAAGACAGAAATAAGATTCCTGATTAGTAAGGGGATCAAGGGTTATGGGGTGAAGGCAGGAAATGGGATTGAGAAACATAAATGACAGAGCAGACTCGATGGGTCAAATGGCCTAATTCTGCTCGATATTTTATGACTTTATGTCAGCCAGATCAGATAAGGATAGAAGATTTCCTTCCTTAAAGACATAAGTGAACTAGATTGGTTATTATGATTTTAATGGTCTCCATTAGGCTGATTTTTAGTTCCAGATTTATTTTTATTTAAATCGAATTTTACCATCTGCCAAAGCAGTGTTCAAAACTGTGGCCCAGAACATGAGCCTCAGGTTCTGGATTATTGGATAATTATGACGATGCCCCCTCCCACTTTCACATGATGTCCATTCTGCAATTTTATCAATTAATCAGATTGGTTGACAGCTTGAGCTACCAAATGTTTCAACTCCAGCCAATTCTGCTCTCTTCAGATCAAAGAATCTACAATAGTTCCAAGATTGGAGGGGATGTGAGAAGGAGAAATCCTTCCATCCAAAAAAATCCTGCCCATCTTTTGTAATTATATCTTGCAATGTCATGTCAAACTGATCCATATGCCTGGTAATGACTGAAGCAAAGAAATTATTTAATACTTTTGCCATTTTGAAATCACTGTGTCTGATTTATTTTCATGTCCATCCATCAATGTCACTATCTCCATCCCCACATGCCTTTATGGAATTGATGTGACTGGAGAATACATTACCATTTTGGTTGATGTTCCTCTATCATTTAATATCTTTGCCTACTTTCCTTCACTGCCCGGTATTCTCCCTTGCTGTTCATATACTTAGTGCAAATCCATTTCTTTATCCCTAACTTCACCCTTAACTCGTTATTCATCTGTGGAGTCATTTATTTTTGGGAAAATATCTTGTTGCGGGAAATAAGACAGTCAATTTTCACACAGCAAGCTCCCATAAACAAAGATGTGATAATGACCAAATGCTCTACTTTAGTAATATTGATTGAGGTACAACTGTTAGCTGGATGCCAAAGGAATCTCCCTGACACTCCTTCAAATGGTGTTCTAATCTTTAATATCCACCAAAAAATACACCTCTAAAAGAACATTACTACTTGTTACTACATTAGAGTGGAAGCTGAAATGTTTGTGCTTGAGTCTCTGAAGTAAAATTTGTACCTGTAATGATTGTAAAGAGGTCAGCCAGCTGGATATCATAGAATATGAGTTCTCTGACTGGGGCTGTTAATCTGGTCCAATCAGGGAGCCTTGGCTGACAGATAAAAAGAGGAATTCAGAGATTCTGACACTGAGTGTTGACTTTGATCAGTCTGTGTCAGTCAAGAACTTTTCACATGTAAATAAAAGGTGACTTGGTGATGGGATACTGGCCTCTGTGGAGTTATTTCAAAGACAACGAGAGTAAAGCATGTTCCTGGGCAAATAACATCGCAGCAGATAATTCTCCTGTTATTAGAAGTTCAAATTTCCCCGAGGCACCAGTTACTAAAACTTTTCAAGAGTTGAATGATTTAGTTAAGGAATATTAGGATGCCAAGCCTCTTTTAATTCTGAGATGCTATCATTTTTACTCAGCAATTCATGAACTGGGGAAACTGTGCCAGAATTTTTGAGGTTAACACAATTTTCAGAGGCATTTGACTGGTTT
>NC_063346.1:12834614-12839534 GCF_021869965.1 Rhincodon typus
ATCCCTTAATGCGATGCTTAGAGACTGGCTAGTATTAATGACGTAACCATGTAAAAGCACCTTCTAGCTGAAGCCCAATGGGGCCTCAAACAGCACCACAACTGGCTTTGTCATTGGAAAATTTAAGTTGTACAGTATTCCGACAGAGGTGGACACCCTCATCAGTCCAACTGAGCTTGAAGAACACCACACGAGTGGGTACTGGGGGAAAACTCTCTGCAGGTTGGAGTCATAGCTGGCACATAGTAAGATGGCTGTGCTTATTGGAGATCAGTCATCTCAGCTCTAAGACATCTCCACAGGACTTCTTCAAAGCAGTGTCCTAGGCCCAATCATCTTCAGTTGCTTCATCAATGACTTCCCCTCCATCATAAGGTCAGAAGTTGGGACGTTCGGCAATGATTGCTCTATGTTCAGCACCATTTGCGACTCCTCAGATACCGAAGCAGTCAATGTTCAAATGCAGCAGGATCTGGACAAAATTCAGGCTTGAGCTGATGAGTGGCAAGTTACATTCACGCCACACAAATGCCAGGCAATGACTATCTCCAATAAGAGATAACCTAACAACCATCCCTTGGCATCCAATTGTGTTACCATCACCGGATCCCCCACTATCAATGTCCTGAGGGATGACCATGGACCAAAAACTCAACTGGACTCACCACCTGAATTTAGGGGCTTCAAGGGCAGGCCAGAGGCTAGGAATACACAGAGAGTAACTTACCTCCTGACTCCCCACAGCTTGTCCACTGTTTACAAGGCACATCAGGAATGTGACAGAATACTCCCCATTTACCTGGATGAATGAAGCTCCAACAACACCATACAAGACAAAGCAGCCCATTTAAACTGACACCACATCCACAAGCATCCACTCCCTCCACCACTGATGCTTAGGCACAGTCGTGTGCAATATCTACAAAATGTACTAAAGAAATCCAAAAGCTTCCCATGCAGCACCTTCCAAGCCCATGACCACTAGAAGGACAAGCCCTGCAGATACATGGGAACATTGTTACCTGCAAGTTCCGCTCTAAGCCATCACCATCTTGACTTGGAAATATATTACCGTTCCTTTGCTGCTCTGGGTCAAAATCCTGGAATTCTCTCCCTAAGGGCATTGTGGGTCAACTTACAGCTCATGGACTGCAGCGGTTCAAATCGGCAGATCACCAACCACCCTCTCAAGGGCAGCTAAGGATGGGCAATAAATGCCCGAGGTTCATGTTCTATGAATCAAAAAAACATTTATCTGCTGTATTCAATGACTGAGCATCCACAGTTTTCCGTGGCTGAGAATTCCGAAGATTCACAACCCATTCACAACCCATCTCTTCATCTATCCTATAGGGCCAACATCAGATTCTGTGCCTGCAATTTCTAGTTCTGTCAACACCGTTAAGGATTTCATGTTTCAATGACATTAGTTTGCATTTTTCTAAACTCTCACTGGAAAACAGATGTAAACTGCGCAACACCTTCTCATTAGCCAAAACCCTAATCCTAGGAATCAGTCTCGTCATTAAGTCAATTTTTGCAGCTCCTCAGAAGTAAGAATATCCTACCTTAGCTAAAGATGCCAAGAACGTACTCAGGTCTCACAAAATCTCTGATCAGAGGTAATAATGATACCAAATGATCCACAGCTGACATTATACTTTGGCAAGTTTCAACCCCGGATAGATTGTCAAAGCCAAACTGGTTCTAAAAACAAAATCCGTGCTGCCTTTTGGTTTACAATTGAATTCAGGGATTTTTGATTCCATTTTTCTTAGTTAAATTCCTCTGCTAAAGTATAATTCAATATCAACTTATGTAATTACAAATGATCCCATCTTTTAAATGATGAGGCATCTGACCAACCTAAACTTGGGTCAGCCTTGCCATGGAGAAACCTAAATGGATACTTGAAGGAAGCAATTAAACAGTTTACTAAAAAATGAGTCAGTATATAATGGGTTTATAACATCTGTACAAGAACAAAACTTTAACGTACTTTAGATAAATGTATTGCATCAAATTTTCCTAACCAATATTCATGGCATTGAATAACAAAACAGAGCTGTGCATCTCTAACAGTAAAATTTACTCTGTATAGTTTTAAAGTAAGTTGCAAAGTAAGCACACATCTCCAACTTGGTGGAACAATGAGACCTTCATCTCAAAGGCAGAAGTACAACCGAAAATATTTTTTCTTGAAGCCCAAGGGGCTAAAGTAAGAATACTAATTTCTCAGCCTTTTTAAACGAAGTTCAGCTAATTGTGTAATACAAATCTCAATAATGATATCAAAGCTTTAATTCTGTATGTAAAATGTTGATCTTACAAAAACACCCACTGTCCTTCGTACAGTCTCTGTAAAAGCTATTTATCATATATTTCTGAAGAAATAAATAAAGCTCAGAAAATGAGCTGAACTAAAGAACGTCTGATAATAAAAATGGTTTACCAAGCACAGCGCTCCCATCCACACATATGGGAATTAAATGTTAAGCACAGGCACCAAACCTAATGCCCACATTAGCCAAACTTCTGCATCACTCTTAACAATTGGCTCATACTAAAATCTG
Source organism: Rhincodon typus (assembly GCF_021869965.1). Lineage (NCBI taxonomy): Eukaryota > Metazoa > Chordata > Chondrichthyes > Orectolobiformes > Rhincodontidae > Rhincodon > Rhincodon typus. The sequence continues at coordinate 12,837,188 of NC_063346.1, forward strand.
TCCCATCTCAGTTCAAATAGCTTCCTTCACACAGATTGTGTTCAAATTTATTAGTAATTGTTGAACTTCACCATGATTTGGTCATCTATTAATTTATTTGAAATAAAAGCGTAATCAGTCAAAATAATGTTACTTAAAGGTTTTGTATGTCCTGTTGAACATAGGCTCAAAATAAGGTTTCCAAGGGTAAAGTTGTCAGTCTAACCAGACCATAAGGCTGCTCTCAGTGAGAGAGAGATGACTGGTAGTGCTTTAACCTGACGATCACCGCACCTCAGATGAGGCAAGATGTTCAGAAGAGAGTCCTTCATGGTTATCCCAGCTGGCATGGGTATTGAACCCACACTGTTGGCATTACTCTGCATCGCAAACTAGCATCCAGCAAACTGAGCTAAACTAACTTTTACACTGGAATGGCACATGCCATGATATCATTTAACTGTCTTAAAGCTAAAGGCCTGTCCATTCTGGAATCAATGCAAAATAGCAACAAGGTTGCTGCCTCTAAGCTATTAAACATTGATATTATAAGCAGGTGTTTTTTTTTTTTAATACAGACTTGTACGCTATGATAATGTTGTATTGAAGAACAATGCATTTCTTATTGAGTTACAATGCTTCTAAATATCCTACAGTGCCACTGGCTTACTTGGAGGTATGACCTGTCAACAGGAGTGGCACAGTGGTTAGCACTGCTGCCTCACAGCACCAGGGACGCAGGTTCAATTCTAGCCTTGGGCGACTGCAGATGTGGAGTTTGCATATTCTCCCCATGTCCTGTGTGGGTTTCACCTGGGAGATCCAGTTTCCTCCTGCAGTCCAAAAACGTGCAGGTTAGCTGGCCTGGCAATATGCTAAATTGCCCGTGGTGTCCGGAGACGTGACTAGATTAGCCAAGGGAAATGCAGGGCGACAGGGATGGGGTGGATCTGCGTGCGCTTCTCTTGAGCAGGCCAGTGTGGAATCGTTGGGCCAAATGGCCTGCTTCCACACTGTAGTGATTCTATGATGCTATATCAGGTCAGCTCTCCTATTTTTGCATGGATCTGGGCAGAAGGGTCAGACTTGTATTTGTAAGCACACTGGGCTCTTTTGAGACACAGCATGATGGGTATGAGATTTTGTCATATTCTGCTCCTCTATTTTAAAAACAAGTTAAATGGTTGGACTGTTCCAGGAAACACAGTAATTCTTGGTTGCTCTTTGGATGATAGACAGTACTTAAATTCAAAAATAAATCATATATCATGAAATTATAATCAGACATATGCTACTAATTTGCAAAGGAACCAAAATCCAGATAAACCAAATATTAGCACTACTCTAATTCTGTACTAGCGTAACACTCAAGTGCAGAAAATTCAAAGGAGACAGCAAAAACATATCAAACCCATTCCACATAGCCACGCCCACTTGAAGGTCATTTTGTAAAATTATCTGTATACAGCAAGAGTGAATAAATGATGCTGACAGTCATAAAGTCCCACTCACCAGTAAGATCACAAACTCAGATCATAAGACTACATGGTAATAAGTTGCCTTTTATGTGTCATCAGCAAGGGCAGCTGAATGAAAAATCAGAGATCAGGGATCTGTATCTTTCAACTGGTTGGAAAACAACGTTCGTGAAACCTCTGTCTTCAAGTTGAGCATTCTCTTCTTATTCAGCAAATGGTACATGGTTGAGTGTTACACAGTTTAGCTGAGAGGTGGTGTTTTCATCCCTGAAGCTGAAGGTGATCAATTCAAGTCCTACACCAGGCCATCGCTTTAGTGCCATATCAAAAGATCACTGTGTTATTGGAAATCAACTGAGATATCAAACCAATATTTCATCTGCTCTCCACATCTGTTCACACAGATCTCACAATGTTAGTCAAATATCAGAAGTTATCTCAGTGTTCTGCCCAACATTACATCCTCAACTGTGGAGGAGAAAACAGAGTTAACGTTTCGGGTCCGGTGACCCTTCCTCAGAACTGATGGTGGCTGGGAAAATGTCAGTTTATATGCAGAAAATAGGGAGGTGGGTGGGGTAGGATATCTCCATGATGTTCAATGTTCCACGGACAGCTGTTCTCACTGCATCCTGAGATCCACACACAGTGCCATGCGGCGTCACATGCGCACTCTCAACCTTTCTCTCCAACAGCATCGCAACACACTGGCTCAGGGCTGCACCACTCCGCAGTTCCACTTCATCCTCCAGCTCATTCGTCGTGCTAAGAAGAAACTTTTTCTTTATCTTTCAGGCATCAAGGCCCACAAGATGCAACAACTCAAAAATACCCATGGCCCTCTGGAACCTACCTCGCCTCCCCTTCCCTCTGACTCTGTCCCCTCCCCC
>NC_063346.1:12839634-12925069 GCF_021869965.1 Rhincodon typus
GGCCTTTTACCTGCAATCGATCTTTTCATTGAGAACTGTCGACATGACATCAGTCGCCTCAATTTCACTGCCCCTCTCAACAAATCCAACCTATCTCCCTCCGAACTGTCTGCACTCTGTGCACTCAGATCTAACCCTAACTTTGTCATCAAGCCTGCCGATAAGGGTGGTGCTGTTGTTGTCTGGTGTACTGACCTCTACCTTGCAGAGGCTGAGTGCCAGCTCTCAGATACCTCCTCCTACCTTCCCCTGCACCATGACCCCACCATGGTACATCAGGCCATTGTATCCACTATGGTTACGGATCTCATTTCATCCGGTGATCTCCCCCCATCTGCTTCCAAGCTAATAGTCCCCCAACCCCGCACAGCTCGTTTCTACCTCCTGCCAAAAATCCACAAACAGGACTGTCCAGGTAGACCCATTATTTCAGCCTGCTCATGCCCCACAGAACTCATCACTTCCTACCTTGACTCAGTCTTCTCCCCCCTGGTCCAATCCCTACCCACATACATCCATGATTCACCTGACGCCTTACGCCGGTTTCAAAGCTTCCAGTTTACCGGCTCGAGCCACCTCCTCTTTACCATGGATGTGCAATCCCTTTACACATCCATTCCCCACCAGGAGGGTCTGAGGGCTCTCCGCTTCTTCCTGGAGCAAAGATCTGAACCATCCCCACCCACCACCACCCTCCTCCGCTTGGCTGAGCTTGTCCTCACCCTCAACAACTTCTCTTTCAACTCCTCTCATTTTCTTCAGGTAAGAGGGGTTGCCATGGGTACCCACATGGGCCCTAGTTATGCCTGTCTCTTCGTGGGGTACGTGGAACATTCCTTGTTCCAGTCCTATTCCGGCCCCCACCCACAACTCTTTCTCCGATACATCGATGATATCATCGATGCTGCTTCCCTCTCTCGTCTAGAATTGGAAAACTTCATAAATTTCGCCTCCAATTTCCATCCTGCCCTCACTTTCACCTGGTCTATCTCTGACTCCTCCCTTCCCTTCCTCGACATTTCTGTTTCCATTTCTGGGGATAGACTGGCCACTAATATCCATTACAAACCCACTGACTCCCACAGCTATCTGGACTATACATCCTCACACCCCACTTCCTGTAAAGACTCCATCCCATTCTCTCAGTTCCTCCGTCTCCGTCACATATGTTCAGATGAGGCCAACTTCGACAAGGGAGCCTCCGAAATGTCCACATTCTTCCTCAACCGAGGATTCCCCAGCTCCGTTGTCGACAGGGCCCTCAATCGGGTCCGACCCATCTCCCGCACTTCTGCCCTCACCCCTTCTCTTCCCTCCCACAACAGCGATAGGGTTCCCCTTATCCTCACCTACCATCCCACCAGCATCCACATCCAGAAGATCATCAGACGCCATTTCTGCCACCTCCAGCAAGATGCCACCACCAGACACATTCCCCTCCCCTCCCTTGTCCGCCTTCCGCAGGGACCGTTCCCTCTGGGACACCCTGGTCCACACTTCCTTCACCTCCAACACCTCCCCACAGCCCTACGGCACCTTCCCCTGTAACCGGCGAAGGTGCAACACCTGCCCATTTACCTCCTCCCTCCCCACTATCCAAGGGCCCAAAAATACCTTCCAGGTGAAGCAACACTTCATCTGCACTTCCAAGAATCTAGTCTACTGCTTTCGCTGCTCACAATGTGGTCTCCTCCACATTGAACGAAGCGTAGGCTTGGCGACCGCTTCGCAGAACATCTACATTCTGCTCGCAAAAAAGACCCTGAACTACCTGTTGCCTGCCACTTCAATGCTCCACCTTGCTCTCTGGCCAACATCTCTGTCTCCGGCTTGCTACAGTGTTCCAGTGAAGCCCAACGCAAGCTGGAGGAACACCACCTCATTTTCCGCTTGGGGATCCTACAGCCCTCCGGATTCAATATGGAGTTCAGAAATTTTAGGGCCTAAACTCTCCCATGTCCCAGCCAGCCACCCCACACACCAGGCCTTGTTACCACATAGCCTGCCACTACACACCCCCTGTTGTTAGTCACTAACAGTCCCCATTAACAACTATTCACCCTCCCAGCCTGATCGTTAGCAACTCCTTTGTCTGTCCAACTGTCTTTCTCTCTCTTTGGGGTCTATCCTATCGTTTACTCCCTAGCCCACCCACCTCCCTATTTTCTGCATACAAACTGACGTTTTCCCAGCCACCGTCCGTTCTGAGGAAGGGTCACCGGACCCGAAACGTTAACTCTGTTTTCTCCTCCACAGATGCTGCCAGACCTGCTGAGCTTTTCCAGCAACTTTGTTTTTGTTCCTGATTTACAGCATCCGCAGTTCTTTTGGTTTCTATTACAGCCTCAACCATCATTATTGCTTGCGGTATCATGCTGTGTGCAAAATGACCATGGCATTTTCCTGCATTACAACATTTACTACACCTGAAAATAATCTTATCAGCTTTGGTGCACTTTGAAATCCTTAAAAATGCCATACAGGTATTCTTATTTTCTCTCTCATTCTGGTGAGTGAAGAGAATTGCAATTTGGTAAAGTAGAACGATGGAGGACAAAAAATGAGCAGCCATTTTCACAGTTGCCTTTTCCCTTTCTTGGAATGTTAAATTCAATCAGCTGATAAGTGAATGGCTAGTGTTTTAGGGGAGGACAAAGAAAGCACTACAAAGATGCTCTGAAGTTTCCCTTGAAGTGTAGCAGCACTGACATGAATGACCGGGAGGAGCTGGTTACCGACTGTTCAAAATGATAACAACTTGTCCATCAAGGTGCGTTATGCTTCGAGTCCCAGCAGCTTAATGATGAGACAGAGAGGCAGCAGAGGAGGAAAAAAAAGGAAACAAATCCTGCATTCTGGAACCCATTACCTCATGAATGTCCTGCTCTATGGGTCAAGAGATTGTAATCAAAAGAAGTTGTAAGCATATTTCAGCGAGTACTAACCAGTCAGTTTACCTTTGAGATATATTAATCAACCTAGGTATGCTTTATGAAGCTGGCCTCCTGGTTCAGAGGTAGGTATACTACCACTATATCACATCAGTTTAACTTTGACTGTGGGGAAACATTGAGAAACAATAATTCAGAGCCAAATTAATAGTCACATGGTCAAATGGATCGATTTGGGAGAGTCAGTGTGGCTTTCTTAACAGAAAATCCTATTCAATGAGCTGGTTGTAGTTCGTTGAAGAGATAGCAGAGGGAGTTGATGAGGACAATGATGTAGATTTGGATACATGGGCTCCCAGAAGGCATTCAATAAAGTGCCATGCAATAGATTCATGAGAGAAGTTATTGCTTGTGGAGATAAAAGGGACAGCAGTGATATGGATACAAAACTAGCCAAGTAATTAGAAACAGGGAGGAGTGGCTAATGGATAATTTTAAGACTGAAGGACTGAGTACTCCAGGGGTCAGTACTGAGACTTTTACTTTCCTGTCTGTTTTGTTCTGAACATTTGCACATGTTCTAAACAATGGAGTGCAGGGCAAATGTCAAATTTTGTGGAAGATACAAAACTTGGAAGCATTGTAAACTGAGTAAAAGATACTTGTAGAAGTCTCAAGAACAAGAGGACACAGATTTAAAGTGATTTGCAAAAGAAATAAATGCAAAGTGAGAAAAGGCCTTTTCACACAACCAGTGATTTGGGTTTGGATTTGGATTGCGATTGCATTGCTAGGCATTCAAGAGGGTGTTACTTAATTATCTAAACAGAAGTAATGTGCAGGGCAACAGGGAAAGCACAGGAGAATGGCAGTCATGATGCTCACTCAGAGCTGGTGCAGACATGATGGGCTGAATGGCCTGTTTCTGCACCAGAACAAGGTGCACCAGGTTGAGAACCAGCCTGCTCAGTCCCATAAAAACCCATGTCAGAAACTCTCCGTCCTGAGGGTATGCCATCCTGAAATCGAAGCACTGCTGACAATGAGTGACTACTTCTGGTCTATCCAGTTCTTTCTCCCACAGATACAGGCACAGGGTACAGATTTCAATCAATAACTCGCTCCGAGGGAGGTTTTCCAACTATGGGAGGGGCTCAGTTATTGGGCAACAGAGGGAAATGTCCCTTGCGACTTTTCAAAAACCTCAAAGTGTGCAAAAGTAAAAACTGTCAACCTTGTCACATGCTCCAGTTTTCTATGCAAACTAATGATTGGTGTTCCTCAACAAGCACAGAACTCTGGCTTTCATTTACCGAAAGCAACTGTTTCAGAGAAAATACTGTTGTCCATTTAGAAGTCTGCCTTACAAGGGAACAGGAAAGAGGTTTGAGAGACCCCAACAGATTTCCCTCTGCATCGACTGCTTTATTTTAGAAAGGTGAGAACTCAGTCACTGATGACGCTTCCACTCCATTTTGCAATAGGGTTACAGCTCATTGCAACATAAATCTGATTTTCATATGATGCTAAATGCTTCATACCTACAGGCATTGACTTTAACTGCGTAGAGCAGTTTGTATCAACACTTAGATTTCTCTTCATTTTGTTCCACCACAAATAGTGACAAGTATGACTCTGTTTTCCAGCTGCAATACCTCATTTAAACAAGAAATGCATTTACTGTACAAACATAAAATAAAAATGTAAATTTGTGCCATCACGGACCAGATAGTAATGTATCTCTATTTACCAAGTGTGTCTACAGAATGGGCATATTTACTGCACTCTCAGTCCTTTAAGCACAACTTCATACAAAATTGATGCAGCATCTCTCAACATCCTAATTTGTTTATTCCCTTTAAAAGTCATCCTGCACATATTCCAGACAGTCAGATTCACATAACTATAATGCTTATTTCTGCAAATATTATGGATCAGAGGTTTTATTTACATCCTCAAAATAAAAAGGTACACCTTCTCTATTATGTGAAGACACCGACACAAAACAAAATGATCTTTGCACACAAAAAAAGTTTAAACAAACATGCCTTTTTGAAAATACTGATTGTGTGCATCAAATCTTTTAGTCATTATTTAATATCGCGATATAATAAACACACAGAACTGCAGATGCTGGAAATCTAAAACAGAAGGAGAGTGCTGGAGAAACTCAGCAAGTCTGGCAGCATCTGTCGAGAGAAAACAGTTAATGTTTCAAGCCCTTTGACTCAACACATTATCTCTGTTTTCTCTCTACGGATCCTGCTGGGCCTGTTGTGTTTCTTCGGCACTCTGTTTTTGTCCTGTATATCGCAACTTCACCAAAAGCGTTTTTGTTTTAAATTGACATGTTTATAGTTATCAGACCAGTCTCTCTTTAACTGGTTTACCTTTAACTACACAGTATCATTAGTATACAAAGGACAATGAAAATAGTAAATGGCATAAACTGTGCAAAATCATTTAAATACATAATTTATAGATACTTTTTAAAACTCTATTAAGTCTTTCTGTATAACGTATTACAAATCAAATACTTGGCTCCTACAGCTTATGCACAAAAGAGGGAAATGGATAATCCCAAGACGGAGCCAGAAGCAGAGAATTTCTTTGCATTATTTTTGTTCATAAAGTTACTACAAGTAACTGTGCAGCAGCATTTACAACAGAGCAAAAGGATTGCAGTGATGGGACAGTGGGAGGTGAAAACTGTTCCTTTTTGGGGTAAGACAAGTAGTTTCAGGTTGCAACTACTAAGGTCGTTCGAATTTGATAAGGTGGGAGGGGGAAGGGATGAATAATGATGTCTGTCTGCAAGGCCAGACCATTATTCAGTCAATACATTTTGCTGGGCTTCAAGGCACAAAAACTATTCGCCCATGTTGGTTTATGAATGGTCAAATAGAAAACCCCTTTAGTCACCTCTTTTGTGGGCATTGCTGACCAGGCCAGCATTTATTTCCCATCCTCTCCCGCACAGAGGATAGTTAAGAGTTAACCACATTGTGAGGGTGCTGGAGTCATATGTAGGCCAGACCAGGTAAGGATGTTAGATGAACGAGATGGGTTTTTCCAATAATCATCAATGGTTTCACAGTGATTATTAGACTATTGATGTTTGTTACATTAAAATTCCATCATGGTGGGACTAAAACCTAGGTCCCCAGAATATGATGAGAGTTTCTGGATTAAAATAGAATGATAATACTATGAGGCCATCACCTCCACTTGGCTTACTTCCTATCTTCATTTATTTGCCTGTTAAGTATTTTATAAGATAATTATATGTCTTAGCCAATATAATGGTGCGAAATGCTACAGCAGGGAAACAAGTACGTACGTGGATGGTCACGGATTGACTGATCAGATGGATATGAAAGTAGGTGATACGTAAATGATGTTACAGCTTTTAAGAGCAGTTGAAAATACAGATAGAGGAATGTGATACACTGTTTATAGACTTCTATCATGTATTTCATAGAATGCTGTACAAGAAATTGGTTAAGGAAGTCTAAGGCTTAAAAGGGAAAATGTGTGCAGTTTTGGTCTTCTTATCTGAAAAGGATCTTCTGGCTATAGACAGAGTGCAACAAAAGTTTAACAGACTGATTGCTGGGATGGCAGAAGTGACATATGAGAAGAGAATGAATTGGTCAGGATTGTATTCACTGGAGTTCAAAAGGAAGTAGGGTGATCTCATAGAAACCTATAAAATTATGACAGGACTTAGCAGGATAAACAAAGGAAGACTCCCCTGATCATTGAGGAGCCCAGATCTTGGGAGGTATAATCTAAGGATATAGGTTGGGCCTTTTGAAATTGAGACGAGAAGAAGTCTCTTCATCCAGAAGGTGGTAAACCTGTGGAATTCTTTACCACAGAAGGCAGTGAGGCCAAGACATTGAATGCTTTCAAGGAGTTAGATATAGTTCTTACGGCTAAGGGGATCAAAAGACATAGTGAGATAGAAAGAACAGGATACAGAGTAGGATGATCAGCAACAATGTTTTTAATGTTGCAGCAGGCTCAAAGGGGCTCCTCCTGCTCCTATTTTCTTTGCCTCTACATAAAATATCATAGAGAAGAATGAAAGAAAGGCAAATTTGCCACAGGTAGATGTTTCATAGACAAGCGCACACTGGCTAGCAAGGTCAGGATGGATTGGTTGTTGGCACCACATTTGCTTGTATCTTTTTCCAGATGGGATAACTTTTGCACCTATCACAGATTCCTAGCATATTTCATATGTTACTACCTTTGTTATGATTTTATATCCTCACAACTGGGTAGTAGGCTTAACTTGTATGAATTGAGAGCGTAGCATCTACAGAGAGCACTCAAGCAACTCAAAGTTTCTTTAACACCAGCTCCTAAACATGCTCAAAGCAGATGGAATATAATGTTGATAAATGTGAGGATATCCAACTTAGAGGGAGGAATGAGCATGTTGAGGATTTCTTAAATGGTGAGAGATTTGCAAATGTTGATATCCAAAAGGATCTGGGTGTGATTGTTCATAAATCACTGAATGCTCCCAGGTAGTTACAGCAAACAATTAGGAAGGTAAATTATATGCCGGCCTTTATTGCAAGTGTGTTTTAGTACAGGAACAAAGCCGTCTTGCTTCAATTGTACAGAACATTGTGGAGCTGCATCTGAAGCATATAGCTTTTGTCTCCTTGCTGAAGAAAGGAGTGCTTTTGTCACAGAGGGAGTGCAGCAGTAGTTCATCAAACTAATTCCTGGGATGGCAAACTGTGCTTTGAGGACAAAGGCAAGAGACGAGGCCTGCATTCTCTCCGGTTGCAAAGAATGAGGGGAGATTTTATGGAATATTACAAAATTCCAAAAAGAACAAACAGTAGTTGCAGAATGAGTGCTTCCCTTGTTGGGAATGGGATCTAGAATCAGGGGACATAGGCATAGAATATGGTATATACTATTTAGAACTGACATGAAGAGGAAGTTGCTCACTCACTCAAAGAAACTCTCTACCCCAGAGGGCTGTGGAAGTTCAGCCACTGTTTTCAAGAAAGAGATCGATTGATTTGTACCAGCGATATCAATGGATATGGGAATAATGTGGGAAAATGTCATTGCGGTAGATGATCAGCTATTATTTAGAATAGAGGAACAGGTTCAAGGGACTGAATGGCCTATTCCTCCTCTGATGTTTCTAACATCCTAACTTGGACATATTTTCATTGTCAACAAATTAAAATCCTGGAACTCTGAACTTACACCTTTGCATAAGCACCTTCATCACACAGATTGCCACAATTTAAGCAGGTGTCACACTATCACCTTCCCAACAGCATCTACAGTTAGACAATAATTGCTAGCTTTGTCAGAACACCGGCATTCTGCAAATGAGTTACAAATAAAAGGAATGCCTACTCACCTTTCAGTGCTACCCATCCAACATTCAGGCCTATTTTTCTGCCTAGGTTTACATTTCACATTTGTTTTTAATTTTGCTGTGCAGTTAATGTATATATTTGAGATATATATATAATACACACACACTTTATATGTTGCTTATATATATATATACTTTATATGTTGCTTATCCTGCTGCTGTTCTGCTCCATCCCCAACTGCTCAACCAGCTCTGGTCTGCCTGTTTTCACTATCACAGGATCTCAAGCCATTTGACTCCAATATTAGATTTGCAGCCTTCTGGACATTCGCCTCCTTTTATTGCAAAGAGTACAGGCTTTACAGGCTTGTGAGAGTTGCCTGGCCTCTGGGTAAGGCTTGCCTGTACATGAGCTGCTTATTCAATATCAACACCTCATTGAGGCCTTGAGGCCACCCCTTTATCTTTGATGGCAAGATGATTGAATTGTAGGAGGGGTCAAAACAGGAAGACGTAGCGACGGTGAGAAATTGCAGGAATAAGCGAACGGGTAAGACCATAAGATGATGGAACAGAAGTTTAGCCCATCGATTGTGCGCTGCTGTTCAGTGAAATCATGATCCGATAATCCTCAAAACCCATTTCCTACCTTTACCCCAGAATTCATAATTCCCTAACTAATTAAAAATCTATCTCAGCCTTGAATCTACTTAATGACCAGCCTCAACTGTCCGCTGCAGTAAAGAATTCCTCACATTCACTACCCTCTGAGACAAGAAATTCCTCATTTCCGAGATTATGCCCTCAGGTCCTAGATTTTTGATAAAGGAAAACAAGCTTTCCCTATCTACCCTGTCAAGCCCTCTAAGAATCCTGCATGTTTCAATAAAGTTGTCTCTCATTTTTCTATATTCCACTAAGTGTCGGCCCAACCTCTTCTATCTCTTCTCATAAAGCAGTCTGTCTATACCTGGAATCAATCTACTGAACCTTCTTTAGGCTGCCTTCCCCAACTCCATGCCAATCTATCTTTCCTTAGATAAGGAGGCCAAAACTGTCCACAGTATTTCAGCCGTGGTCTGACTAGGACTTTGTATAGTTTCAGCAAAATACTCCATTCCATTTGAAACAAAAGGAAATCAAAGCTCTGGACTCCGTTCTGTTGTTGCTCTATTTCTTGCCTGGTTTTTGCATCACACTATGATTCAATAGTTGTTTACAGGCCTGGATGATTGGAGAAGAAATGGCATGAGGCCAAATAGACCGTCCTGCCTTGGGCCACCCATCCTAGAATAGAAGGTGTGGGGATAGGACTTAGTAGATGGAGGGTTAAAGGTGAGGAAATAATTTCATCGCAGAGAGAAGGTGAGGAGATAACTAAATAGATGCTATAAAAGAGGGATATGTGGAAGAGAGATAGTTATGGATTTTAACAAGGCCAGGGGTTTAATAAAGCAAAATGTAGCAAATGCAATGGGGTCTAGTAGTTGGGGAAGGTTGGAGATGGAGGTAGGGTATGAAATAGTCCCCAGAATTCTCACCCCAAAAGGGATCAAAATCCTACTGACAGCCAACAAACACCGAAAGTGCTGGAGAAACTCAGCAAGCCTGGAAGCATCTGTGGACAGAGAAAGTGTGTTAATGGTTCAAGTCCGGTATGACTGTTCATCAGCTTATTTCGGATTTCCAGCAGTATTTTGTTTTTATTTAAAGCCTGTAGCCATCGTCAAAGCCAGCTGCATAGAAAGAGAAAAGAAGAGAAAGATGGGGGGGATGGGGGTCGGGATTGAGGGAAGGGGCAAAGACAAAGTGAGAGAGAGTGGAAAAAGCACAGTAGAGAGATATAGGAGCAGAATTCAACCAGTTAGCTCATCGAGCTCCAGCACTCGATCATGGCTGACATGTTTCTCAACCCCATTCTCCTGTGTTCTGTCCAGAACTCTTGATACCCTTACTAATCAAGAAGCTATCTATCTCTGTCTTAAATACACTCAATGATTTGGACTCCACAGCCTACAATGGCGATGAGTTCCACATATTAACCACGCTCCGGCTGAAGAAATTCCTCCTCATCTCAGTTCTAAAGGGTCATCCCTTAACTCTGATGCTGCATCCTCAGGTCTAAGTCTCTGCTACTAGTGGAAACATCTTCATATCTACTCTGTTCAGACCTCACAATATTCTGTAAGTTTCAATCACATCTCCCCTTATCCTTCTTTCCTCCATCAAGTGTAGGCCCAGAGTCCTCAATTGCTCCTCATATGACAGGACTTTAATTCCCAGGATCATTCTTGTAAGCGTCATTGGCTCTCCTTTCTAACCTACTCGTCACCTCTAAAAAGAATTCTAGCTGATTTGTCAGTGATGACTTCCCCTTGCTGAAGCTGTGCTCACTCAGCCCTATTTTAACATGCACTTCCAAGTACTCTGTAATTTTATCCTTAATAATGGACTCTAAAATCTTACCAACAACAGAGGTTAAGCCTACAGTTTCCTATCTTCTGTCAACTTTCCTTCTTAACCAGAGGTATTACATTAGCCATTTTTCAGTCCTCTGAAACCCTCCCTGACTCCAGTGATTCCTGTTATTTTCTTAATTCATTCATGGGATGAGGGAGCCACTGGCTAGGCAGCATTTATTGCCAATCCCTAATTACCAAGAGGGCAGTTCAGAGTCAACCACATTGCTGTGGGTCTGGAGTCACATGCTGGGCAGACCGAGTAAGGATGGCAGTTTCCTTCCCTAAAGGACATTAGTGAACCAGATCGGTTTTTCCGACACTCTCTGCTCTATTACTTGTCCTGGAAACTTTAATAACCTCTGCTAAATCCTCTACAACTTTAACTTTTTCCATAATTTTCCATGCACTGAACATCGCTGCCCCCCCACCCTTTATTTAGCTTAAAGCACTATCCACAACCCCAGTTATGTGATTCACCAGGACTTGGGTCCCAGTATGATTCAGGCAGAGCCTATCTCATTGGAACAGCTCCCTCCTCCCCCAGTACTGGTACCAATGCCCATGAGTTCGAACCCATTTCTCCCACATCAATCTTTCAGCCACTCGTTTACCTCTTTAATCTTGTTGACCTTGCGCCAGTTATCTGGTGGTTCAGGTAACAATCCAGAAATTGTTACCTTTTTGGCTCTGATTTTTAATTCTGCCCCCAGCTGCTCATACTCCCTCTGCAGAACCTCCTTCTTTTTTGCCCTACATCGTTGGTACCTGCACAGACTGGATCTTTCCCCTCCCACTCCAAGTTCCTCTGCAGCCCAGGTGAGATACTCTGAACCCAGGCACCAGGCAGGCAATGCAGCTTTTGGGACTCTCCATCCTGGGAAGGGGAAGCAAAAAGAGAGAAGGAAGAGAGAATTATGGAGGAGGAAGTAAAGAACAAAAAGAAGCTGTCACATAAAGATATAGAAATAGCTCTGAGAAAAATAAACAATATTCTCCAATTTAAAGTGTGGAGGAATTTAGCAGCAAATCTTTATAAATGGATCAGCAATGCCAATAAAAAGTCAAATCAAATGTTGGGATTTATATCAAGAGGAAAGAAAATCAGAGAGGTCAAGATGGCAGTGCTAAAACAGTCAGGAGAAATGTGGTATGCACAGTTTTAAGATCTTGCTTACAGATATAATACACATAGCCCTGGAAAACTGAAGTGTTGCTATTCTAGAATTAAGCTAGGGAAAGTGATTTGGTTTATGAGACAAGGATAGAACAACCAACGCAGGGTTCTCCTGGGCTGCAGACTGAAGGGGAAATTTGACAGAGAATTCACCCTACCTCGGCTCACTTACCCACACATTTGTCACTACGGACTTGACTATTTCAAAACTTCGTGATTTGTGGTGGCACGATGGCTCAGTGATTAGCACAGCTGCCTCACACATTCCACCCTTGGGCGACTGTCTGTGTGGAGTTTGCATATTCTCCCTGTGTCTGCATGGGTTTCCTCCAGGTGCTCCGGTTTCCTCCCACAATCCAAAGATATGCATGTTAGGTGGATTGGCCATGCTAAATTGCCCGTAGTGTTCAGGGATGTGTTGATGGGGTGGGTCTGGGTGGGATGCTTTGAGGTTCAGTGTGGACTTGTTGGGCCAAAGGGCCTGTTTCCACTCTGTAGGGATTCTATGGTTCTATGAAAACACTCCTGGATAACTTCCCAAGTTCTGCCTTCTTTAAATTTCAGATCGTCCAAAACCCTGTTTCAAGTACCCTTTTGTACTCCAAGTCCTGTTCACACATTATCCATGTTGGCTGACCTTCACTTCCTCCAGTGAAGCAATGCTTAAATTTTAAAGCTCTCATCCTTGTTTACAAGTCCCTCTCATGGCCCCACCTGTGCCCCATCTCCGTAACCTGCAGAACTACAACTTCCCAAAGTATCTGCATTCCTCCAATTTTTCTCTTGACCAACCAGAATTTTAAACATATCATCTTTGGTAGCTGTAATTTCAGCTGCCTTTGGAGCCCTAAGCACCATACCCCGCCCAACATTCCTCTCAGGCCCTCTTAAAATCCAACTCCTTGACTAACTTTTTGGTCATCTGCCTAAAATCTCAATGTATGGCTTTGTGGTATATTTGGCTTGCTAACACTCCTGTTAAGTGCCTAGGGACATTTTACTAACTTAAAGGTGCTATACAAGTTGCTGTTTAAACTGGCCAAAGATGAACACAGATAATGTCTATTTGTAAATTTAAATCAATAAAATGCATTCAAGGGAAGCGTGAAATAAATAAAAGGCATAAAACAGGAATTTAGAATGCTTTGCCACATGTGGTTAGCAAAGTTCAAGCAATGGTAGCGTTCTATATTCTGGATAATTAATCACTAACTGATGTAAAGGGTATGTGAAATAAACAAGAAAATGGTTACGTAAAATGTATTCCTGAAAAGACATTAAATTCAGTACATGCAAAAAAAAACACTGAACGACCTGTTCCTGCTCTCTACAGCCAAGTAATTACTTAATATGGGTATAAACATTCTGTTCAAAATACTGGTGAGTGCATCTTTTACCACGTCCTTGACTTTACACCTAATAAAATCCCCTTCTCCACAGCAAAGTACAGATACCATCTACTAAAAATGGGTAGATCAGTTAAAATTGAATTTAACCTTGGTAGAACAAAAAGAACATGCAAAAAACAAAATCATGTGGCCGCGAAGAATCAAATATAAAAGCTTTCTACCCAAGTTATCACCTGAGAAACAGATCAACTTACTGTTTGCAAAAAAAGTCTGCCTTTTGTTTTCTTCATTCATTAACGGGATGAGGACATCGCTGGCTAGGCAGCATTTATTGTCAATCCCTAATTGCCCAGAGAGCAGATCAGAGTCAACCACATTGTTGTGGGTCGGGAGTCACATGTAGTCGAGACCAGGTAAGGATGGCAATTTGCTTCCCTAAAGGACATTAGTGAACCAGATAGGTTTTTCCGACAATCGACAATGGATTCATGGTTATCATTAGATTCTTAGTTCCAGATATTATTCGAACCCAGGCCCCCAAAATGTCATCCGGGTTCCTTGATTAACCGTCCCGCGACAATAGCACTAGGCCACTGCCTCCCCTCAAGTGAAGTATTTCACAGGTCACAGTAAGTCTTAATCAACAAGTCAAAGTGCACAAAATGTGATTCCAGAACATAAAGCATATATATTCTGTTTTTATTTCAAGGAAACAATCAGAAAATAATATTTATTCGCTAACAGATCTGCAAGACATATAGCAGTTACTCTTGTATTTCCTTCTGTTCTGCTCTCAAGAAGAGTCACTCGATTAAAAGGGAAACTCTTGTTTGACAGCTGGCAACAAGCATATAAAGCTAATTAGTTCTCAGACTGCCAGCCAAAACAAAAATTTAGGTGGCATTTACTGCTAAAGGACTGCTGGCACTGGGTAGAGACTGAAACCTAAGTAGCAGCTGCACAAGGGTTCACCATGTTACGTTATGGCTGACACAGGGGACAAAATACAAGCAGTCACTCTTCTGGTCTCCAACTAAGGTGAAGATTACATTAGAAGGACATTGTTAGAGATGTTCATCATTGCCAAACTGCTCCCATTTATTTCATTTTCCACAGGGTAGAATGCAATGCAGGTGAAAAGGCAGAGGAGCATATTACAAGGTCAAGCAATGAAAAGTGGAAAATAAAAGTTTTGCTTCTTCCATACCATTCCATTTCCTTAGATGGGCTAAAATCCTTCACAATTAGTCAGTACTTCAGTCTGAATGGTATGCTAATTGGCATCTATTCTCCAATAATATTATATACTAAGATATAAGAGTAGTCTCTTCTTAACCAAACCAAAGCTATTTTTTTCTGAACATGAGCCGATGAATTCAATACATTTTGGTAGTTCTTGAATCATGTCTGTAACTGGCTCACTAAAACCCAAATTTATTAAAATTAGTAAATTTCTTACGTAATACTTCTAAATCTAATATCAATCTTTTAAGTTGGGGGCATCAAGCATTGAAACTTTATTATAACGACTAATTTTGGCAACACCGCAATGAAATTTGAGTTATTCATATTTTACTTCCATGTCAATGGTGACACTCTGCCTTTAAAAGCATTGCCTTTCAAATCTTTCGTAATGCCATGCCACACGATCCTTAGACTATTTTAGGATAATGCAAGAATGATAGCCCCTTAATTGCTCCTCTCTTCCTAATGGGGGGATCGTCTACCTCAGTTGGCTGGATGGTTTGCAATGTGGAGTGATACTGGTAGTGTAGGCTCTATTCCTGCACTGACAAAGGTTACCATGAAGGACTTTTCTTCTCAGCCTTTTCCCTCATCCGAGGCGTGGTGACCCTCAGATTAAACCATCACCAGTCAGCTCTCTCTGATCAGCCCGTGCCCTGGTAAGGCTGTGGTGACTTTATCTTTTTCTTTCTCTAAGCATCAGGGCAAAATGACTGAAGTTATCTGGGAACTTATGAAAGCGCCTCTGTGATAAATGTCAGGTATTCAAGACAACATCTGTGTAAGTATCATTTGCAGTGGAAACTCAAAAGCCAAGCAGCTAACATTATAAGTATTGAGCATTTTACAGCATGTTAAACAGGTAATAATGGATACCAATAAATGATTGCAAAGCAGTAGTCTGGGTTCAGATGTTAACTTGAACCATGAGGGTGGAGTTTGAGTGCTACAATTGTCAACTCAAAACCTAGTGGCAAACTTAACTTCAAAAGTCATCACAAAGCATTTTATTTAACTAATGCTCAATGTAAGTTGCATGGGAGTAGTTTAATTCTATTTCTTCATATTGCAGCCATCTGCAGCCTGTGTAGTTTCATCAAGGCATGAATCTTTCAATGCTGAAAGACCAATAGTATGGCCAGCACTGTGATAAACTACAAGTAGCCACTGGGCAATGATAACATCAAGTATATTTTTTTTTGAAAAGGAGTTTCAAACAAAATCATTCATGCAACACTTTATCAGTCTTTGCTATCACTTGAACAGTATAATGTGTTATCCGGTCTGTCAGATACTGCTATCTAAATAAACATATAAGTCACAGTGTTGTACAACAATCAACAGCTACTTATTTTTAATAACATTTAGAATATTGATTTTGTAATCATTAATCTTTCCACATGAGCATCATCAGCTGGTACAAGGAAAAACATACTTGCACATTGACATTTACAGAAGAATCAAAATCAGAATAAAAAGCACCAATATAATTTGCAGTACGTCAAAAATTAATATTGAAGCAATTTCATGGCAGTAATTGAATCTTGGAGATCAAGTAATTGCTACAAACCCTTGAAATTTCATTTTAGTTGTCTTAAGATGCTATCTAAACCCTTCACTTAGTTATCTAAAGTGTAAAATCCCTCCCGTGTAGCCTTTATTCTCTGTGGCTCTGAAATTACGCTATGGGCTATAAGTGTCGCATGGCTTGTGCGTTTATCGGAGATCCTTTATTTTCACAGAGACCTTAACCTTTTTAAAACAAATGAGTTAATGCTTCTGTTAAAATAGCAGTGCCAAGAGTTTCAAATCTGTACGCATCACTATTCCAAAGCGTAACTGGTGAGCATGTTGTACTAGTTATTAGGTACATTACAGAAAAAAAATTATGTTACATACATCTTGTTTGCCTTTTAAATGCATTGCAATGTTCCCAGTCCATGAACAAACAGGGGCCCTCTTGTAGCTCAGAGGTAGTGTCCCTACCCTGGACAGGGAAGCCCAGGTTCAAGTCCCACCTGCTCCAGAGGTGTGTAATAACATTTCTGAACAGGCCGATTAGGAAAACAGGCTATTGTGTGCGCTGCTGAGTCAGTTGGAAAAACATGGTAAGAGCAGTGTCTTAAGATCCTCGACATCAAGGAAAAGAAGTCCAAATCCGTATGCAAGTTTTGAACGGCAGGATAAGAATCTTGCCAGCGAGTGGCACAGGGTTTAATTGAAATCATTTACATTCCATTAGTACCGAATCTCATTTCATTGACATGTATTTTCCTATTCTCCCACGTGCTAGAGAGAAACCAGAAGAAACAACAATTCCTGACGTGATAGTCAGAGTAGATACAGGTGACTCCATCTCACTGATTGCTGCTCTGAGCAAGACAGCAGTCACCAATATCTCAAGGCATACTCTATGGGCAGCGACTGCCTGTATTCCCCATCCATAGTGGTTGGCAGTCGATATGAACCAGCCTCACCACATAGTCATGGCACATCTCTGATCCACTTACAATATGTTTCTGCACTGCCATGCTGCACCTTCCACTGGAATGTGGCTGCCAGGACACTTTGTGCATAGGGACTTCATTTGCTTTCTTAGCACTTTGTCCCTACTTGGATACTCAAAGCATCCTTACCTAGCTTTGCCTTTTTGTGCTTTGCCCACTGAGCTAGAGCTTGAAGACCCACAGTATTTCTGTCTTGCCTCATCTTTTAGCACAGACATTATGTAAGACAGTTTGTCATGGTTGTCAGCAGTGATCAGACAAAGGGTAGACATGTTGCACTCTGGCACCTTGCTATGTCAGTGTTACCCCTACAGCATTACCAGCAGCTTACATGTTACACACTGCATGTGCTCCAACCAAATGGCCACTTATTGAAGTCTAAAGGGAATAATCCTTGATGAAGTCAAGGGGTCCAGCCATCAGTCAGGGTTTCCCAGCACTACAAGTCAAGGACAGCACCCAATATAGGTCCAGGGGTTTGGGGACAGTCAGTTTGGAGTGGTCAAGGTCAAGAAATTCGTACAATCACAATCTGGAAAGTGGGCTATGGCCAATCCTGTGAGTCATAAGTCTGAGGGGGTAAAGCAACAAATAAATGGGGATGGGAGCAGAGAAAATGACTCTATATTGAAGGAGAAAGGTTACTGAGAGGGGTGGCCATCGACAATCACAGGGAGTATTGTTGGGGTATAAAGTCATAATTCAAAGAGATGTGTGGAAGCTCAGTAATGATGGATTCAACAAGCAGCACAAGGAAGAAAGGAAAAGGAAACATGGAAGTTTGTGGGGCATGGGGCCTTGGTTATAAGGCTGAGCCTGGAACTCATGGAAATGGAAGAAAGTTGCAACCAGACCCGGGGTGAGCAGACAACATGTTTTTCTTCTGTCTATGTAAGCTCAACTTGTGAGCAACGTGAAGCATTTCGAGCAGCAATTGCATTAATCAGACGCTTTCAAAGTACAGTGTGAAGTCATCTGTAATCACAGCATCATGCATGTGAAATACATGCAGTGTCCAACTGTGTGGGAAACAAATTGTTGTCACAAGCAATTTTGACCACATCATTAGTCATTAGAGATGGATCACAGTCATCTCTGTGAAGCAGAAGTAGTCACAGGCGCCCTTAAAAGTGTCACCCGCAGGCCACTATTCACAAAAACAATTCAAGATCCCAAAGGCTGCACAAGGCTGATTTCCTGTCACCTTAAAGTACAAGTATTTCCCAACATGCTCTTAGATGCAACGGTGTCTTTCTTGGAAGGACAAAGTAATCATGTAGCACTTACAATCTCCCACTGTATTTGTGCAAAAGGATGTGCTGTATTAATTAGAATAAGGTACCTATTGTCAAAGGCATTCCAGGCCCTCCGTGTCAGAGTTCTCTATGTCCCACACCACGGAGGAGTATACAAATGTTGAGCTCATACATTACTAGGGGCCAATTCTGTTTCTTATGCTCCCCACACAGGATCAATGAAACTGTGACCAGTGGGAACAGCCACATCGCTGGTTATCAATGCTTCTGAAAATGAGGTTCCAATGCTTGGATTGGTCTCGGGTTGGGCCTTGCAGTGCAGTCAGGAGAGAGTTTCTTATTCGTTCACAGGATGTGGGCATCGCTGGCTAGGCAGCATTTATTGCCCATCCTTAATTGCCCAGTGGGCAGTTGAGAGTCAACCACATTGCTGTGGGTCTGGTGTCACATGTAGGCCAGACCAGGTAAGGAAGGCAGTTTCCTTCCCTAAAGGACATTAGTGAACCAGATGGATTTCTCCAACAATTGACAATGGATTCATGGTCATCATTAGACTCTTAATTCCAGATATTTTGTTGAATTCAAATTCCACCATCCGCCGTGGCAGGATTTGAACCTGGGTCCCCAGAATGTTATCTAGGTCTCTGGACTAACAGTCCAGTGATAATACCACTAGGCCATTGCCTCCCCACCAAGAGTGTGGTGCATACTCCAAGCCTGCTGCATTCATCATAACTGCAGCAGGCAAACAGGGATTGATGGAAGACAGAGAACCACCTTTCGGAGTGGGGGTATTGAAGAGGAGGACATTACACAAGAGGAACATCACCTTCCCCATGATAGAACAGCACAACGTTATGTGGAACAAACCAGACGAGATTTCAATTGCTTCCACTTCGAATAGCTGAGAGCCGGACACACTGATCACTCAGTACTTGCAAATATGTTGTTCTTCAAAAGGTAACGAGTTTGTTCCCAGAAGCAAAAACAGCTTTTCTTTGTGTTACTGCTTTTGCTGTTGTTGAATGAAAGCAAATGTTTTGTATTGTTTAAAATTTTTCTAATATTTGTTACTCTCACATTGAAAAATGAGAAGATATTGGTGAAAAGAGTAGCACTCTCTTAGGGTTGTAAGGTGGGATGATTCTCAGGATGGTAACCTGTGTAACTTGGTTCTGAAATAGCAATGCATTCACAAATGAGCACACGTATTTGCAGCAAAATTTCAGCTGTGCTGCCTATGTGCAGCATTTCCATTTTGTTCCCCTCCTATATGTATAGTAACAGGCAGATCTAGTCTCCAGCTCTTTACTGGCTACACAGTTGGGCTTTCAAAATGGATCTGCCGATACGAATCCGAGAGGTCTTGGGAGTAGCGGCTATTTCTGCCATTGCTGACCTGAAGGCAGCATGAGCAGGGCGCAATAGAAGCATGGTGCATAGCTAACAATATGGGCTACGAAGGATAACATGAGAATCTCAGTTTGGGTCACGTAGAGAAACATTCCCTGAAACTCCCTGAAATTGACACTTAGCCTTAGCATTTCTGGTACAATTAAACCTATTGTTCCTG
Source organism: Rhincodon typus (assembly GCF_021869965.1). Lineage (NCBI taxonomy): Eukaryota > Metazoa > Chordata > Chondrichthyes > Orectolobiformes > Rhincodontidae > Rhincodon > Rhincodon typus. Next base: position 12,859,451 of record NC_063346.1, read on the forward strand.
ACTCTGCTTAGCAATTACAGCTGCCCTCTATAGGGCTATTGCATTCAGTCCTTTACTCCCTCCTTAATTTTTTATTCATTCACGGGATGATGATGTCATTGGCTAGGCAGCATTTATTGCCCATCTCTAATTACCCAAAGAACAGTTAAGAGTCAACCACATTGCTGTGGGTCCGAAGTCACACGTAAGCCAGACCAGGCAAGGATAGCAGTTTCCTTCCCCAAAGGAAATTCGTGAACCAGATCGTTTTATTTTCTCGACAATCAACAACGCTTTCACTGTCATTAGGGTCAAGTCCAGATTTTTAGTGATCTCAAATTCCACTATCTTCTGTGGTGGGATTCAAACCTGAGTCCCCAGAACATTAGCTAGGTCTCTGGATTAATAGTCCAGCGATAATACCTTAGGCCATTGCCTCCCCATGAAACATAATAAGAAACATCAACTCAAATTATGAACCTAGTTAGACTGTGCAGCATCTTAAGTAATTAACTCTTACATGCTAATATTAGCTTGAATCAGCCTTTCACAGTTTAGAATTATAAAACATATGGTTGCAAATATGTGACCGTCAACAAAACTTTACAAATAAGGGGTTGAAATAATTCCAGATATTTCACGTCACATAAATTCAACTTATTTGCCACTTTGCCTTTAGGTCTATTTTATAGAAAAACCATTTGATGCCAGGGGTATTGCTGGTCAACTACAGACAAGCAGCACAAATGACAAACTGCAAAGTCCTCATCACTGCTGGTGTTTTAGTTTTTAAAGTCTCCCATTGCTGTTAATGAATATGTCATCCGGTCAGCATGCTCAAATAAAACTAAGGTTAAAACCCAATTGCACAATGATCAAAACTCAAACTAGCAAAGTCTTTCATGAGCTCATTGTGTCAGCAAAAGGCTTGAACCTAAAAGGATATTCAGTTCAAATATGTTCCTATAACAAAGGCGCACTTACATATTTTAAAACAGAACACTGAGAATGAGGAAAACTAAGGTGATCTTGTATCATTTCAAACAAACTTTATAAATGGTCTTGATTCTGAATGGCTGACTAAGCCATGCTGAGGCTAATAAGCGGTCACTTCAACTACGCTTCTATGAAAAACATTAAGTGACAAAACACCCTTATAGCCATCTCCAGAACTAGAAATATATTAATCAAACTGACAAACTAAGACGACTGGGTTTGACCTTTTCTGATCTCATTACTTCTCTATTACCTTTTTGAAAAACATCCCCACAGTGAGATCACTAATTGAAGATTATGTATGTAAAATCAGGGTTTTCCATCATGAGTGGAACTTTGACGCATTCTTCATCACAGTAATTAACTTCCTTTTCACCAATCATGATCACAAAGACAAAGAGGCTAATGGACTATCACCAGCAGAAGCAAATATCTTTCAATTAATTGTTCTTGTTGAATAATTGTATGCTTGCTAAACACCTCATCCCTCTATAATTTAATGCAGGACTACAGACGCTGCTTCATTTTACATCAATGAGTGGCTAAAGACATGTCACTGTAAATGGTGCTGCTTCTCAAAACAGAACAAAAGGGGTTAAATTCCTATGGTTGAGGAATTGTTGGAGAAATAATGCTGTTATTAGTGTGTAAATCTCTCAGCAATTTGTGATCAGGAACAGAGTGCCACTGAGTTGAGAATCGTTACAAATTGCTGGATGATTTGTACTGCTCCACTGTTATCCTCAATAAAATGGGCACTGTTATTAGCTCACATTTCCAGCAATTTGCAACAAAAAATCTGTAAGGGTAAAGGGTGAGGAAAAGAAAAACCAGCAAACAACACAAACAACATATCCCATTCCCATCTATTCTGCACAAGTACATTTGTGTTAGCTCCCAAGTTTATCATGGATAATCCAGGCATGTCCTGGTTGTCATCTACACTAGTTTCAAGCGGACTACCAATAAATCCTCATATGTTGCAATCTCCTTTCACAAAGGATCTGGGACATGGTAGTTTTCAAGTTCTGCTCAGGGTTAAGGTTCAACTTGCGAGTAACTTGCGCCTCTTTTCAAGATGGCGGCAGAGTAGCAGCACTGCGTGTGGGCCCCTGGCTCAGGGCTCATCTACTTTCTTGGTCTTTTTTCTTCTTTTTACTTTTGGTCTTTTTGTTTTTTCTCTTCTTTCTCTTTAAAAGCCTTTCTCGGCGTCTTCAGCAGAGCAAAAGCGGGCCTCTCCTCCTGAGCGTGTATGGCAATGGCAGCAACAGAGGCAGCTCGGTTCCAGTGATTAGTGGTGGCAGTAAAGGCGACTGGTGGAGCATGTCCCAGAAGGAAGCTGACCTAAATTCCAGGCCAGGGCTAGGCCCAGGGAGATTAGGCTTTAAAATCTGGACTTTTTCCTTTTCTTTCGAAAAAGACTTTAACGTATTGATGTTTTCCCTTTTCTTTTGGCTCTGTTTCTTTTATTTCTTCTCTTGTTGTTTTTTAAATTCTGATTTTGTATTTTTAAGATGGTACCGGATAATGGCAACTTTGTACATTTTTCACTATACTCCTGTATTCCTGTAATTGAGTACACATGACAATAAAATCTAATTCCAGAATAAATGTGGTATAACTCACTTAGAGATTCACGAAAGCTTTTATTTTATTGAGGATGGATTAATTTCAATGTATAAGTAATTATTACCTTTTATTTCGGAGACATTTTGCTCAAATACTGCAACTCAGCATCACTGAAGAGATGTTACTAACCTTAGTAGTGGGATAGAACATTATGAACACTGGTTGACTGGTGTAATTTAGCCTCCACATGCAATTCATTGTTGTTTTCTCAAGGATATCAGTGGCTTGATTTGCTTCAAAGAATAATAAAGTGCTGGAGAAACTTAGTGGGTCTAACAGTATTTGTGAAGTGAGAAACAGAGTTAACATAAGAACTAGGAGCAGGAGTAGGCCATCCGGCCCCTCGAGCCTGCCCCGCCATTTAATAAGATCATGGCTGATCTTTTTGTGACTCAGCTCCACTTACCCGCCCACTCACCATAACCCTTAATTCCTTTACTGTTCAAAAATTTATCTAGCCTTGCCTTAAAAACATTCAGCGAGGTAGTTTCAACCGCTTCACTGGGCAGGGAATTCCACAGATTCACAAGCCTTTGGGTGAAGAAGTTCCTCCTGACCTCAGTCCTACATCTGCTTCCCTTTATTTTGAGGCAATGCCCTCTAGTCCTAGTTTCACCTGCTAGCGGAAACAACCTACCTGCCTCCACCTTATCTATTCCCTTCATAATCTTATATGTTTCTATAAGATCTCCCCTCATTCTTCTGAATTCCAACGAGTATAATCCCAGTCCACTCAGTCTCTCAAAGAAGCTATATTCAACTCGAAACATTCACTTTGCTTCTCTTTCCACAGATGTTCCCAAATCTTCTGAATTTCTTCAGTATTTTCAGTCTTTATTTCAGATTTCCAGCCTTTATTTCAGATTTCCAGCATCCACAATATTTTGCTTTTATTTTACTGGTTTGTTTCAACTGTGTTACATAGTATTTTTGATATTCAAAACAGCATACCACAGGAATGACTTCAATCAATGGTCTTGTTAAAAGTCTATTTTAAAAGAAAATCTGCTGCTTGAGACTTCTTTCATATAAATATCTTACATGGTTTAGTTTCTTAACTTAATAGATTCCTGACAATGAAATAATTTTTCAAACATTCATGATATTTCATGTGAAACAATCATTTTGTTCACGAGAAGGAGATAGAATTCCGGTCTATTTTCACCACCAATGTAGGACGACCTTAAAAGGAATATTAGAAAAGGATGTCTTTTACAATTCTATGTTTACTTTAAACTCAGAATGATTGTTCAAACCTAATTACAAACATTTATAATGCTATCTTTGTTAGACGTACAAGGAGTATGCTATTAGGAGAGTTGTTTTAATTTATAAAACAGAGTCTCTGCTTGCGAGGGAAATCATAAAATGTATCTTGCATCACACAGCATCATAAAGAAAATCTAGCTCTTCAACAATGTATTAGTACACTTAATAAAAAATGTGCACCAAATAGGCTAATTGCTTATATCAAAATAATGTAAAGAGCTCACCCTTGTGAATGATGTAAAAGGTGAGCTTTCCCAATTTAAAGTCAATGATATCAAGAGAAAAAAGATGAACAATGTTTACAGCATTTGTCAGTGTGCTAGCTTTTTCTGTGTAACACTGGTCAACTATGCCAACCAACAGCTAAGTGCCTAAAGCAATAATAAGATAAAATGTTAATGGCAGTATCAAAAATATTTGATTTTCTCCTATCTCCAAGTTTTTTTTAACATAATCTCCTCTCCAGAAACAACTGGTCTTATGCCTCAGTTGGTAGCTCTCCTGCACGTGAGCCAGAAGGCTCAGCTTTCAAGTCTTACTCCAGGGCTATAAGGCTGCTAATCATCTGTAAATTCCTTTCAATACTTCACGCCAATCTCCAAAGGAAACAGTGTGAAGATATGAATGCAAAACTAAGAAAAGACTATTCAACACTCTCCTCCCACTCACCATATACACAGTTATAATTCAGGTGCAGCAAGGCAGACAAACAACTTTGCACTAAGTCTCTGCTATTTTTGAGCTAGCTCCAAGCCGAGTTTGCCAGACCCATCGCCAGAATTTTCCCTCTATCTAGGTCAGTGCTATTGCCTGACCTCCGAAACTCTGAAACTATGGCTAAAATTGGGTGCCCAAGTAACATGCAGACTTGACCTTTAGAACTCCAAGGTACAGCAGAACATTGCTTCAGAGGCGTGTATTTTACTGCCAAAAACACATCAATTAATTTCAAGTATACAATATTCAGTCCTGACAAAGGGTTTTAGCCCAAAACGTTAACTTTCCTGCTCCTCTGATGCTGTCTGACCTGCTGTCTAGCTCCATGTTTATTGACTCTGGCTTCCAGCATCTGCAGGCCTTACTGTCTCCTAGTCAATATTCAATGTTTATTTGCTCAATTATGCTTCAATGCAATCAATTTAAAAGTACTTACTGCTTCTATTGAAAACCTCAAAATATATATTGGTTCCAACTGAAGTAACAATTTTTGGTGAGAAAATATTTCTTATAACTTCCAAATTTTCCTCTAAGTAAGTCATTTTCCAAAGGTGTGTACATGAACACTCCTGCTACTGAGCCATCCGAAAAGCATAGTCACCATAAGGTTAAACTACGTTCTTGCCACTCAACAGTATAAAATTTGAAAGGTAAGGTAATGCCCATGGTTGCACAGGATTGAAAACGTATTTTAATAACTTGTTATGGTAGAGCATTCCCTCAAGTAAAGTGAATGTTTAGTTTGCCTTCTAGTCCGATAGGAGATAGTCTGTGATTAACCTAATTTGTGCATGTAAATTGAATCTTATTAGCATATTTTATTAAAATATTATCCCTAAAGGCTTAACAATTATATTCTCCAAGTTCAACAAAGGTAGATGTTTAAAGTTTTGAGGTTTTAGGGAAACTCTAATTAGATGTGATTTGCAAATGCAAATTAATTGGGTCATAATTTATTCATCAGCTTCCTTTAATAAAATGATGATTTTCCAAGTGTCTTAGAATAATGCTTAATTCCTCTATTTTTTAACATGACATTTGCAAATAATTAGCCCAACACTGCTTCTTTTCTAAGCAATTCAACTGAGTTTAACACTACCAAAACCCAACAGCTAAACAAACAATTTAAAGTGCGATTAAAAAGTAGAAAGCAGTTCAATAGCAGAATCCCATCACTGTATTTCAAGAGATGCTTTTTTAAGCAATCTGAATATTCTTGCAACTCAACACTGAAAGCTTTATTCTCCAATTTATCATAATGATAGGCCAAATGCCAAAAAAAACCCAATTTCTGGAGAATGACCAGCCCTCTGTCCAAACAGAATGTCACTGGTTATCGTCTAGATGAACAACAGCCCTAATCACAGCCACCCACCCTGTTCCCATTCTCCTACCATTTCAGGGCCACCCCATGTACCTTCCTTCTAAGTTGAAATCATTTAAGCAGAAGGTTGAAGTGAATTCCAGAGAGTCACTCATCTCCAATATTAAGAAACTTTTCTTCTGCTCCTCTAAATAAGAAGTTCCCGACTTCAAAGACACTGGACTCCACTCAATCCAATCTGCATTCAGCACAGACAATGTGGCCACATGCTGCAAAAGTGGATGAGGTTCAAACAGTAGAACGTAGCAGATCAATGTACTCACTGAAGTCCACCATGGAGCGCATTTCTCTACTTGGTATCTCAGATGAGCATCAATCCAAACACAAGCCAGCCTCTTTAAATCACATGTCTTTGGGCCACGCACAAAAAAAAACTTAGAGATTGCTGATGTGCTGTTTGGAATGAGGTCAGTCAGGTAAACCTCATAGAATGAGTTCCCTGATTGGACCAAGTTAACAGGTCCAATCAGGGAACTCATATTCTATGAGGTCCACCTGGCTGATCTTGTTCCAACCACTACAGCTGATTTCATGAATTATTGTGTGCACACAATAAAAATTGTGTTGCTCATGAGGCCATTGGATGGGTAGCCAAACCAGACTTCCCATTATAAAGTGAGGACTTCTGCTGTTGGATCAAAGTTGAAATACTGAAGCTTTCTTGCAATGTGTCCCACAGCTCCTTCCTCCTGGATAGTGGGTTGATGCCAGCTGCATGAATATGAGCTGCTGTTTCCCAGACTGACCAGCCTCATTTTAGGCACTTTTTTGGTGGATCTTTCCTGTCATACAAATATTGTAATGATTGTAACACAGATTGTCTGTTGAATAGTTTGGTTTAATAGATCAATAGATGTATTTATTTTTCAAAGACATTCCTATGAAAGTAAAGCACATACTTGCTTGATATCTGTCACATCACATTATAGTGTGATAGGGCCAGGATTTCTGATATTTTGGTATGGGATGTGGATACTGCTGACAAGGCTGTTGTTTGTTATCCTTCCCTAGTTGCCTTTGAAATGTTTGGCCTTGCAGGCCATTTCAAAGGGCACTTAAGAGTCGACCACGTAGTTGTGGGTCTGGAGTCACAGGTAAGGATAGCAGATTTCATTTTGTAAAACGACAGACATTAGGTGAATCAGATCAGTTTTACAAAAACTGATGATGGTTATATGGCCGCCATTAGAATAGCATTTAATTCAAGATTCAGACATCACTATCTGCCACGGTGATATTCAATCCCATGTCCCCAGAACATTAGAGATAGTAGGAACTGCAAATGCTGGAGAATCCGAGATAACAAGGTGTAGAGCTGGATGAACACTGCAGGCCAAGGAGCAGGAAGGCTGACGTTTCGGGCCTAGACCGATCATTTCTGAAGAAGGGTCTAGGTCCCCAGAACATCCTGGATGTCTTAGCTTGCCAGTCTGGTGATACTCGGGCTATGCCATTGTCTTCCCTCGAATCTGACATACTGTCAGGAGATAATTAAGTGAAGAATAATATTCTGATTCATTAAAACTTCCATTGTTTTATTTCCAGCCTTCAGCAACTGAAGTATCATGCAAAAAAATAAACTTGTTAAGCAGCAGACAGCCATTGTTATATGTCTCAAGGGAATTTAATGAATCGTTTTTTTTCATCAGTTTAGGAAAGACTGCCTCAGAACTCATTAAAGCATGGTAAGTTGTCTTGAGTTGACTACTTTGGTCTAATGAATCAATAAATGCCTTCATTTTTCAAAAGGATTCCTACAAGTATTCTGCTTGTACTTTTAATTATGCAGCAAAGTATCAGCTCTCATAATAAGGCACTTGCGCGTCTAAACAATGATCAAGCTTAAACTGTGAACTATGGTTTGTTTACTTCCTTGATACCCTCAGGACTGGAAGTGAAGATAAAATCCAAATTTCCAAAATATTGAGTAGAATGAGCAATGTAGATGCAAGCCAATTGCATTTTTATTTACTCTTTCGAAGGATGAGGGCATCGCTGGCTAGGCCAGCAAATCGTGCCTTTCCCTAATTGCCCTACAGGAGGTGAAAGCAAGCCTGGTCCTTAAATCACTCCAGTCCATGAAGTCTAAGTTACGTATCTCCATGACGCTGGTAAAGAAAGGTGCAACGTAACTGAAGCTAACATCAAAACATTGTATTTTAACATGATACTGTTACAACTCAAAACCATAACTTGTGAATGCTACAGCAGATAAATTGGTACACAAACAAGAATGCCGCGTCTGACTGCTATACAAATCTCTGCGGAACAAACACAACCAAAATGTATTATTTCCAAAGCTGCCACACTCCAGGGGAATAAAATAAATTTAAAATACAGATCATGGAATGCAATTGGCTACACTCAAATCCAATTAATCTAATATCTGGATACAGCCAAGGGCATCATAAAAATTAGCTATAATATGAGCCACCACTTTGATGACTTCATAAAGATTAAGAGCTATGACTTGTCCTCATCAATCTTAAAACTTTTACCACAAGACTGCAACTAAAATGTTACATTACTGTATCTAAGCATTTCCTTGAAATCAGTCAGACATTATGTGTCAAATTCCAGCAGCACGGTAAAGGGTGGATTGGAGCGGAACTTGCAGGTGGTACAATTCCCATACATTTGCTGCCCTTGGTGACCTGCAATTCACCACTTCTGACAACATCTTGCATTCATGTAGCACCTCAGAAGTAGTAAAACACTGAAGGCACTTCACATTAGCATCTGCTGCCCTTGTTCTCCTAGATGCAGCAATTCAGAATTGAAAGGAAGTTTACAAGCAAGTATGACATGTGGACCAATTTGACATATGCCCAAAATGACCAGTACTTTCAATGGAAAGCTTGTTCCGTGCACCAGTTTGTGCTTGCCCGAGGTCTAAGCCAAATTTGGTATCAGGACCGCATCTCTGGAATTTCCACCCTTCTCTCTACCTCACTTTTCTCCTCTCAGACATTTTGCTCAAACGTATCATTGGACGAAGCTTTTGGTCATCCTCCCCAAAATCTCACTTTGTAGCTCCAGGTCACACTTTGTTTCTTAATGCCAACATGAAATAACTTCAGTGTTCTAATATTTTAGAGGTGCTACATGAATGCAAGTTGTCATTGTCAGAAATGGCAAAGTGCAGGTAACCAATTAAGATCTGACAAGTACTAAATAGCTCCAAAGCTGAGCCAGCTCACAGGCAGGTCACTGAGTGGGTGGCAGGCAATGCAAGGGTTGCGAACTTGTGTTGACAGCTCGCTGCAGTAATTTATTGTGGAGCTAAGAGCAGGAATAACATAACACTGAAAAAAATTGTGGCTGTTTTTGATTGGCCTACAGGGTTCCTTTTAACAATTGTTCGCTTGTGGACTGAATCCAGGTACAACAAGCAAAGCTTCATTTGTACCTGCAATCTGCCGGTTGTTAATCTACATAATAATCTACCTTTACGTCTGTTTCAGGCAATCAGACGACACAGCTAAATACAGGTCCATCTGAATATGTCCACAGGATATTTAAGAGGGAAGTAGTGGCATAGTGGTAATGTCACTGGATAAGTAGTCCAGAACCACAGGTGAATGTTAGATAACAAGATGTAGAGCTGGATGAACACAGCAGGCCAAGCAGCATCAGAGGAGCAGGAAAGCTGACGTTTCGGGCCTAGACCCTTCTTCAGAAACATTCACAGGTGAATGTTCTCAGGCATGGGTTCGAATCCCGTCGTGAGACTCAGTGAAATTTCATTCAAAGACCTGGAATAAAATGTTATGTACCAGTGTCAATTGTTGCAAAAAACCAATCTGGTTCAATAAAGCCCTTTAGGGTAGGAAATTTGCCATCCATACCTGGTCTGGCCTACATGTGACTGAACCTTATCTGCAAGAGATGAGCAGTAAATGCTTAGCCAGGAATACACACATTCAATGAACAAATAAAACAAGGCAAGTGTGTTGATCTGAATTTCAAACTGAGGAACTAATGAAGGCCCGCAATTCTACATTTTTTTTTTAAAAGAGGCAATTGGCTCCTCCACTGTACTAACCACCATTCCATTCAGTTCTCTGCGTCTTCTCGGTACCCTCTGGCCAAAATGACAAGGAGATAGCCAATCTCAACACAGCCACTACAAGGCGTGGGCAATTACGCAATCCAGTACCTCTTGGATTCTTTCTTTACAAAATAAAAGGTTTCTAGTCTTTTTTTGAAATGCTTCTCAGACTTAGAGATTTCTGCACAGTCAATTCCTAGTCTAGGGCCAGGTGGGGATGACTTATCCATTCCTCTGGGTCAAAATCTTGGAATTCCCTCCTTAATGGCATTGTAGGTCTGCCCATGACACATGGACTACAGTGGTTCAAGAAAACAGCTCACCACCACCTTCAAGGGCAACACAAGCTAGCCTAGCCAGCTACATCCACATCCCACATGTGGGGCAGCATGGTGATACAATGGCCAGCACTGCTGCTTCACAGCGCCAGGGACCCAGGTTCAATTCCAGCCTTGGGTGACTGTCTGAGGGATATGCACATTCTCCCCGAGTCTGTGTGGGTTTCCTCCTGCAGTCCAAAAATATACAGATCAGGTGGACTGGCCACGCTAAATGCAGGGCTACAGAAATAGGTTACTGCTTTTGAGAGGGGTCCATGCAGACGCGATGGGCTGAATGGCCTCTATCCGCACTGTAAGTATTCTATACTTAAGTACGTAAAGAAAACCTGTGTTGCTACATAAATAAATACCTTCAACTTTGACTTTTGAGTTCTCTACACTGCACAATACCAAATTGATGATATTATGGACCAGGAAGTATCATCACCACACAGCAAGTCCTCATTTAAAGTTGTGGTTGTGTTCTTGACAATCACAACTTGAAGTGAAAGAATATTAAGCGAAATGTTGGTTCCCATAGAAACTAATGTTACAACTGTAGCTACGTTCTGTGGGACATTCATTATCATAAAACAAACATTAAAACATTACAATGGCTAAGTTAACAGATTTTGTGTTGATAAATTCCTACACTAGGTAAGAAATATCTTTTGAAATAAGATATGAACGAGAAAGATATTTGAGAGTAGCTCCATCTCGCCAGCAATCCTGCTTCTTGAACCTCCTGATCATTGCAGACCCTCCCTACTCCCTGACCTCAGCATTGCGGCCATTTCCTAACTCTCTGAGTGTGGCGTTCATCTTTTTTCCTAACATCAGTGTTGCAACCTCCTCGGTCTCCAATCTACAAGTTATGGGCCTTCCTAACTCACTAAACTCCAATCTGCAGTCTTCCCCAACCCACTGTCTTGCCAGTTCACAGCTCCTGAACTTGCATTCCCATTCATGACACAGATTGAACCCGAGGTTGGAACTCCAATGCTGTGGAGGTGCAAGTCCTGATGGCTCAGGAACGCTGACACTGTTATAATCCATATTTTCTTCTTACTTGCCACTTCTGTCCCTGCAGTCTTTGCTGTGAGCAGGGGTTTGGGAGAAGGGGCGAAGAACAGAAGATCAGCTTTGGCCGTGCAGGAAACAAAGTTAAAACAGATCTCATGACAGTCAACAAGATTACAGGCCCCATTAACTTACTGATGTTAAAGAGAAACAACATTAAATGGGGCAACTTTAAACAAGGACTTACTGGAGTGAGCAGCAGATCAATTACACTCAAAGCTTAACAACTTACATAGAACATAGAATAGTACAGCACAGTACAAATAAGGTCTATCTAACCTCCAACGCTACCTTATACTATCATCCATATGCCTATCTAATAGCCGCTTAAATGCCCCTAATGAGGCCGACTCCACTACCCTCTCTGGCAATGCATTCCACGCCCCTACCACTCTCTGAGTAAAGAACCTACCTCTGACGTCTCCCCAATATCTACCTCCTTTCACTTTAAAACTATGTCCCCTCGTAAAAGCTACCTCCACCCTCGGAAAAAGAAACTTCATTGTTGCAAAACATAAGAGTGCGTCTAGAATTATAATCAGAAAATTCAGTATTGTTTATTAGCTTGGAAAATATGGCAATATTTTTCCTTTTTTTTTGCAACAGGTCATTCTGAGAGTATTAAGTCGACACTGTTGGCTTGACAAAATAATAATCTGGCCCAGCCTTTGATAAAGGCTAATCAGCACCCTCTACTGGATAGGGAAACCTGCACACCTCTTAACTATTGAGAAATCATGTTACTATTAAACAAAGTTACATCATGCAAATCCTTGTATTTCAGAATGAAAGAAAAAGGACCACGAAGACTATAACAATTATCTGGGCCGCTATGAGGCACACACTGCAAGAAACTGTCAATTATAATTTTAACAATTGCAATCATTCTTTGCATACTTTTACTTACAAATTATGTATGGATGGTGTAAAAGAATCAGTTCAATTTCTGTGGAGGGACTATTCCCCTGAACAAGATTCTTAAAAGTAGAAGAATAAAAATCTGCTATTTAAACTGATTTACTTTTTTTTGAATTCTTTCGATGCTAAACTGATTGAAGTTCCTTGAAATTGTTTATCTTGGTTCAAGTCAAATTGGTTATTTGGATCATTACATTGTGCTGTATATTCATACAGTGTACAGTCGTTGCATAAATATATATCGAGAGAGAGAATTTTTTTTGATCAGCCTTGATGGTTTAGCGAGCTGATTTAATAAATTGCTGAGCCATACAGACCAGAAACAAAATGAAATCTGAGCCCCAGAATTGGTTCATCTCAGTTGTAGTGTTAATAATACTGCTAGAATTTGGTCCATCACTAAACCAAGAAGGTAGCAAAGTAATTGGTCAACATTCCCACTGATCACCATTTAATGAAGGATAATGAAATGATCAAAATCAGGTCACTGCCCCCAAGTCAAATGTTTTGTTGCTGCTCCTCATCACACATCAAGTCCCACATGCAAACAATGGACATTTGCAAAAGGAGATATATCTCACTTTTGGATACCTACCTCAGGCAGGAACTTCATTCATTTTAAATAAAAAGCACCTTTTCTGACTCTAGTCACCATTCTACATCTCTTCAAACACCCTGCAGCGTGGACATGAACTAATTGACAACTCTTAGTGTTTGCGCCGTGGTAAGGTTTCATTGTTGCAAAATTACAATAAAATGAGCTTCAACTCAAGTTGTATTGTTCATTTATCCATAATTAATATCATTACCTCAGAACTGATCCCAATAACTGCCACATTCAGAAGAATTATATCTATGATGTGATTTACACAATACAGCTTTATCAATCTAAAATACTGCTTCTGAGATCTGATGTTCTACCTTATCCAACAAACCATACTAACTGCAATTTAATGAACTGTTTCCATTTTAAGGCTTTACTTGTGTTAGAGAGAAGAAAGTGCTATAGGATTGTGAAATGGAGCTAAAATTTTATACTGTAGCTTGTTACTACTATAATTTCCTCAGATCATCGTAATAATGCAACTCCCCTGAATCTGAAGCAGCCCATGTTTAAATGCAACAAGAGCTGGATAATATCCAGGCTTGGCCTGACAGATGGAAGTAACATTCACAGCACATATAGGCCAGGCAATGACCATTTCCAATATGAAAGAATCTAATCACCACCCCTTGAAATTTAACAAGTGTTACCATCACTGAATACCCCACTGTCAACATCCTGGAAGGTTACCATTGACCAGAAACTCAACTGGACTAAACACAACGGTTACAAGAACAGGTCAGTAGCCAGGAATACTGCGGCGAGTAACTCAGCTTCTGACTCCGCAAAACCTGTCCACCATCTACAAGGCACAAGTCAGGATTGTGCTGGAATACTCCACTCTTGACTGAAAGGGTGCAGCTCCAATAACACTCAAGAAGCTTGACACCATCTCGGACGAGGCAGGTCACATGATTGGCACCACACCCACAGACATTCACTCCCTCCCCCGCAACGCTCAGTAACAGTAGTATATTACTAACAAGATGCAGTGCAAAAATTCACCAGAGATCCTCAGACCACAACTTTCAAACTCATGGCCACTTCCATCTAGAAGGACAAGAGCAGCAGATACCTAAGAATACCGCTACCTGCAAGGTCCCCTCCAAGCCACTCACCATCCTAACTTGGAAATTTATCACCGTTCCTTCACTGTTGCTGGGTCAAAGTGCTGGAATTCACTCCCAAACAGCATTGTGGGTCAACCCACAGCAGGTGGACTGCAGCGGTTCAAGAAGGCAGCTCACCACCACCTTCTCAAGAGCAACTCAGGATGGGCAAGGCCGTTTGTGAACCAGATGCTTTTCCCCCCAACAATCGGCAATGGTTTTGCCATTTGACTCTCAATTCCAGTTTTTGTACTGAATTCAAATTCCACCCTCTGCCATGGCAAGGTTCCTAGGTCCCTGTAACATTACCCAGTTCAATGGATTAAGCATGCAGTGATAATGCCTGTAGGCCATCATTTCCTGTTGTGGAAACTGTTTTTTGCCATCCAGCCAGCCAATCTCCTATCCATGTGAGTAGGTTACCCTACACATCATGTGTTTTTAAAATTGTACCTTTAATAATATACAAAACTCTTATCAATGCCTTCTGAAAATCAGACTACAGTACATCAACAGGCTCCCCCTTAACCACAGCGCATGTCACGCTTTCTAAGAACTCCAATAAATTGGTTAAACATCATGTCTCTTTCGCAAAATCATGCTGACTCTTCTCACTTCCCTCCCTATCCTTTTCACTTCCAACATAGGATGGTTTACAACCAGAGCAGCGGACCTGGGACGCCATTTCAAATAAGACATATGTTTACTGTGTAGTGTAATCAATAAACTTAATAACAGATAGTATTGGCAGTCCAACCCGTATCAGCAAGTGATGCAAATCATAAACAGACCACTAAAGCACAGTTCGCATTGCTGCTGGTCCATACTCTTATCATTTCACTACCTCAATTATTAACAGAAACCTTGTTAAAGTGTTGAGACAAGATCGTGCTCAGTGTATTATCCAATTAATCTGTGATATACTAATAATTCAGTTCATAACACAAAGAATATAATGCCATATTAGTAATGGAAAGGGGTGTCATTTCAGAGTTTTCAACCTTTGAACAGTGGGATGAAAACATCAATCTTCATTAGTAGCTGCTACCAGAGCAGTTTTATGGATGGTGTGGATCCACCTAAGTGAGTTAATTTAACTACTTCAAAAATCAATCATTTAGAAATATAGCAACTACTTCTACACACATTTATATTCAGCATTTAATGCAATTTTACAAACAAATTAAGTGCAGATTTGGAACAAATAAGGCCTGCAGAAGCCTTTGTGCAGATGTCCAACAATATCAAATATACTGGAGGAACATTTACAAAGCAAAGAGTGTAATACAAAGACATCTCCCGCAGACCTTTGAGACCTTGTGTGATAACATTTCTCAGTAAACTGTCAAGCATTAATTTTGAGTGCACCAATACATTAGACTCTAGTGATTAATTTTATAAATGCAAGTTTTTCTTTCATTATGTATTACATAATTCATGTTTCCAAAGTTCTAACAGTACGTCATTACAAAACTATAATTATGTGCCCTATTTACATATATGAGTTGGGTCTACATTATGTGTTTCTACTATAGATATAAATGTAAATACAGACATGCTTTTAAATGAAATTCACCTGTTTCCCCTATCAGTTGCTTTACAATACTGTCAGGCTGCTGACCTCCTGAGACCACAGATATCAAGAAACCAGCTTCCACAGTTACTAATTACATACTGGTTTGTCTACTCTCAAGTTGACAGCTTTGCTCTCCCCTCTTGAGCCAGGAGGGCATGAATTCAAGCACTGATACTGATACTGACTCTGAGTGCACGAACTGTGCTGAAACCAAAGTGCTGATGGAATGTTGCACTATTGGAGGTGCTGTCTGCTGGGTAACTTGTGACCACCAAGGTGCCATCTGTCCTCTCAGGTAATCTAAAGGGCACCATGGCACTGTTCCATAAAAAGAAGGAGCAAAGTTTCCCCTAGTGCCTTGGTCAATATTTACCCCTGATGAATGAAAACCTGCTTAACTAGTAATTTAGCTAATTTTTGTTTTGGGGACCTCACTCTGCACAAATTGGCTTTCGAGTTTCTCTACATTATGACAATGCCTATATTTTAACAGTATTTAATTGACTGCGACATGTCCTAAGCTCATTAAAGTAGAAAGTGTTCTTTCTCTTCGTTAGCTCACCACAACTCATTCATGGTTGGTAAACAGTGTCTTTCTTCTCATCAACTCACACTCATCAGGAATTTACAGTGAAATCTTAGTGCAGTTAATAGCCTCATTTATATTGCGACTACCTATAACTTACATTGCTTCCACAATTTATTAAAATATTGCAAATCCTAAAGCACTACTGAAGGCAATTACAATTTGGACTAGAAATAAGGTGATATCTGTAAGACAAAAAGACTCTGACTTAATGAGGATTCCACCACCACTTAAGATGTTCAACAAAAGGTGTTGATGAGAAAGAATTTTTGGGAAGCAATGAGAGTAGCAGCTTGTAATGGGATGCAGTGAAAATTCACACTCCCAAGCCCGCTCCGCTAAGTTGTGGGTCTCCATGTTGCCGAGGTAGGATAGTGACAATTCGATTCCAGGTATCTCTGTGAGGAAAAGGGGGATAGGAGGAACAAGTGTCTTCGCCACATTAATGCTATGCATTTCAGGTGGCCAACTGAAGTGCAGTTTTGACCTCTGCAAGCTGGTGTAATTGCAATAAGTACAGCATCTAAACAGTACGTATTACTGCATGAAGAATTTCTGAAGTAATTTCATTTCAACTCCTTACCCTGGAAGAGCACGGAACTGCAATTAGTGGAAATATTTTGCAAATTTTGTTCATACCAAAGGTTTAAATTTAAAGTAAAAGCCATTTTACAGTAGAAATATACTTGTCTTTTTATTTGGATGAGAATCTATAATCCTGAACAGAAAAAAATATGGTATGATTAAATAAACAATTGTCTGACGTTTTGAATGAAGTTGATTAATAATTCAGCGTCTTTCAAGAATATATATATATACACAAGGGTAAATTTACTCATAGCATCAAATCACATGGGACGGAATAGGTTGAAATGACAGAATCTAACCACCATCCCCTTGACATTCAATGGCCTTAACATCACTGATTCCCCACTATCAACATTCTTGGGTTACCATTGATCAGAAACTGAACTGGACTAGTCATATAAATACAGTGACTACAAGAGCAGGCTAGGAATCCTAAAATAACTCACTCACCTCCTGACTCCCCAAGGCCAGGCCTGTCCACCATCTACAAGGCACAAGTCAGGAGTGTGATGAATAACTCCCCACTTGCCTGGATGGGTGCAGCTCCAACAACATTCAACAACCTTAACCCCATCTGGGACAGAGCAGCCAGCTTGATTGGTACCACATCCACGAACATTCACTCCTTCCACCACTGACGCTTAGTAGTAGCAGTGCAACACACTCACCTTTATCATCCTCTTTATAGGCTTTCATTCCCACTTTTCTTGGGACATCACGTTTACTCTGGACTTTTTAAAATTCATTCATGGATGAGGGCGTCGCAGCATCTATTGCCCATCCTTAATTGCCCAGAGGGCAGTTCAGAGTCAACCACATTGCTGTGGGTCTGGAGTCACATGTAGGCCAGGCCAGGTAAGGATGGCTGTTTCCTTCCCTAAAGGACACTAGTGAACCAGAAGGGTTTTTCCGACAATCGACAATGGATTCATGGTCATTATTAGATTCTTAATTCCAGATATTTATTGAATTCAATAAATCTGCTGTGGCAGGATTTGAACTTGGACCCCCAGAACATTATCTGGGTCTCTGGATTAACAGCCCAGCGATAATACCACTCGGCCATCACCTCCTGATACCAATAACCCAAGGCAGTTCTAACAATGGCGTATACCCAACGCTCTTTATTAAAGCAACATACACACCACAAAATACTGCAAAAGTCTTACCCGTACAATGTTTATAATCACAAGTGAACCCTTTTATAAGAACTTGGCCAAAGATTAGACCAGAACTCCATCCCAACTTCTAATCATTGATCAATAAACTTCTTCCCTGAGTTAGCTAAATTGTTACTCTGAGGGCAAGCTGTTTTACATTCCTTCCATTTAAATAAACTGCACATTTAAATTCTTGACACTATTCAGTCTCCAGCAAATGATCAGTTTAACAATTAGCAAATATCACAAGACTTGCTTGTGTTTCCTTCAAAAGATTCTTATTTCTTGCCTTTAATGAACTTTGACATTAAACTCAAGTTGCTTTTGCTGTTCATCATTTTTATGTCATCCAATTACTATATAATATTTACATGACATCCATGGGGATTACAGATTCGGCTGATAAACAGACCACATTATCAAAGCTGATTCAATGTGTCTTTTTTAAACACAGCTTCAGCTTTTCCAGGGTTACGGAGACAATTCAGTCTGTATTGCTGAGATACAATGCTGAATGGAAACAAATACACACTTTCCTACACAAGCACTTTAAAAACCCATGACCTCTCGAATCATTAGGTCATCACCAGGCTTTTTCGTATGTTTCCCTCTACTCACTTCAATTTAATTTTGTGTCATTTCACTTTAGCTAACTCAACAAATTTTAGGTTGATGTTTACACTTTTTCTGTCCTGCCTGGAAGCCTTAGACCAGGGGATATTGAAATGCCTCCTTGTCCCTCTTTAAGCCAAGTTTCTGTAATAACAATGAGATTACGCCCTCAGCTTTATTCATGAGTCTCCTTGTGCTTAACTTTTAATTGTATCAATTTTCTGGGCTGCATATGTTCTAACTTTGCTTCCCCCATCTTTCAGAGTCACTTATTAAGTTCTGGCCTCCTCTTCCCTGCTCTGAATTTTATGTCAGATTCCCCTTATGCTGCCAATCTCATTTAAGCCCTCCCCAACATCAATAGCAAATCTCTCTGCAAGATCATTAATTCCAATCTTGTTCAGATGTAGACCAATTGTCTCGTACAAGTCCCAACCTTCCCAGAACAAGTCCCAATGCCACAGAAATCTGAAACCTACCCTCCTACACCTGCTTTCCAACATTTCATTTGCTCAATTCTCCTATTTCTATGCTCACTGGCATGTGGGACTAGGAGTAATCCTGAAATTACTGCTTTAAAGGTCCTGCCTTTCAATCTCTTACCTAGCTCCCTGAAATCTGCTATCACAACCTCATCCCCAATCCTACCTGCCATTGGTATCAACATGGACCATGATCTTTGGCTGATCACTCTCCCACAGAGGAAAGTCCTGCAGCTACCCCATAACATTCTTTACTCTGCCATGAGGGAGGCAACATACTAGCCTGGAGTCATGTTGAAAGTTACAGATTTGCCTGTCTGAGCCAAGGACAACGGAATCTTCCATCACTAGTGCTCTTCCATTCTTCTTCCTCTCCATGGAGTATATCTCAGCCTCCCGTGATGCCATTGACTTGGCACTAATTGCACTCTCTAGAGATACCATCAGCTTCACCGATATCCAAAATAGAACATCGATTAACAAGCATGATGGACATATTATCATTTAATAACATCTGAAGGAGTGTCTGAGACCAAACGGGGCAAGGGACCAACTGATGGATATATTTAGGGTTAATTGGGAGAGAATTTAGTTTTTTGTTAATATATATGTACTTATACATAGTTATATAGAGATGCATTTATATATACATATGGGGAGCTGGTAAATAAAGCTCTCATTAAAAGAGTAGATTTAGATTCTCTTCAAAAATAGTCCAGAAAAAGTGATAGAAGGCAAGATGCAGGGTATAGTTTAACAAGTTCTAGAAGTATAGTACAAACCAGGAATACCACCAAGAGCAGAAGCCTGTGAGATCAGGAAGTTTTAGTGGCCATGATCAAACTGGAAGACAAGTTAATAAAAGATGCCAAACAACAAGAATTATAAAGTTGGAGAGAATTTAGGGTTTACACGGAGATAGGGAATGACCAGCCCTATCACACAGATGGATATATATGGAAAAGGTGTCCTCTAATTAGATTTATGAGGATAAAATGCAAGGCTAGTAACACAAGGTTTTGAAAACTGGGACAGCAAGATAAAAGAGCAGATTGACCTACAGCAGGAAAAACAAGACTGAACGGTTTCTTGGCTTTGTTAGCAATAAATGCTTGGGGATGTAGATCAATCGATATTACATGCTGCATTTCCATCAGATCAAGAATGAAGTCATTCTTTATCCTCTAAAAGAGGCTTCAAACCATATTTTAAGCCCCCCAGAAGTTATATAAGGCCTAAATGATGCCTCTAGAATTTGGTAGATCTCACTAAAGACGGTCTTTTGCAGTTGCACTGTCTCCAGTCCAGAGTAGACCCCTCCTAATTTTTTCGGCACTGTGAAGGGCAGCTTTCAGTTGACATTATGCGGGAGCTGATTTTACGTGGAGTGACAGCATGCATCTGAAAACATTGTCAGAAATGGGCTTAAAGCAGAATTCAAAATGGACAATCCCACTTTTGGGGCTTTCAAGTACATTGGATTGCAAATCAGGTAGAATGGATCAAGTGCCACTTTGCATCAACAATCTTATTTATTTGGAAAATGTTAGCCCCGTCACCTATAGTCAATGTAAGGCCTCATTAAAAGATGCATCAACTTCCAAAACTAAAATGGAGGAATTACAAAGTCTGGTTGGATAGGTGGGCACCCAAACAAGGCTGGATGCCAGTTTTGACATATTAGCGTTGAGTAAATTTGAGAAGGTGGAAGATATTTCTCCTTACTGTAAACAAGATATGGAAAAAATTAAAAATGGAGCACTCAGTTTTGAAATTTCCATTACTAGAAGATGCCTGGAACATGAAATTTGTTGTTTTTAAATAATACTTCTTCTGTAAATCTTTGTTATGGGTTCTAAAGTGCAGGGGTAGTTATAATTTTTCTTGTGAGAAAGGAAGGCACACATTACCCTTAGCTTGGGGAAGGTAAAAATGTCTGAAGAGTCGTAAAAAGTATCTGTTGGCAAAAACTCTTGCTCTTGTTTTGTTGCTGAAAATATTGAAAGAAATTCTAAAAGGGATTTAGCAACAATATTGATTAAGTGTTACATTGATAATTCACTACGGGATAACGTACACTCAACAAAACGTGAGTGTGAAAACAGACTCGGGACTGATATTGCAATTTGAAACAGATGCTAGAGATTAAAGAACACATCAGGTTGAAATGGGTGGACAGCAGTAGTCAGTTGTCTGGCAGTTTTACAAAGAAAGGAACAAGTTCTAAGAAACTGTTGGACATACTGGGAAAAGAATACTTGGAAGTTTAATGTGCAAAAAGGAAAAAGAATTGGAACGTAATATCAATCATTTTGGATATTTTGATTTGTTTGTCTTTTTATTTTTTCTGTATAAACATACAGATTTTTATTGAAAGAGAGGGAATCTATTACCATCTATTTTGGCGTGAAGGGATGTCTGAGAATTAACAGAACAGGCAACAAGTGATGAATATATCAATGCAGGGTTAATTTGATGAGCTTATGTAATTTTTATGCACATTTTAACCATTCCAGAGGTCAATTTATATGCCCCAAAGACTACCTCACCTCACCCAGAGATGACCCGGGTCCATGCCCAAATGTGCACTGCACCAGTTCGAGGTAGTATCTGGCTATCCAAGGAAATGAACAAAGTTCAGACCTGCTCTTACCAAGTCTACTATGTTCACTGGATCTGAGACACATGGCGCACCAAAGTCACACAGGTGCAGAGGCAGCTGACTCCCTAAATAGCCAGATGACTCCCTAAACTTCACATGTGAGAATTCCCACATGACCCCATTCCCTCTCCTATGAAAATGGGAAGCACTGTGTTTACTGGTCTCATCCATCATTTTCACCACAGAGAAAGTAAGCAAAATGCAACAATACCATTCAAAATTGTGTGGGGGCAGCTACTAATGCACTTACACATGTAACTTCTGAGCTTCTCCAAAGGAATTCTTTCCCAATCCATACAGCATAATCTACAATGTGATAGCCTGGCAAGTTAAATCTAAAGGATGACTCACAAAGCTATCCCGACTTCTCTAATCTTTGAATCTTGGTACTTGACCTGAAGTTCACCATTTATAATTTAAAATGCAATCCTGTCTTTCAAGAGAAATTGAGAATAAAATATAACATGAAAACTACACATATTTTCTTCGCAAAAGAGAGATTCAAAACTGAAAGCATGGTACTTACAGAATTTCTGCAATGTTAACACCTGTTCCATGGAGTATTGTATAAATAAATGAAATGTGAGTAGAGCACTGGAACCATATAAATTACTCGCAAGACAAATTCAACCAAAGGCTTACCTGTCTGCTTGGTATCAGCTCATGCAATGTCCACTTGCATCCATATACCTCTCTTCTCCACTCCAATCCACTGCCATGTATCTGTGTTTCATAAATGCTCATCACCTCTCCAATCAGTGAGACTTTACAAGAACTATAAGCTTCCAGCTGTGGCTGAATTTTGCTTCAAAACATTCCACAACATTCCAAACAGAATGCACTAATTAAGAATTTATTTAAACTCTATGCACTGCTGAAAGCTTACAGATTAAGAACACGTTCAGGAGACAGCATGGGAGTGTCACAAGTGTTTTCTCCTAAATCCATTATTATCCCCAAAGAATGCAATGCTGCATACACCTACTTTAGGGTTTAATTTACTTGCTGCAACTGTAAATATGTCATCAGTTCAGATCAACAGAAACAAATATTGTGCAACTCTTTGCTGATTTTTATAATTTAATCTCATGAACCACAAACAAGTATGTCATGTCATTTTTTGTTTTGTTTACCGATGCCTCTTGTATGCCAATGGAACAAAAATGCTCACAACTGCATTTAAGAGAAGGTAATTTTTCTGGCATGAAATACCAAGGAAGTACTACCACTATTTTCAGGGTGCAATGTTTTCTGAAAATATCTTCACCAAAGCATTAATCATATTCTCCACCCACTGGGCAGCCATATGGTAAAGCAGCATGTGAATGCAAGAGAAGAGTGCAAATTTGCTGATGTTCTGTAACTGGGCGCAATTAATTATGAGGTGCTGCATCCATCTCCTGCATTTTGTCCTTCTGATAAAAAAGTATTTATTATAGCACCTTTACATTAGGAGGGAATCAAAGTGCAATTGATTAATGACTTAATCAAAACATGATGCGCTTTGCAAAATTATTGTAGGAAATCTGTAAGAGGAAAAATGTCAAGTACCAAATTTCAAAATTAAATGAAAATAGATTTTTCTTGTTATCTGTGAATGATTCACTTTAAAAAAAAATGCAGGGTAAAAGCCAAGACACGTACTACAGAAAATGTGTGATTTGACTTTTATCTGTCTCCAGGCTACAGCAGGTGAACTTTTCTTTTATCACAATGCAACAAGATGGGTCCTGCCTAAATAAAACTTAAATCAGTCATCAAAAAATTTTTTAACGAGGATACAACACCCAAAGATCATTAATCAATATGTTGAATTTTATTTGTAATAATTTATCATGACATGATACTAATGGCTTACTCTAGATTTCAGCCCTGGGATTAATGTAAATGAGCAGCCACAATTAACTTTACTGCTCCCTTTTTGGAAGAAGAAACAGAAGATTATAAATGACAAGTGTTTGTCAATCGTCTAATAAAAGAAATTTTACACAATTATCCATCCTGTTACTGCAAGTCTTATATGATTAACATTCTTCAATGAATTACTGTGGTAAATTGTGCACAGGCAGAAATTTTAAAGACCTGTAGTTTTATTGCAGATACATGAACAGACTAAAACTGGCTATGAGTTTTTTTTCTGATAACCATACAAATCACAAAGAAATTTGCCACCAAAACAACCACTAAAATTCAATGCCCTTGTATCAGTAACCCTCAAAAAATGAACAGTGACCATGACTTTGTGATTTCCTCAGATAATAACCTCATAATTGGAATGCATTGAGGTTTCTCTGATAGCATCTTCTAAACCTGTGGTCCCTGCCACTTACAAAAGGCAAAGGCAGCAGGCACGTGCCATCAAGACCCTCTGAAAAGCATCCTACCCAGACCCACCCCACTATCCTATCCCTGTAACGCTGCATTTTCCGTGGCTAATCCACCCAGGCTGCACAACCCTGGACACTCCGGGTCAATTTACCATGGCTAATCCACCTAACCTGCACATCTTTGAAGGAAACACAAGGAGAACATGCAAACTCCACATAGACAGTCTTCCAACACTGGAATTGAACCCAGGTTCCTGGCACTGCAAAGCAACAGTGCTAACCATTGTGCCACCATGCTGCCAAGTAGATTTAGCGTAGTTTTGATGGTACATAGTTTATGGGCCGAAGGGCCTCTTCTGCATTGCACTGCATTAAACTATCCCAGAGTTTGCTCTCCGGTGTCCCGTTGGCTATAGTTTTATTCACTCACCATCAGCTCGAAAATCATTTGCCCTGTAAACAAACATAACCTGCTTCCGATGCTGAGAGATCAACTGGGCATTTAGGGCCTTGGTGAACATAGGTCCATCAGTTCATCTCTGTAACCGATGAGGTATAAAAACTAAGAAACACAATAGGATTAGTGTTAAATCATGTACCGAAGGAGAAATGAGTGGGGAAGTCAAAGTGAAAAAGTGACAAAGAAGAATTAAAATACAATTTAAGGATAGAATAAAACTCACTGACAAAAGTATATTAAGTTCTGGGTCTCTAAATCGCATGGTCAATTCAAGAACAGTAACAGTACTTCAAGAGTAACACAGATTCAGTCAGGCCATAAGAAAATAATTTGTCACCAAAAAGGTGTTTGGTATTCGGAATAGGATCAATTGAAACCTTTGGTGCAAGTGGTTTAGACCTCTTCAAGGCCAAGTTGAACAACAGACTAATAATTAGGTATAATTGCCATAATAAATAGTAGATGACATAATGGGCCTGAGATCCTTTCCAGCCTTGAGATTTTCTATGTTTCCGATGTCTGTGAATCCCCTGGAGATGTGCAAATCCTTTTTCTTTTTCCATCTATGTATAGGCTCTGCAAATTCCTGTTGGTATCCTGGCATGTGCACATGGTTACCATCTCTTAGTTTTACTCATGAGTACGTAACAGTATATTGAGGGATTTTTCTGATCTATATCAGCCTATTGCACATACCTGGATTCAACATTTATTGTATGAAACTAATCATCATGAAATACAAAAACGTGGTGTTACCTGACCAACAGTGTTAAAGCATTCTTCAAAAATATCTCAGCAATGCTTGTTATGAAGGAAAAGATCATTATCTTATAATAACAATAAAATCTAAACTCAGTTGGTAATGATTACATTAAGTTTCAAATACAATTTGTATTAATTTGCATCCCTTCCTCTGACTAAAAGGCTCAGAAAACATTGTTAATTGAAAAACCAAGGAACTAGAATCTAGGTTTTGTTCTCTTCTAAAAATAAACAAACACTTTGTTCAGTCTATGTTGCAGATTCATCAATATCGATATAATTAAAAGTCCTGCACTGAATGCACATCCATTGTGGCATGCTTTTCAACAGAATTATAACACAGCAGGTCAGAAATTAATGACTGGCTACAATTAGTTAATTGTTAAATTTCCACCAATATCTGACGATGACTAACTATGAAAGGAACAAAAGCAATTCCATTCAGTCAATAGCAACCGATTAAGAGCAAACAATCAAACTGCTCAATTTATTTTTCCACAGCTAACAGTTCCACACTGGCAAGTAGCAAAAACTGACCAATTCCAATTGTTAAAATCAGGTTTATACTTCATTCCAAAACTTGGGCACAGTTTCCCGTGCACTACGGAAAGGTTGGTTCATTGCTGGAAGTGCCATCCCATCGTGGTTCCTCTAATGTGAAAGATCACATTGGAACAATTAGAAGAGCAAGAGAATTCTCCAGCGTCTTTGCCAGCATCTCCAGGAAAAACAGATGGATGGTCATGGAATCGCTGGTTGTTGGATCTTGCTGTTTGGAAACTGGCTGCACTCCAAATAAATTAATTGAATGTGATGTACTTGGGGACTTATTGGAGAGCTGAGATGAGGGTCTTCGGAAATCTGTCTTCCTTTCAAAAATAAATTATACAAAAGTTGGTTTAAACTGGTATTTTGATTTTTTTTTCACCTTGCTGAGAACGATATAAAAATAATGTTTATAACACTAGAACTACATTAAAATTTAAGAAATGCAAAGTGAAAATTTTAGGAAGTTGCCTTTATAGTTTTTGAAAAGTGTGTCTTGGAGATGCCTATTACTGAGGAAAGGATTTTATGTCAATGAATTTCTGAGCTAAGTTTACAAAATTAGGCCTTTCTTTTCTCAAGTGTCTATGTTCTTCCATATGCTTTCTACACTGTATCAGCCAGAGAAAACTTAAACACAGATAAGGCTGCAGAAACCTAGCAGGTCTGGCAGCTTCTTTGGAGACAGAAACAGAGTTAACGTTTCAAGTCTAGTATGACTTCTTCAGATCTTTACTCTCCTCCAGTTTAACTCCTCCCACCAGTTCTACCAAAACACTGATAATCTCGGGCTCCCTTTGATAATCCATTGACATAAAGGCCTGTCCCAATTTAACATGCTCCTTTCTGATGAAGGGTCTAGGCCCGAAATTCAGCCTTCCTGCTCCTATGATGCTGCTTGGCCTGATCTGTTCATCCAGCTCTACACCTTGTTATCTCAGATTCTCCAGCATCTGCAGTTCCTACTATCTCTTAACATGCTCCGTATTCGTGTTCGTCAGGGCTTCAGTTTGCAGTATGTTAATATTTTCTCAACATAGCCACTCCATAATAATGCCTTATTCTCTTGTAGTCCAGTAATACAGTAAATACTATTCTGCCCTTAACTTAGCTTCCCCTTAGTGATTCGAGATCCACTGTTGCACCGTGCTCCTGATTCCACTTCACACAAATCCCCACCCAAATGTGACTGCATACAAAAGAGCAGTGATCCAGTCATTATCACAATGCTGTTTGTGGCGATTTGCTGCGGGATAATTGGCTACTAGCGTTCTTCCATTATAACAGTAAACACACTTCAAAATTACTTCACTGACTGAGGCATCTGCTGCTAATGAAAAGAAAAAAATTAAACTCCAGAACTGTCCATTCACCCAGGTTTCAAACATTCACAAACCTCCCGATCATTAGTGTTTCCACGTGAATACTCTAATCACTCTACCTCAGCTCACGTACCATCCTACAATGCATGAAACACCCCAGTAAATTCAACCAAAGGTGAGTTTTGCCAAGGACTCCAAATGCCTGCTAATATTCTCAAGTGTGCTAATAACCCAGTGTATAACGCACTACAATAGAGAGAAAAAAATGGAGTCTAGAGAATGCAGGGAAATAAACTTTGTTGTTTTAAAAACAGTTCACATTACAAAAGAGGTAGTTCAGGAGGTCTTAGAGAATATAAAGGTGGATAAATCTCCGGGACCTGATCTAATGTATCCCAGAATGTTATGGAAGGTAAGGGAGGAAATTATGAGACCACTTGCAGAAATATTTGCATCATCTATAGCTACGAATGAGGTGCCTGATGGCTGGAGGGTGGCTAATGCTGTACCTTTGATTAAGAAAGGCTGTAAGGAGAAACCAGGGAACTAAAGACCTGTGAGTCTGACTTTGATTGCGGGTAAATTGCTGGAGGTGATTATAAAAGATAGGATTTATGGATATGTGGATGGGCAAAAATTGATTATGGATAGTCAGCACGTTTTTTTGCGAGGTAAATCGTGTCTCACAAACTTGATTGAGTTTTGAAGAAGTTACCAAAAAGGTTGATGATGGCAGAGCAGTAGAAATTGTTTATTTGGATTTTAGTAAAGCCTCTGACAAGGTTCCACGTGATAGACTAATTAGTAAAGTTAGGTCACATGAAATTCAGGGTGAGCTTGCCAACTGGATATATAATCGGCTTAATGGCAGGAGATGGGGGATAATGGTGGAGGGTTGCTTTTTGGACTGGAGGTCTGTCACCAGTGGTGTTCCACAGGGATCAGTTCTCGGTCCTCTTCTGTTTCTCATTTATATAAAAATTATTTGGGTGAGAATATAGAAGACATGGTCAGTAAGTTTGTGGACGACACCAAAATTGGTGACACTGTAGACAGTGAAGAAGGTTTTCTTAGATTATACAGGAATCTTGATCAAATGGGTCAATGGGCTGAAAATTGGCAGATGGAGTTCAATCTGGATAAATGTGAGGTATTGCATTTTGGTACAAGAAACAAGATTAGGGTTTATACAATTAATGGTTTGGCCTTGGGTAGTGTTGTAGAACAGAGGGACGTATGGGTGCAGGTACATAATTCTTTAAAGTTGGCATCACATATAGACATGATGGTTAAAAAGGCATTTGGCACGCTTGCCTTCATTGCTCAGTCCTTTAAGTATAGGAATTGGGACATTTTGTTGAGATTGTACAGGACATTGGTGAGGCCTCTTCTGTCTCCAGTCTTGGTCGCCCAGTCATAGGAAAGATATTATCAAGCTGGAGAGGATTCAGAAGAGATTTACCAGGATATTGCAGGGTATAGAATGTTTGAGTTGTTAGGAAAGGCTGGATAGGCTGGGACTTTTTTTTCACTGGAGCAGAGGAGGTTGAGAGGTGACCAGGTAGAAGTTTACAAAAGAGTGAGAGGTTTAGGTAAAGTTGATGGTTGTTTTCTTTTCCCTAAGATGGGGAATTTCAAGACTTAGGGGGCACATTTTTAATGTGAGAGGAGAGAGTTTTAAAAAAGACAAAAGAGGCAATTTTTTTACACAGAGGATGGTTTGAATGTAGAATAAACTTCCTGATGAAGTGGTGGATGTGAGTATAATTACAACGTTTAAAAGACATTTGGATGGATATATGAATAGGAAAGATTCGGAGGGATATGGGCCAGGAACAGGCAGGTGGGACTAGTTTAGTCTGGGATTATGTTCAGCGTGGACTGGTTGGACCAAAGGGTCTATTTCCATGCTGTATGACTCTGTGACTCTATGAGAAGAAAGCATTCGGAATAATATTGAGGGAAAGCTTTCTATCAAAATACTGGTGAAACTAAAGGGTTCTCATAATTATTTATGTACAAATAGCCCAATAAGTTCAAACAAGGGACAGATTCATGATTAAATGCCACTCTCTAAAAGTTGTTGTCTAAGTTGCGTCACTCTGCTGTTAGCTTGGTGAAAGCAGCATCTCACTACAGATTCACAATTGAAATGCATGAAGTTGTTCCATTTGCACAACAGACAGTAAAAATTAAGCTTGCCAAGCAGGTCAAGACTTGCCCTACAATCTGAGTACCCTCCTAATGACGTGATACACGTTAATTGCTGTCTGTCAATGTTTCTGGCAGAGAAAATTTAACTGCTACAAGTGTCAAGTTTTGTTTCTTCAGGTTTTAATTGTTGATTTTAAAAATGTACACTTAAAATTTAACTGACTGGTTTGCTTTCATTTTCTCTTAATCCAATCTTTCTTTCCCCTCTCAATTTTTTTTGTTTTTGTCCCTGAGCGGAGGTTGATTTCACACATTCTAATTTACATTTCTTTCCCAGTACTTGGGCTGTTAATTTCACAACCATTCGAACAGACTGGTAAAAAAGACATTCACATAGTCCAGGTTCCCTCGCTGCAACGTTATCAGCTCTCGCATTCAACAACTTACCACAGGGGACGATGTTTTAGACAGAGTTAAATTCTTTTAAGTTCAGAAGAAGAGTCATACTGCACTCGTAATGTCAACTCTGTTTCTCTCTTCACAGTTGCTGCCAAATCTGCTGAGCTTCTCCATCATTCTCGGTGCTCATTTCAAGTTTCCAGCACCCACAGAATTTTGCTTTTATTCAAGTGCAGGATCAAGGTTAATGATCTTAGCGACGCTAAGTGCCGCTGTCTTCACTCTGTTACCACATACTCACAGGGCCACCACTCACTCACCTCTCAGTATTGTGTGCTACGTCTCCACTCAATGGTCATGACTCACTCCGTCCTCCTAAACTACTAATACTTCCCACCCCTGCATTTCCTACTTATTCACTGGGGACACCTCACCATTTTCCTGCTTCTGCATCATCACTAGCTGTTCTTCCATCAAACTCAAAGCCTCCATTTGTCTCATTGCAGGGAAAACTGGTTCATCCCCTGGATTATGACTTCACAGAACCTTAATTGATCGAGCCGCATTCCCTGGACTGGTTGCACTTGACCTTCAGGACAAAACCAGGGCCCTATCTCCAGACTGTGATTGATGGTGGCCATCCCATCAACTGGAATCAAATGAGCCCTTTGACTGACTGCAGCAGGAAAAGCTTACTGACTGTGAGTACACCCTCACTGAATGTCGGAGTACACCCTTCCTTAGATAACGGGACCAAAACTGCTCAGAATATTCCAAATGCATTCTGACTTGAGTCTTGTACAGTCTCAGCAGTACATCCCTGCTCGTGTTCTAATTCTTTACAAATTAATGCTAATATTGAATTTGCCTTCCTTACTGCAATTGAACCTGCATGTTAACCTTAAGAGAATTCTGAACTAAGACTTCCAAGTCCCTTTGTGTTTCCGATTTCTGAAGCCTTTCCCCATTTAGAAAATTGTCAGCTCCAGCAGCCAAGTATCCACTCTGATTTACTTGCTGGTAGTTTGTAGCATCTGGTTTCTGGGAGAGGAACAGGAGAATTGGAATTGGCTTGGAAATAAGCCAGGCAAAAAAAAAAAACAAAGAACTGCAGATGCTGGAAATCTGAAACAGAAGTAGAAATAGCTGGAGAAACTCAGCAGGTCCTTTAGCATCTGTGGAGAGAAAGCAGTATCAATGTTTCAGGTCCAGTGACCCTTCTGAAGAAGATTCACTTCTTTAAAAGGTCTCTAGACCTGAAACACTGACTCTGCATTCTGTCCACAGATGCTGCCAGACCTGCTGAGTTTTTCCAGCTATTTCTGTTTTTGTTTTAGAAATAAGCTGATTCGGGCTAATAATGAGATGCAAATATCTTCAATGTGAGGTTCTGAAATCACTATTCAAAGTTCAAGGGGAACGTCAGAAAACCTTTTCTCGAAATTGAGATTCCGGTGTTTTTCATTCTTACAATACTTTTCCAAATTTCTCACCCTTGCCCACACCACACCCCAGGGAGGGAAAGTTCTTCCCTAATTCTAACCAACAGCAAATGCAATTAAATTCCTTGCTGAAGCAGATTAAGGTTCATTAACATTTAACCTATTTGTAAAAGCTGATGGTTCAAACAGGGAGCCATAACCTGGTTCATCCGCTTTTGTAAATTAATTCAGTTCACATAAACGAGGATATTAAAATGTCATCTATGAATTGTCTTCAAAAAATGCCTACCTTCTATATTGACAAGCTGGCCTCACTGAAACTAATCCCACAGTCATAATATGACCAGGTTTAACTGACCTCGTGTCTAATCGAAAGGAGCTTTAAATTATGTGCCGTTGTACTAATGAAGCAGAGTAGCTAAACAACTCAGAATACTTAAGTCTTCTTACGCCTTCTCCTCACGTGAAGCATGCTCATATTAATAAAAGATTTATGTGCTACACAAGGGGAACGATTCACTATTTACCTGCCTTCAATGGATAAGGAAATCATTATTGATTTGTGTTTTGCTAGAAGCTAATCAAAAAACATTTCGCTGTTTCTGAACTCATCTGTCACTAACTTCTAGCCAGACCATCAGGCAGCCATTTGCAATCCTGCTACACTCCAGCCTTCCATTTCTTGCACCATCTTCAATCCACTATAAACTCAGCCATAGTAGTTTGGGTCCAATGGCGAAATGATTAAACATTTCAAATGAGGGACCTCTTTATTGTGAAATATCTAATTTGCACAAACAAAATATTGCTTTTACTGTGCAAAGGCATTTGACTAATCGCAAACACAGAACAGTTTTATCTATTTAAACTGCATCCATACAAAATAGTAAGCACATTTTATTTTTGCTTCTCGCTAAACTTTAATCACATATTGTGGATATACATCACAATTATAAAACCTACAGACAGGTAGCCTCTTCTTCCCCATTCTCCCACACTTTTATAGCTCTCAACAGAGCTGCACAGAACTGCTGACAGCTTCAAACACTAGCTAGAATATTACTTGGCAGAGTGCTACCCAAGTGGCAGAGGAACCACTGTAATTTTGTCTGTCATCTTAGATTATGCAGGATATTAGTTCACTGTCCACATGCACACTTTTAATAGACTGTACTCCCACTTATTACCTCCAAATGACAAGATAAATAGGTAGGTAACACAGAACAACTAAGTAAGCCACAATGAAGATACTGCTGAACAAGCCAGACAGCACGTTGTGGGAGGAATTTAAGGAAATCAGTCTCAAAATTCATTAATAAAGTAAATTAGCTATTTGATTCTTTTATTTACTTAAGACCAACAAAGAACTATCACATGTTCCAACAGCATACAACCAGTCCAGTGAACCAATGCAAATGCAAACAGAACTACGAGGGCTCATAGAATGGACAATACAACACCAGAAAAGCTATGTACTGTTCCTACATAATATCCTGGACAGGACCCCAGTGTTTAGTTCTAAATCACTCAGTCGTTAGGAGATAATGAAAGATCCTGAAAATTACTCAGGATGGCTCACCAGATTAACACATAATCTGAGAAATCTGAGCTGTCTCAATCAATTCAGAGTTGTAACACTGCAATTTACTCCAGAAAAACACAGTTCCATGGAGGCTTGACGAAAGTAGTTAAAAAGATGAAGGGTGTTAGATTCTGTACACCTGGGAAGATTAGTTCCATTTCAGAGCATAAAGAAACATACATAAGAGCTGTATAAATAGAAATTAGACATGATGAGGTATTTTCTTTCCCCGGAAAATCACAGATCTTAGATGCAAATTCATTTCCTAAAATGTCCAAAACAGAGTTTTACAAGCTCCTGAAGAGGGTTTAATTGTATTAGAAATAGATGTTAAAATGTTGGCGTAATGTACCTTGAGCTCATAGTTGCCCTGTGAAATTTGCTTTTGATTATCTTTGAGGGTTAACAGCACTTTCCAAAGATCTTTCTCACCAATAGGCCAGGTGTAATAGACCAGACGGCCATTTTCAATCCATATTTTCACATTTGTATGTGGAAAAATAATGGCTTTGACAAGTCATAATATTGACTCATGTTGCATTCTAACCAGTGTTATTCAATTGGCTCAAAAATATTGGTTTGAAAACTTTACATTCATCGAACATTTTATTAATGATAAATTCCTGCACACGCTACTGCACATAGACTTTGGAAGGATCTTGATTATGTATGTGACTAAGTCAAGTGACAAGAAAAAAAATGAATTTACCAGTTATATGCTCCCTAAATTGAATGTATATCAAAAGAATATGCTTCATAGTTTTCCTCGTATTTACATGAAGTTTTTTAGGGTACAGCACTTGCGGAAACCACTTAAAAAGATCTTGTTCTCCATCATAACAATACAATAAACTTGGGTTCACAGCTGTATGTAAATGTCTCATTATAATAATCTACCTCTGCAGCATTTTACCGGAAACAGATGCATTTTCATGGAAGAGTCACCGTTACGTCTTTCACATATTTTCTTATTGTGAAAGTGTGTGTTTGCAATGGAGTTTGCATATACATTACATAGAACAATTTCCAGATTTCCACACTTGACTACACATTTCCAGACAATGGAAGTTGTTGTCTAATACGCTCCTTCATTGTTATTATTCTTTTACTATATGGTTTGATACCGTACTATGATTTGGATTCAACACAGACTGATCAAGGAAAAAGAAAAATCAAAAGCTGGCCTCAGGCTTAGATATCAAAGTAACGTTATTTATTATACATTCATACCGTCTATTGCCATACAGGGTAAGCTTGAATATACCTGGCTCTGATCAAGGTAAGAAATAATTTATCTTCTTCCTGTGTTCATGGCCATTGGCTCTCTCTGTTCTAACTCTGCCTATACTGTACTATTTATACTAAGTGATGTGCAGTTTCAGGACATCGTAAGTTTGCTCTTGTGTCCTGAAGCCCTTCCACTACAATTCCTACACCAAGTTTCAGGCTATAATAGCAAATTCTTGTTTTAGGGCAGTTCACAGATAACAGTATTTGTAATGCACAAATTTCCCACAGCTGTAATTTTAAGTGTCATCTTATATCACATGCACTTTGGTCACATGAAAGGTACAGTGGGATACAATGCACTGTATGAGTTCATTTAAACCCCAATCCCTGTCATGGGTTGACAGCTATCGATTGTATTGCCATCTTGATAACAGAGAGTTACTTGCAGGAGGTAAAACTAATCTGATTGGGTAGGACAGTGTGTGACAAAGCAAAATTCTTCACACAGGTTTTTTTTTCAGTTAAAACTGAGCTACTAGACTGTTAGACAGAATCTTATATGTGGTTCTTTACTAAACTTATCGGTCATTAACAACTGGCCATCTCCTATAAAAGTCAGGGCAGGATGGTTGTGAACTCACTGAAGTGGCTTGTTAGGTTATAACAAAGGGAGGTGACACACCCACATCTCACAAAGGAATTTAAAAAAGATGCTATACATACTTTCATAATCAACATCAAATTGGATCGACAGCAAGTGGATGCTCAAAGTCTGTGCGCAGCTGTAAGAATAAGTAACAACAAATAGCGTCCTTTCACCACTGATTACAAATCTAGTATTTTACAGTAATGTTACAGAAAATGCACTCAAAGGAACACGACAACTGCCTGGATCACAGCTATCACTTGCCTTAAGCTTCACGTTTGAAGAAACTTAATGGAATAAACACAGATTAAGTTGGAATAAAACTAATTGTTTAGAAATATATGAAATACATAAGGTATGATTGTTAGGATCATCAAGGCTCATCTCATCAAGACAGCGCAATCTCAAGCATCTGCAATCACTCCCTTTATTAATCAAAGACTGCTGTGGCATCTTTAGCTTAGATGTGACTCTAACCCTACCACCATGTGGTTTACTCTTAAGCAACCTCTGAGAAGTCTTAGCAATTAGCTAATCTTGCCAACAATGTCCACATCGCATGCACGATTCTTTTCAAAGCACAATATGTGCTTTAATCACTGAGTAATACTGCCTAGAGATATATGTTTTCCTTATAGTTATCTCACATTTCTTAGAAAAAATGATGAATTAATCAGAGAGCAAGTCTGCTGTCTCAAGTCTTGTCCTTGATCAATTATTTGAATGGATACGCCCTGAGCTTTTTGGCCACTACAGCAGCTTTGCATTCCACTAGTTGAGGTACATAAGATCCTAAAGGGGATTCCTCTTGTTGGGCAATCTAGAATGAGAGGGCACAGTTTTAGGATAAGAGGTAGCAAATTTAAAACAGAGATGAGGAGAAATTACTTCTCTCAAAGGGTCGTGAATGGATGGAATTTACTACACTAGAGTGCAGAGAATGCTGAGTTATGGACTACATTTTAAGGAGGGGATAAACAAATTTTTAATTAGTAACGAGTTGAAGGTTTATGGGGATGAGGCAAGAAAATGGAGTCGAGGCTGAGATGAGCTCAGCCACAATTATGTTGAATAACAGAGCCAGCTAAAGGGACAAAATTGCCCACTCTTGCTCCGAGGCCTTATGTTTTAAAATTACATCAGTCAATTATGAGTCAAGTTATTAAGTTTATGTAAACCATCTTGAATATATTAATGTGGATACTTAAAAACATTGTGTTTCTCATCTATAAAGTTAATGGCAGTACACAAGATTATTAGTAAAAAAAATCCATAGTAAAGAATCCAACACAGATAACATGTCCAGACAAGTTAGCACCATCACTTTGACCCAACCTGAGCATTTAACATTAAAACAGCCACCCTTACTTTTGATGCCAATTCAACATTCTACACAATAGTTCCTCCAGGCCTGTTGTAAGTTGCAAAGTCATGATTTGACAATGATTTGTACAAATTTGGTTTTTGGAAAAGGGAAATCAAAAATGGTGTTAAATAATTAAACTAATTATCATTATTCTTTCTGCTACTCCAAACTATTTTTAATATGTGGTCGATGGTAACATCATTGAATAGACAATCCAGAGGACCAGACTAATCCCATCACAGCAGCTGGAGGAATTTGAATTAATTGAACCAGGAAATGAAAGTTAGTCTCTAATAGCAGCTGTGAAACCATCAACGGATTGCTGTTAAAAAAACACCCATCTGATTCATTCAAGTTCTTTCGGGAAGGAAATCTACCGTCCTTACAGGCACACAGAAATGGAGTGTAATCTTAACTTCTCTCTGCAATAACCTAGCAATCCTCTCAGTTCAAATGCAATAAGAGAGGGGCAACAAATGTTGGCTTTGTCAGCACTGCCCGCATCCTATGAAAAAATAAAAACAAGACACAAACAAGAATTAATAGTTCTGAGGAAGGGTCACCGGACCCGAAACATTAATTCTGTTTTTTCCTTCACAGATGCTGCCAGACCTGCTGAGCTTTTCCAACAACTTTGTTTCTGTTCCTGATTTACAGCAGTTCTTTCAGTTTTCATTAAGAATTAATAGTTGCCTGACTTTAGTTTTTAGGAAACAAACCTGTACCTAAAGTGTATAGATACATGATTATGAAACTAGGCATCTGTGCTCAATGCTTTCCAGAAAATATTATTAATAAACTGGTGTGACCGCTTCTCTTGTAATACCATCCTGAGTACATATGACATACCTAAAACTAAATGATGGAGGTGGTAATATCACTGCAGTAATAATCCAGAATGTCACGGTTCGAATCCTACCATGACATATGTTGAAACTTGAATGCAATCCAAATCGCAACCATCTAACCAGATAACAATTACCAATTGTCATAACGAACCGTCTGCTTTACCAATGTCCTTTAGAGAAGGAAATATGCCACCCTTACCTAGTTTTGCCTACATGTGACTCCAGACACACATTGTCAACTCTTAACTGGCCTCTGGGCAATTCAGATGGCCCACATCCCATGAATAAATAATGAAAGCAACCTGGTTCAGAATTTTTGTCTGGAAAGGCTTACAGGAGCAATGATAAAGCAAAGAGGTGTCAAATTCCCACTGAGTTATTCAAGGCCTCAATGTCAGCAGTCTGCATTAATCATTTTCACTGGCTGGCGACTTTTTTATTATTGGAAGTCACACCTCAGAGGGCAGAATACCACCAAGGGTGAAAAAGGGTAGGACAGAAGGCAAGATAAATTAGAAAATAGTGAATACATGCTACCGAGCTTGGATTTTCTCAACTCAGAACACTGTAGAAAGGCTTTTATTAAGGTTAAGAAAGAAGTAAGGAGGTTATTAAATCCACTGTCAACATTATCAAGGCATTTGACCAGTGAGTTTATTTAATCAGCTGAGAATAATAATTGTAAGATAAATAATTTAACACATCAAAAGTAAACAGCAAGTTCTGAGAACAAGGCTTTAGTTTTTTTTTTGGTTTTGTTGAGTTTTTTGAAAAACAACTTATGTTTGTACAACGCTTCTATGAAATTGGATATCTAAAGGCACTTCGCAGGAGCATTATAAATCAAAATATGAGATTGAGCCTCCTAAGGAGAATTGGCCAGATGACCAAAAGCTTGGCTGAAGAGCAGCGACAGAGTGTTGAAAAATCAACCAACAGCAACAATAACCACTGCTTATTCTTGATCAGGACCCAGTGAATTTATTGCCTGTCAAGTTGCTGTAAGCTCACAGAAGCATTGCGATAAGACCCAAGAATTATTCAACACTCTTAGAAGTGGAACTTCATTTTGGTACAATTAATAAAAATACATTTGGGGAGAAAATGCACATACAAATAGGGACACTCTTGGATTTGTTATCTGGGTAGCCAGCCCTCTACAGAATAAACTACTGAAACATACAAAAACGCCAAGGCAATCCATTAGTTTCCCGTGTGTAATTGTTCTTGAAACGATTACAAAGGCTGCTTTAAATTCAGAAACATATTTTTGCCCAAAATTTTTAAAGTTACTTTATTTAAAATCTTAATGATGCAAGTATGAAATCTGTATTTACAGCACCACATTTAATAAGGTTTGCAGTTGAGGAACACAGATGCAAGCTTCCCACTGTGCCACATCAATAATCAGGTCCATATATCCCCTGCCATGAATATATAATGCATTAAAATGAGTCCTATAGTAACAGAATTGCTAGCCTCAATAGTGAATAAATACAAATTATCCATCACTGGTCTGTGAAAAATTTATGAGAGCTTATAGATGCCTTCCCCAATGGTAAACCTCCAGAGTCCAAAGGGACAAGTATAAACTCTGCTCTTTTTCCAGAAAGTGGTCCACAGAGTCTGACAACCACCTGCCATGTTAGTTTAGTTCTTTAGTCTTTATTGCTATACATGCAGGCAGCAGAAATGACATAACAAGCAACTCAAATAAGACAAATGCAGCAACTTTTCCGAAAGGATGCTGTTATGCCTAAAAAATAAACAGAGCAAAGGAGGCAGCACTACATTGGTTACTTGGAGGATTTTACTGCATAACTGCTTTGGCTCTTGGGAAGGTAACAAACTGTATAATTCTCATTACAAGGCAAGAGAAGGGATAAAGTTTGTGGTTGGGAGAGACTATAGATCAACATCGTCGACTCTCAGGATTTTCTCTGGCCCACAGCAGTAATAAGCAACTAATCTTGAATGTCACATCCTATGCGGCAAGGGGAAAGTGACATGGCAAATCGGTTGAAAACAACATTATGTGATTTAGTGGCATTTTTATTACTAGAGGATACCCATCACACTTTTATGAGCCAGAACTTTCTCATACTGATTTATTGATGATTGTTGCACAA
The DNA here is from genome assembly GCF_021869965.1 of Rhincodon typus. NCBI lineage: Eukaryota > Metazoa > Chordata > Chondrichthyes > Orectolobiformes > Rhincodontidae > Rhincodon > Rhincodon typus. The sequence continues at coordinate 12,898,386 of NC_063346.1, forward strand.
TTGCACTCATCCTATATAGTAAAGTTAGCTTCGAGTGATAAAATTGCCAAGGAAGCAGGAAATTATTCAAGTGTTTTCAATAGTTTTATGGTTCTGAAAAAGGTGGCAATAGCAACTTTCTAAACAGAATTCAAGCACTGATTCCAATTTTACACTGGATAATCAAGTCAGCTGCACTGCATCAGCATCTTCATTTTTGCATCATCTCCTTCGTTCTCACATGGTGCAGTGATGGTGTCCCAGCCTCTGAGCCAAGAGGACCAGGTTCAAGTCCCACTTGTTCTAGAGGTGTGACACAGTATTTCTAAATAGGTTGATGAAAAATAATTTGCACCATCTTCTTGGGAGTCAGTTAGCTCAATTAGCTGGACAGTTGGTTTTTGATAAAATAAAAGCCGAAAGAACTGCTGTAAATCAGGAACAAAGACAGAAGTTGCCGGAAAAGCTCAGCAGGTCTGGCAGCGACCGTGAAGAAAAACATCAGAGTTAACGTTTTGGGTCCGGTGACCCTTGGTTTCTGATGCAAGGTGACACCAACAGTGTGGGTTCAATTCCCATATCAACTGAAGTCACAACAAAGGTCCTACTTTCTCAATCTCAAACCTCACCTGAGGATTGGTGACACTCGGGTTAAACTCACCACCAGTCATTTTTCTCTAATATAATAAGAGTTGCTGGATGGTACTCTGGGTCAATGGCAACTTTAGGCCTCTTGTGACACAGTGGTAGTATCCTTACCTCTGAACCAGGAAACCTGGATTCAAGTCTCACTCGCTCCAGAGATGTGTCATCTGAACAGGAGAATTCAAAAATATCTTGCACTATCCTCATACCATATTACAGCACTAATTTATACTGACACAATCCATTAGCCATGGTAGAGACATGGTGGTAAAGTGGTCAAAGGTATGAACTAAATTTTCCAGGGTATGTGAAATGCTGAAATGAAAAAGGAACAAGAAGATATCAAAGCATCCTGGCTCGTAAGATCAGGAAAAAAAAACATCAGTCTGGATGGAGATAAGGAACAACAAGGAGCAGAAAACACTGTGGAAGTGGTTTTCAAGCCTCCTACGTGGTATTCATTCTGATTGTCTCTCCAGCTACACAGGCTTCTGAGGTCTGTGTGCAGTAGTAAATTCCTGAACTGGAATCAATGCCACAATCAGTCACTGTGTGCAGAACAGCTGCAGTTTAGAGAGAACATTGCTCTTAACTGTCACTATGCCTTTGCACAATGAATTAATCAAGAAGTCATTGAAACTTCAAGTGTAAATGCAACAATTGTGGGAATTTTAATCCTCATATGGGCTGCACAAATCATATTGGCTAAGGGAGTCTGGATAAATTCATAGAATTAAACCAAGACAGTGTCCTAGAATAATGCATCTTGGACCAGAGCTATTTTAGATCTTGCATTATGTAATTGGACACAGTTCATTAGCAATGTCATTGTAAAGGATCCTAAACTTGGCCGAATGATGATAATATGACAAATATGACATTCACAAACTCAAAGAAATTCAAAGTCTGAAACAACAGCCCAACATTTTTAAAAAAACCAATTAGAAAGTTAAGAGTGATAAGTTGGCTAAGGTTGACGGGGAAAATAAATTAAAAGGTATGGCCATAGATAAGCATTGAAATGTTTACCAAAGTTCTCAACAAGAATACAATTCATTCAGAACTAAAATGCCATGGAAGAATGGCTTACAAAATAAATTAAGGAGACTGTTAGGACTAAAGGAAGAGGCTGAAAATACTGCAAATAACTAGCAAATTTAAGACATCTGAAAGAGATTCATAGTCCATGATTCTAAATTTGATTCAAATAGGAATCAAGTTGATAGATAGCAATCTACCATACCTACATCGGTTTAAAATTTGAGAATATTTGGTCTCAAAGTGTGAATATATATCATAAGATTCAGCTCCTGATAATTACTATCACCTCTAAACATTAGTATGAATGCTCAGGAAATAGTCATGCGATTAATAGGGAAATTATTGTCTAATTAGCGAGTTTTCATGCAGACTAACTAATGGCCCATTTATACTTTGAAATTGTTTCCAAGGAATAATTTCCATGGTTTTATATGGTTGCCTTTTCATTCCAAGTTCAAGCTATCTATACCACGGAATAGATTCCAAGCACCGGTAGTAAATTTCAAACAACAGAACAAGCACAAAACTTGACCGTATGCAGCTACCCTGAAGTTATGCTTCATGGTGCTTTAATTCTCCTTGTTCTATGAACCCAGCCCACCCACAGTTAAAAGTGAAATATTAGTCTTTATTACGTGCTATTACTGTGGGTCACTTGTGTTTCCTGGAAGCAACATTCAAGGAATGAAACCACCTGACAAGTTGAGATGCCATGCCCCCTGAGGCATGCAGGCCATTGTGTTTATATTACAGCATCACCTCCTAAAGCAGAGCTAGCTCCAGAGGCAGTGGTGTAATATAAGAAGGCATCAGCGTGCACGAAGCAGCCCATTCTGAAAATTCTTCTGTCACCCGTTTTTAGTACCACAGATGTATTAACGAATGCAGAACCAGTACTTATCATTGCAGTGTGTGAACTGCCTTTGTGTTTTTGTTTCCTACATTCAAGAACACATTGCAATTTTGGGTTAATTTCAACAGTGAATTATAAACCAGAATTAAAGAAATGTGCAAATGATCAGATCAAACCCAAAAGAACGATGTAATGTTTTACTTTTGGCAAGACTTGGTCACTCAGAAGATTCCACAACAAAGTCCTTCAAAACGATCAGCAGCAGTCTCAGTCTTTATGAATTATTACTAAACAAACAGCAGTAGTCTTTTGATTTTTATAATACAAACATTAGACGCCTTAAAGTTTTAAAACAATATTTTTCTTAGGAAGGCTGCATTCCATTTCGCCACCAGCAAACGTGGAATGAGTTAGAGCACCTCCAGTCAGCATTCCTTAATTCACTGTAATCTCTGGAATATTGTGAAGTGAAAACAAGTAAAGATCTCATGAAACTTGATATTGTGGTGTCAAAAGCATCTTTAGCGACTCAGTGTTTTGGACCAGACCAGACACCTCAAAGTATGTTATGGGGATAGCCTAGACCCTAATTTGTTTATATTTATAAAAGGCAAGTATAAGGCGCTGCCTTCCAGATATGATTCGATCGGTCAACCACTAAGCTTTAATCAAACAACACTTTATTCTTACAACACTGATAAAATACAAAAAGAAGAATTGGCATAACTTTACCGAAATACACAACAAGATAATGTATTATTTAACCACTAATTATCAACTGTGCCAATATAGGCAGCATCTTGCAAACACACCCTTGGCAAAGGCAACTCAACAACACAGTTATTATTCTCACATGTTGTCTTTCTCCAGGCCAGTCAAAAAAAAACTGAAAGAAACAATCATTTTTAGAGGAGGCTTCTCTGTCTAAAACTTCACCCGAGCAGCAGCAAACTCAAGTTTTCAGCTCCAACAACCAGCAAAACCATCCCCCCCCATCTAATTGAAAGCAAAAGCAAAAGCAAAATCCTTTTGGGTCTGTATGGGCCTGACCCCACCCACTCGTGATTCTTTTGTCTTACTTTTAAAAAAAACCCATGGACAACTCAAAGCTGTTTACCAACTGCCTGCCTGAATAAGACACTTTATCACCACTGTCACAACACCGCTTTGCAAGAGAAACAGGACAGAACACATCTCTATTCGGCACAGTATCATCACATCAGTCAGAAACATAGGAACACAGGAACAAGAGTCAGCCACTCAGCCCCTCGAGCTTATTTTGTCATTCAATTAGATTGTGGTTTATCTCTACATGAACTCCACCTCCTTAAATTGATTGTGCAACTTAAACTAATTTCTGAACAAAACTCTATTGATCTCAGTTTTCAATTTTTCAAGTGCATGTACCCTCCCCCAGTGAGGGAGCTCCACATTTTCAATGCTGTGTTTGTGTATGAGGATGTACTTCCTGATTTTTTTTTTAATGGCCTGTTTTTAATTTTAAAGTTATGCCTCCATATTCTGGGCTCCCCACCCTATCAAATCCATTAATCATCTTTAATGCCTCAATTAGAGTAACCCTTAATATTCCATATTCAAAAAGTGCAAAACTAGTACACACCCCTTTCTCCCTGAGGAATGGAGCACAGAACTGAAAATATCACTCTAAATGAGATGTAACCAGATCATCATCATAATAATTGTACTATGACTTTATATTCTAATCCCCTTGAGAAAAACATCAGCATTCTATTTGCCCTCTTAATTATCTTTTACAGGATAAACCTGTATAAGATATTGCTTTGGCCTCAGAGTTCTGAGCACCGCTCTATATCTAGGGAAGACGTGAAAGCATTATAGAGGATGCATGAAAAGGTTCACAAGAATGTGTCCAGGGATAGGGTACTTCAGTTTTGTGGATGGTATGAAGTCGTTACAGCTGTTTTGTTTGGCCGAGAAAAGATTAGAAGGAGATTTGTTAGAGGTGTCTAAGATCATAATGGTTCTGGACAGTGTAAATAGAGAGTAGCTGTTTCCATTGGCAAATGGGTTGAGAACAAGAGGACACCCACCAAAGATGACTGGCAAAAGAAACAGCAGCTGCATGAGGAAAAACACGTTTACACAGCAAGTGGTTAGGATATGGGATGCACTCCCTGAGAATTTAGTCGATGCAGTTTCAATCAAGGTCTTCAAAAGAGAATTGGATAATTTTCTGAAACAAAAAGAATTGCACGGCAATGGGTAAAAGACCCAAATGGATGAGATGAGTTGCTCTTGCACATAGCCAGCATTGGCACAATGAGCCAAATGGCCTTTTCCTGGTTTGTAGCCAGTCTATGGTTCCGTGTTTTTGTTCCTGTCCATGAGATTTTAGTCCTGCCTAGATTTGGACCACTAAATCTATCTGCCATTCCTCAATTCTTAGCTTCTCGCTGCTCAGAAGATATTCTGATCTATTCATTTTGGATTAAAAATTAATCTCTTTATACTTTGAACTCAATCTGACAAATTTTTTGGCTGTTCATTTCAATCTATCCAATGCTCTGTGAGAACTTTCAGGCTCCCATTAATATTCCTGCTGCACCATCTAACTTGGTATCATCAGCAAACTAATATATTCCTTTATGCAAGTCATTAATAAACATAGCAGACAACATAAGCTCCAGCACAAATCCTTGGCACACATCTTGTCACCTACTCTCTGTTTCCTATCTCTCAACTGACTCCCTACGTCTGTTATTAGATTGGGATCAGGAAAATAGGAGGCATTCTCATTTTTCTCAACGGTATTTTTATGTGGAACCTGAAATAGAATGTCACGGGAAGTCTATGTGAATATCAGTAAATACAATCTGGCATGACAATTCCTAGTTGATTCACTCTGCTCAGTTCATATGTGTCCAACCGTTCACTTAGTCCCCAGTATCGTATTTGATAAACTTGCCCAAACACGCGGTCGTCAAATGGTCTTGAATGTCCTACTTTAACACTCCTACCCTTCTTAAATAATAGAGTGGCACAGATAACTTTCCAATCTACGTAGACAGCTTCTGAATCCAGAGAGATGACTCGAGAATCCGTATATTCCACATCTACTTCTGTAATAAAGGTAAAGTCACTGTAATTTCAGAGAACCTCTCTGCTCTCTCAGTAGTGAGATGACTGGCGGTGAGTTTAACCCCACCGCAGGTAAGGGGAGAGATTGCGAAGCTAAGTCCTCAGCCGGGGCTAGAAATGAAACCATGCGGTTGACGTCACTCACAAACCAGCTGACCAATGAATTGAGCTAACTGACCATCTATTCAGAATCATCTGGGATTAAAAGCATCAGATCCTGGAGACCTATTGATCATTGTGTCCATTATTTTCTACATTACCATTCTATTTTTGCTGCTTCTATCAAATCTATTTTCCTCATATGGCTGGTATCACCTGCAATTGACCTTATTAAAACCTTTAATGCTAGCCTTGATATTATTACTCAAGTGCTTTTTTTCCTCTACCTCTCTGAAGCTCTTACAAATTTTCCTTAAGTTAAACTGAAGCACTGAAATGATTTTTATTCAATGAAATAAAACCACTGCAGTATGTGGAACACTTGTTCACTGGGAAACAATTAATGACACTCAAAAGTTAATCAATTTGCCTGGGAGCATTACTCTCCAAATGACATTAACAACCAAGCAAAAGATCTGTTTAAAAATAATCATTTGAAAACATCAAAGGCAAACCATTTATACAATGGAACTGAGTGCATCAGAGTCAGCAAGGCTACATGAAAATTTAGCTATGTGCCATGGCTCAGTGGTAACATTTCTACTTCGACTTGACTGCAAAAGCTTCTATAGATATGAGAAGAGAAAACAAGTAGTGAAAACAAGTATAGGTCCCTTGCAGTTAGAATCAGGTAGATTAGAGTCACAGAGATGTACAGCATGGAAACAGATCCTTCGGTCCAGCTCATCCCTACCGACCAGACTTCCTAAATAAATCTAGTCCTACTTGGCCCATATCCTGCTAAACCCTTCCTATTCATATATCCATCCAGATGCCTTTTAAATGTTAAAATTGTACCAACCTCCACCACTTCCTCTGGCAACTCATTACACACATGCACCGCCCTCTGCATGAAAAAGTTGCCCCATAGGTCCCTTAAATCTTTCCCCTCTCACCTTAAACCTATGCCCTCAAGTTTTGGACTCCCCCACCCTGGAGAAAAGATCTTGTCTATTTACCCTATCCCTGCCTCTCATGATTTTATAAACTTCTATAAGGTCACCCCTCAGCCTCGGACACTCCAGGGAGAATAGCCCCAGCCTATGCAGCCTCTCCCTACAGCTCAAACACTCTAACACGGGCAACATCCTTGTAAATCTTTTCTGAACCCTTTCAAGTACCATAACCTTCTTCCCACAGCAGGGAGAAAAGAATTGCGTACCGTATTCCAATAGTGGCCTAATCAATGTCCTGTACAACCGCAACATGACCTCCTAACTCCTATCCTCAATGCACTGACCAATTATGACAAGCATACCAAACGCTTTCTTCACTATCCTATCTACCTGCGACTCTACTTTGAGGGAACTATAAGCCTGCACTCCAAGGTCCCTCTGTTCAGCAACACTCCCCAGGACCTCACCATTAAGTGTATAAGTCCTGCCCTGGCTTGCCTTCCCAAAATGCAGCACCTCACATCATTCAAATTAAACTCCATCTGCCACTCCTCGGCCCGTTGACTCATCTGAGCAAGATTCTGTTGTATTCTGAAGTAACCTCCTTCACTGTCCACTACACTCCAATTTTGTTGTCATCTGCAAACTTACTAACTATACCTCCTATGTTCACATCCAAATCATTCATATACATGATGAAAAACAATGGACGCAGCACTGATTCTTCTGGCACACCACTGTTCACAAGCCTCCAGTCTGGAAAGCAACCCTCCACCACCACCCTCTGTCTTCCACTTTCGAGCCAGTTCCGTATCCAAATGGCTAGTTCTCCCCGTATTTCATGTGATCTAACCTTGTTAACCAGTCTACCATGAGGAACCTTGTCCAATGCCGTATTGAAGTCCATGTAGATCATCTCCATCGCTCTGCCCTCCTCAATCCTCTTCATTACTTCTTCAAAAAACTCAATAAAGTTAGTGAACATGATTTCCCACCCACAAAGCCATGTTGACAATCCATAATCAGTCCTTGCCTTTCCAAATACATGCAAATCCTGTCCGTCAGGATTCCATTCAACAACTTACCACCAATGTCAGGCTCACTGGTCTACAGTTTCCTGGCTTTTCCTTACCACCTTTCTTAAATAGTAGCACCACGTTAGCCAACCTCCAGTCTTCTGGCACCTCACCTGTGGCTATTGATGATACAAATATCTCAGCAAGGGGCCCAGCAATCACATCCCTAGCTTCCCAGAGGTCTGGGGTACGCCTGATCAGCTGATTTATCCACCTTCATGTGTTTTAAGACATCCAGCACCACCTCCTCTGTATATGGACATTTTTCAAGATGTCACTATTTATTTCCCCACATTCTCTATCTTCCGTATCCTTCTCCACAGTAAACACTGATGCAAAATACTCATTTAGTATCTCCCCCACCTCCTGCAGTTCCTAACACAGGTGGCCTTGCTGATCTTTAAGGGGCCCTATTCTCTCCCTAGTTACCCTTTTGTCCTTCAAGTACTTGTAAGATCCCTTTGGATTCCCCTTAACCCAGTTTGCCAAAGCTATCTCATTCCCCCTTATCCCCTCCTACTGCCATTATACTCTTCTGGGGATTCACTCAATCTCTGCTGTCTAGACCTGACATATGCTTCCTTCTTTTTCTTAACCTAAATCTTAATTCCTCTCGTCATCCAGCATTCCCTACACCTACCAGCTTTGCCCTTCACCCTAACAGGAACATACTGTCTCTGGACTCTCGTTCTCATTTTTAAAGCTACGCCTTTACCTGTCGTAATGGACAACAAAGTGATAGCAGACCAACTGAACAAATATTTTGGATCTCTCTTCAGTAAGGAGGACACAAATAACCTTCTGAAAATGCTAGGGGACAGAGGGACAAGCATGAAGGAGTAACCAAAGGAAATCCTTATTAGTTAGGAAATGATATTGGGGAAATCGATGGGATTAAAACCTGACAAATCCCCAGGGCCTGAAGCTCTGCATCCCAGAGTATTCAAGGAAGTAGCCCTAGAAATAGCGGGCGCATTGGTGATCATTTTCCAGCATTCTGTAGACTCTGGAAGAGTTCCGATGGACTGGAGGGTAGGTAATGTAACCCCACTGTTTAGAAAAGGAGGAAGAGAGAAAATGGGGAATTATAGGGCCAGTTAGCCTGACATCAGTAGTGGGAGAAATGCTGGAGTCAATTATTAAGGACGTAATAACTGAGTATTTGGAAAGCAGTGACAGAATCGGTCCTAGTCAGCATGGATTCACTAAAGGGAAATCATGTTTGTCAAATCTTCTGGAATTTTTTTCAGGATGTGACCAGTAGAATGGACAAGGGTGAATCAGTAAATTTTGTGTATCTGGACTTTCAAAAGGTTTTTGACAAGGTTCTACACAAGACATTAGTAAGGAAAATTAAAGCTTATAGTATCGGAGGTAATGTATTGACATGGACAGAGAACTGGTTGGCAGATAGGCAGCAGAGAGTTGGAATTAATGGATACTTGTCAGAGTGGCAGGCAGTGACAAGTGGGGTGCCACAGGATTCAGTGTTGGGATCCCAGCTGTTCACAACATACATTAACAATTAAGATGAAGGAATTGAATGCAATATCTCCAAATTTGCAGACAGCACTAAGCTGGGTGGCAGTTTGTGCTGTGAGAGGGATGCTAAGAGTCTGCAGGGTGACTTGGACAGGCTGGCTGAGTGGGCAAGTACTTGGCAAATGCAATATAACATGGATAAATGTGAGGTGGCAAAAACAGGAAGGCAGATTATTATCTGAGTGGTGGCTGTTTACAAAAAGGTGAGGTATAACAAGACCTGAGTATAATGGTGGAACAGTTGCTGAAGGTTGGCATGCAGGTGCAGCAGGCAGTGAGGAAAGCGAATGGCACGCTGGCCTTCATAGCGAGAGGATTTCAGTATAGGAGTAAGGATGTCTTGCTGCAGTTATACAGGGCCTTGGTGAGGCCATACCTCATGTATTATGTGCAGTTTGATCTCTTAGTACGAGGAAGGACATTCCTGCTACTGCGGGAGTCCAGCGATGGTTCATCAGAATGATTCCTGAGATGGCAGGACTGATATATGAAGAAAGACTAGATTGACTGCCTTGTACTCACTGGAATTTAGATGAATGAGTGGGGATCTCATAGAAGCATATAAAATCCTGATGGGACTGAACAGGCTAGATGAGGGAAGAATGTCCCTGATGTTGGAGAAGTCCAGAACTAGGGGGTCACAGTCTAAGAATAAGGGGTAAGCCATTCAGGACTGAGATGAGGAAGAATTTCTTCCATCAGAGAGCTGTGAACCTGCGGAATACTCACCAACAGGAAGGTGTTGGGGCCAGCTCATGAGATATATTCGAGAGGGAGCTGGACGGGGTCCTTGCAGCTAAAGGGATCAAGGGGTATGGAGAGAAAGCAGGAATGGGATACTGAGATTGCTTGATCAGCCATGATCATATTGAATAGTGGTGCAGGGCCAAGGGCCAAATGGCCTACTCCTGCAAGTATTTTCTATGACATGCATTCAAAATTCATTCTAGGGCTTAAGTATATAACCTCGGCTGACGTACAGTGCAGCCCTGAAGAAACGTTGCATTGGTGGCATCACCATCTTTCAGATGCAATGTTAAATCAAGACTTCACCTGCCTTTTCTTCCAGTATTGGGATGTGAGCTTTGCAGGCCAGGCTAGTATTTTCATATCCATTCTTATTTACTTCCAGGACAGTGGTGGCATGTATCTTGATCTGCTTCAGCCTGTGATGAAGACATTTTCAGATTGCTGTTAAAGAGGGAGTTTCAGAATTTGATCCAGCAACAAAAGTCAAATGTCAATATATGGCCAAGTCAGAACAGTGTCCTGCTTGGAGGTGAGTTGAATTAAATTAGCTTTATTGCTACATGTACTCAAATGTGTACAGTGAAACATTTATCAGTCACCACTTACACCACCATCTTAGGTACAGAGGTACCTAGGTACAATCCTTAGTTACAGAATACAGAAATGAAGAAAAACAAACAGTCACATTACAGCTATATACAATATGACCATAGGTGAGGAAAAACAAGAAACAAAGTTAAAAAGACAAACATCACAGTATTTCTCCAAAGGCTCTCTGCAGCAGACCAATGCAGGGGGCCTCCACGTGGTCTGACCGCTGACTGCTGCCACACTCCGCAATGAGCTGCTATTCCTGCTCTCGCGCCAGGCCACTGATTGCTGGCATCCCAGCTCTGGTCACTGGCATCACCGCCAACCACCGACCCCGCATCAGAGGCCGGGGCTGGGTGTCTAAGGCAATAAGAAGGGAAAAGAGAGGGAGGAGAAAAGAAGAAAAAAGAACGGGCAGAGAGGAGGAGCTCCAGCTGGAGCTTCCTGCTCCGTGGCCATCTTACCAGAACAGCAAGGGAACACAGATGATGATGTTTCCATGCACCTTTGATATTTGTTTTTCTAAGCATTAACATGCATTTAGCTGGTATGGCAATGTGCTAACATACCCCAAGGCATGTTGTAAGGACGTGATGGAGGTAGAAGGTTTAGAGAGTGTCAAAGACACCTTGGTAACTTGCTACAACGTATCCAGCGATTAGCCAGATGCTTGCTTTAAGAGTTTACTGCTTCTTTTGCTATCAGGATAAATAATTTATCTGCAACCACCCCATGAAATCATTTCCTCATTTTAATAACCTCGACTAGATCACCCCTCAACCTCTAAATTCAAGAGAAAAACAATGTATATTTATGCAACCTGCCCTCACAATTTAACACAAGTATTGATACTAAATAGTACTGCTGTTTAATTATATTTGATTTCTGATTTTGATTTTATTGTCACCTGCATGTTACAGTAAGAATACTATGAAAAGTTTTCATTTGGTTACAGGAAGCGGCACCATTTTGAATAATTTAAGAATAAGGAAAAAAGAAAGATGCAGCTTGAAAACAGTCCATCTGTCCTGAGCCAGCTCATCACCATCAACTACTGTCATCCCTTCAGCACTGCTTTACCACCGTCTATACCAGGCCCAAACAACATCAAAGTTGCCAATCCTCAGGTACCATCTTTGTGAAATCTGGAAAAGTTACTTAAGGAATCATACTTTGATGTAAGACCTATACATTTTCCCAACTCTGCAAGTATAAAATGATTTAACTTGGATCTTAACCAAGTCTTAATTCAAAGTGTTTGTGACTGGTGGTAAAGAATAATACTAAAATATCCTTTGTATTATGTTACTTGCTGTTTGTGGGTTGGATATAGAGGCTCCAAAATATTCCTCAAAGTACTGGTTGAAGAAAAGCAGTTCAGGATGAGAAAGAAAACTGCCAAGTAATAAATGGATTTGACCTTAGATTAAACGCTTGAAGGGTTTTCAGCTGCTTCCTGCCAACATTACATCGTTTATTGTGATTTTAGTTCTGTGGGCTAAGAAGTGCAACAAGATTAAAAAGTCGAAATATCCACTGTCCAATCCAGTATACACAAATAATATCACTGCACCACCTGTTTTCCCCAAAAGGCTACAGTATAATTAATGCTTTAACACAAACTGAAGCAATATTGACACTTCTGGGCATCTTTAGATGGTCCCCAAGAACATTTTTTCTGAGCAGAGGTCAAAGGCAAGCTGGCTGCAACAACAGCCATGTCCTGGAGACAAAATGAGGCCTTAACCTATAATTTGCCTCACTTGTCCCTCGACAGCTGTATTGAATTTAGCACCTGAAGACTTCCATGTAAACCTTTCTCTGCCTGCTTTAAACAGAACAATTCCCACAGTAATGTGCAAGAAAAGTACAACAAAGTAAATCAAGAACAACTAGTGACTGTCGACCACTACACAGAAATGATCCCTTAGGTCCAGACTTCGCAAAGGCTGAGGAAAAATACAAAAAAAATTCATAAATACTTGACAACTCTCCTGACTGTTCCTGTAATAATACTGTACTGATTTTCTTCTGCCCTTCTGCAATTTTCGCCTTCAAAACCCCTTCCCCCAACAAAAATAAAGCCAGAGTCCCCCTTGTCCTCACATACCACTCCACCAACCTCTGCATCCAGCGTATCATTCTCTGTCACTTCTGCCACCTACAATCCGACCCCACAACCAAAGAGATATTCCGCTCCCCACCCCTATCTGCCTTTCGTAGGGACTGTGCTCTCCGTGACTCCCTCGTCTGATCCACACTCCCAACTAACCCCACCACCCCTGGCACCTTTCCCTGCAACTGCAGGAAGTGCTACACCTGCCCCTACACTACCCCCCTCACCTCCACTCAAGGCCCAAAACAAATCTTTCATATCAGACAGGGGTTCACCTGCACATCCATCAATGTGGTCTACTGCATCCATTGCTCTTAATGTAGCCTCCTCTATATTGGTGAGACCAAGAGGAGGCTCAGAGACTGTTTCATAGAGGATCTGCACTCTGTACGCGACAAACGAAAACACCTTTCTGTGGCTAACTATTTCAACTCCCCCTCCCACTCCCTGGGCGACATGTCCATCCTGGGCCTCCTCCAGTGTCACAATGACACCACCCGCAAACTGGAGGAACAACACCTCATATTCTGCCTCGGGAGCCTACAGCCCGATGGCGTAAACATGGAATTCACCAGTTTTAAAATCTCCCCAACCCCGGCCTCATCCCATGTCCAACCCTCCCTCTCGTCCCCGCCTCCTTGACCTGACACAACCTGTCCATCTTCTCTCCCGACTGTCTGCCCCACCCACCCCAGTGACCAATCCCCACCACCCCCTACCTGCACGCACCCATCACCATCCCACCTACCTCCCCCAGCCCCACCCCTCCTCTATTTATTTCCCAGCTTCCTTTGCCCTCCCCATTTCTGAAGAAGGGTCCCGACCCGAAACGTCAACTTTCCTGCTCCTCCGGTTGCTGTCTGGCCTGCTGTGTTCCTCCAGCTCCACACTGTGCTGTCACTTTCCTGCATCTGTCTTCTTCATGAAGCGGATCAGCTTTGCCTTTCTATTTTGCTCTCCAATTATCGAGCAAATTTTAACTAAATTCAATTCCCTGACCTCTTTATGTACCTTATTCAAAGGTCCTGCCACAGTTGTGAAGTTATACATTACAAATATATTACATTTTAGATCACCTCTTTCTCAAAAACACTTTTTCTTTCCCTATCTTTATTTTGCTTTTTGCACATGATTTTACTTTGCATTAAATGTTCCACTTGGCACTTTCTGTTTCAGACTGCATAGGCTTCATTTTCCCATCCTAAGGCCAGGCAAAAGGGCGTTGAGCAAGGTTTAAAATTGGCATTCAGGACTGAGATCCATCTTTGGTGCCAGTAATTCTCATCGGTATGCGAAAGGTGGAATATCAGGAGCTCACACACTGCTGCACTGACATCACCAGCACCATTACTGAAGCTGGCATTTCAGAACATTGCAATTTTCATGCAGGTGAGCATAATTTAGTGGGTGATATATGTCACTCCAAAGAGGTTTCATGAAGCATGGGTCAACTTGGTTTGGAGGCAGGGGCTGTAGGAAATATCAATATAAAAGGTGTTAGCTAATTCACAATTCCACCTTTCCTGTACCGATGAAAACTACTGGCACCAGAAATGGGTGAGAATGCTAGATCTGAATCAATTTTAAACCTTGACCAATACACTTGCCTGGCTTCAGGATGGGAAAATGTAGGCTATGCAATCTGAACCAGAAATGTCATTATGAAAAGTGTTAGCAACTTCACAGGTCATTATGAAATATTTTTAATTGTATCTGCCTTTACTAAAGTGAGTGGTGATAATGCCGATTTGAATAGGTAACTGACCATTGAATAATGTGCTTGCCAGCTTGTTATTTCACATAACTGGCAAGGTGCTAAAGGGAACAAAAACAGTGTGAGAAATGAAATGGCTTTCAGATGCATTAGAGTAGATTACCCATGCAAAAAGTGCTCCCTGGCACTGTACAATACTGAAAAGCTAATACAGTTTGAAATCTAGAACTGATTCTATGACATGAAACCACTGCTTTCAGTTTTTCCTTGATATTCAGCATACATCTGTTTCAAATCTTCTGTAAAGATTTAGTGAAAACTCAAACATTTGAATGGGTTAAGAACACTGAGGAGGCAAGGCATGTGAGGGAGTAATGGGGAGCTGGGTAATTTGAGCTGGGTGAGGAGAGGTAAAAGGGTAATTAGTGACAGGGATGGGAAGTGGCCAAGGGTTAACAGACTGGAAATGGGACAGTTGGGGTAGGTAAGTGAGGGAGGGTATAGGGGAATTTGAGGGTAATGGCTTGAAACAGTAGGGGATTCAAAGGATAAGGAAGTGAAGGGATAGAGTGTAATAGGAATGAGAGAGATAAAGGGTGAGGTGGTAAGAGAGTGAAGGGGGTCATGAAGTGAGGGGATAACGGAGAGACAGCTGTATATCAATGAGGAGGTGGGGGTAAGAAAGAGAGGGGATAAGAACAGTAAGACAATGAAGGAACTGAAGGGATATATTGAGAATTTGGAGATGTACAGGGTGGTGAGAAGTAGGTAAATGTTATGGGGGACTTTGCACTAATCTGCAGAACCAAGCTGACAACACCATAAATGGAGCTGGGCCTTTCGACTTGGCCAAATGTGCATCAGCCTGATTCCAAGCCATTCTCACTTGCTGTCAGGTGAAAACTAAACCAGCTGGCACTGCAGGGACAAAGGCAGGATCAGAACATCAAGAAAATTTCCAATTCCCAAGTCCAAAATCCATGATGAAAATCTGGCTTCATGTCTCAGCGAGGATTCTTCAAATTGATTTGTTGAAGAGACTTGGTTGCCCTGTCCAGATATGCCAGAGGTCATTATGGAGAACAGAGTGTTGGAAGTGGATCTCTAATGATTGTAATGAAAACACTGTGAAGAGCTGTAGCACAATAGATAGCCACTGATTACAAAATCCAAACAAACACAATCATCCTGCTGTCAACGACATTCAGAATTCCCATTTTCGACTACAAAAGTGATGAGTATGTGTTTCAGCATTTATGATATTATCATTGCATCATTAGCAGCAGAGAAAATCAGAGGAAAATATAATGTGAATTAATGGGAGCTGCTGTACGGAAAATGCTCAATTTTGAAGGATAGCTTATAAAATCAAAATTAAGAACATTTGCTAAACAAACCATGAGTTAGGATCCTGGCAATGAACTGTGCATACTATTAAGATTTAGCAAACACAAATAATGCAGCTGGATACTTTTACCAACTCATGCATTGCACATTAGATGTCACTTTAATAAGTGGAATAATTTATCTCACCGTTTGTGACATATGGTTTTTGCCTTTTTCCACTAGATGCAATAGTCCAGGTTTTCTCTTCAGAGTATACTCATTAATAAAGCATTTGAAAGTTCTGGCCACTCCATACGTGGACTCCCAAGCACTTCTAAATGCTGTGTCTGTGACACTGTTATAATCAACAACAGTGACCATTATGAGAATACCATCACGCAAGAAAAAATTAACCAGTGCAAGTTTAAAATATCTAATTACTCACCAATATTACTCATCATTCAAAATAATTTTTAAACTCGCTTATGCTTGACTTGCTGTTAGGTTCATGCTTTCCATTATATCCCACTTTTGACTACCACATTCTTTACCCCCTCACTAATTTTCACTTCAGGCACACCTGTATTCTTTGGACTAGAGTTAGTCACCATAACAATACAGTGCAATTCTCGTTAACTGAGCTGCAAGTCTTATTTTGTGAATTCAAAAGGTAAGAAGGTAAATTTTCCATAGTCCCAGAGGACCATAGGGCTTCTCTCCCAGAAAGGTGGTAGTGTAACCTGAGGGTCACCACACCTCAGGCAAGAGGAGGTAAAGGCGGCAGGACTTTTATGGTGACCCCAGTCATTGCAGGAATTGAGCATCCACTGTTGGCATGCAAACCAGCCATCCAGCCAATTCAGTTAAGTAAGCCCCCAAAAAGTTTGTTTCTTGTTTTAAGAAGAACAAAGAATTCCACCTCTACAATAGGTCTGTTTTCTTAACAGGTCTTCTGAATTATTTCTAACTGCACACATTAACTCAAACAGCATTTTAACCCATTTTATCTATGGAAGAGAAGAGAAAGCAGATTTTTTTTTATATCCTCCAGATTTTGACATTATTGCTGTCATGTTGCATCTAGATGACAAGAAACATATTTTTCCTTTGCAGTAAAATGATTTTATCTATTGTCCTGTCTCTTACACACACTGCATGCATGCACTGATATCCGAAAAAAGACTTTTCAATCCCCGTAGTCCTCTACAACTTTGGTATTAAAATAACTTCAGCACCTGTGAGCTGAATGCTTTTTACAACGCAAGCCGACTTTATTTGAAGGCACACTTCATATGTTGTAACAAAAACAGACCAACAAATTCAGCTGGTTAACAATGAAGCGGTGGCCAGGATATTAAAAGAAGGGAAATTTTGAATATATGCCAAACATGCTAAATAAAAGTACTACTCAAAAAAAATGAAAAGGCACAATTTCAATTGTTGTATCACCTGCCAGTTTGCCCCTTGAACAAGTGATAATTGCGTATTTCTAATGATGTGCAACACAATGTCTTCATCTAGCAGCTGCTACACATTCTAATTTAACTAATATTTTACCCTATTCCACAGAAGATTTAAACATTCACAAAATTTCTATTTAAAAAGTTTCAGCAACGTAGTCAGCAACTTTTTTTATGAAGCTAGTTACTTACAGCAATAGGGGCAATTTCGGTTTTCATGAATTTTTATAGACTGTGCATATAATTATGATTGAGATTTTAGACTGTCCAGTGCTAATGTTTTACATTTATTTTATTCATTCATGGGATGAGGGCATCGCTGGCTAGGCCATTATTTATTGTCCATCCCCAATTGCCCAGAGGGCAGTTAAGAGTCAACCACATTGCTGTGGGACTGGAGTCACATGTAGGCCAGACCAGATAAGGATGGCAGTTTCCTTCCCTAAAGGACATTAGTGAACCAGATGGGTTTTTCCAACAATCAACTATGGGTTTGTGGCCATCATGAGATTCTTAATTCCAGATTTTTATTGAATTCACATGCCACCTACATTCATTAAGACATTATTACAAACTAATATTGATGGTCTAATCAATACAAATATACTGAAAGGATGTCCAACATTGCCCATGCATGTAAATCTAAAAACCTTATATTTTCTAACAGGTAGTTTCAGTTTTGCATCACACTCCATTCATGATCCTAAGGTTACACAATCAGTACAAGTATATAAGCATATTCTAAAAAGCTCTTGTGACACAGTGGCAGTGTCCCTACCTCTGAGCCAGAAGGTCTGAGTTCTAGACTGCGTTGTCGCATGCCTGATAAAAAAATCTCCACAAGTATTTTCTGAAATTAGTCGACAATTGTGACAATACACTAAGCACGTAAACATTTAACTCTTAACAATTGTATTGCGCTCAAAGAATTAGCCACTTCAGCTGATATCCTGAATCCCACAAACTTAAAAAATGTACAAAATAAACCTTTACCAAAGACAGCCATTGGTGGAACAAATTTATGCAAAATCATTATTCTCTGTAACTCCATTACGCAACAAGGAAAACAAAACATTTTGTATCTTAAGAACTACATGAACCTATACAATGCATCTTTCTCAATTTTTTTCGTAGGTCAAAGACCTGTTGCTGCTCCTTTCCTTATGTTTGAAACAGATTAGCTTGTCTGCTTCACTGTGCATATTTGAAGCAAAAAAATTATGAAATAAGCTGTTTCTGTTTTGAAAGAAAAGATGGTTGGAATTTCTCCTCAGATGTATACAGTAGTGATGGACATTACCAAAGCTGAGTGTATTTGCCCATGCGAGAAAAATCTGACA
This sequence comes from Rhincodon typus, assembly GCF_021869965.1. Lineage (NCBI taxonomy): Eukaryota > Metazoa > Chordata > Chondrichthyes > Orectolobiformes > Rhincodontidae > Rhincodon > Rhincodon typus. The sequence continues at coordinate 12,916,994 of NC_063346.1, forward strand.
TGCAAAGACTTCGTTCATTGATTTGACAACTCACTCGACACTTATGATAACAACTGTATTGGTAGAGGCTCAGGACATCATCTATGCACATCAGAAAGAAACATGTATAAGGAGATTGGAAGAAGGGCAAAAATACATTTAAATGACATCAGCAAGGACAAGCATTGAGTAAAGTGATACGTATTACCATTCTGTAGAATATAAAATAAAATAACTGGGCTGAACACACTTTAAGGATTACAGCAGAGATCAGCAGTTCTTCAATACTGCCTCAGGGACTCAGTGCTGAGGAAACAACTCCATTAATGCTATGCAGTAAAATATCATGCTACAAGAAATATAAACAGGTACCGACATGACAGCTACCCCAAACTCAACAGGCCTAAATGCTTATGTGGTTAGAATGAAAATTTTAATACTAAAAATTGTCAAACATAGTCATAGACAAGAACTTGGTACTTTTGAAATTGTACTAAAATATACAGGTTACTCTCCACAGACAAGCATGGAATTAAGATTTCTTACAGCACACAAAATTACTGTACGATCACAAAGGGACTTTTTTAAATTCAGTCAGGAGATGTGGGGTTTGTTTACTAGGCCAGCATTTATTAGCCATCCTTAGTTGTCCTGTAAGGCTCTGGTCAGACAGCATTTGGAATCTTGTGAGCAGTTTTCGGTCCCACACCTAAGGAAGGATGTTCTGCGTTGGAGAGGAGCCACAGGAGGTTTACAAGAACGATCCCGAGAATGGCACGTGGGCCCTGGTCCCAACCCTTCCTGTACTGGCCCCGCAGCCCCATCTACCTGCCGCTGGAGTGGGTCTGCTCCCGGTGCACAGGCGGTGATCCAGAGCTCCTTGCAGTCTATCCGCTCTCCCAGCTGCCACACCAGCCCTCCTCTTGGTGCCACTGGTGACCAAGCAACCCCGACTGCCCTACAGTCCACTCCAGCCTCACGCCCTTACTCTCCTCTGGCTGCCTGGGCTGCACCCGGATTTATTAGGCTAACTGTGCCTCTGGCCAGGGACAGAGCTAGGCTCAGCTTACGGATCTGCTCCTGGCAGGGACCGTGCTCTCCCCTCTGACAGTCTTCACTGCAGGCTACCTTGTAGCTTCTCCTTAGCTTCTCCTCCTGCACTTTAACTTGTTCCTCCAGACAGCTATTCTCCTGTTTCAGTGCCTGCTAAGCGAATATGGAGCTTTTTCAGTCCAAAACGTTGACTTTCCTGCTCCTCAGAAGCTGCCTGACCTGCTGTGCTTTTCCAGCTCCATATTTATTGACTCTAGCTTCCAGCACCTGCAGTCCTTACTATCTCTCAGTGCTTGCTTGCCTTGGCTTCTATTACCTGACACCACAGGTAATCTAGCTGGTTTCAGTACCTTTCCTCTGCTTGCCACCTTTCTTGTCTCTCTCTCTCGCTGCAGGTCTGCGTGCAGCATTTCTCCTACCCTGGTCGTCATGCTATAGCTTTCCTCTGCCTTCAGTTCCCTGACTTTCCTGTCCAACACCTGGACCTGTCACTAAAGGCAGAGGAGCCACGCTGCTTTCTCTATGGAGCGCTTATGCTCCTTGCTGTCAGTCCACTGGGCTGCTGCTTTCCCTGGATGCTTAGCTTGCAAGAGATCCAGGACCTATTTCTTGAATAAATGGCCAGAGGTGTGGTGTATGTAAACATTGTGCTCCAGGGCGGGGTGGGGGGATCCTTTGATGGGGATGTACTTTGTTTTTCCTGTGTAAAGACAAACATGTATAGATTGTACTTTACGGTTTACATCCAAGTGTCCAATATGTACACTGTAATGTACCTACATATTTTGACTTTTCCTAACCCTGCTTTGTGTTCTCCTTTCAGGAGACAGTGCACTGTGTCTTGAGGGAGGAAATAAGTGTGTTTGGGCTTAGGTAATCTGGAGATAACACAGTGTGGAGCTGGACGAACAAGCAGGCCAGGCAGCATCAGAGGAGCAGGAAAGTTGACGTTTCGGGTCGGGAGAGTTGGTTTTCAGGTCTCAATTTTTTTTCGCTCGTCCAAAATGTAGAGTATCAAAGGGGGATATGCAGGATTGAGCGAAAATCCCCATATTCTGAAATACTAAACCAAAATCCTCTATTTTTCAAATAAAGTAAAAAGCAAGGCAGCTGGGCCATGCTCTGGGAAAGTTACACAGACACAGAGATTGCTGCTTGGAACTCCCATTGTTCAGCCCGAAAATCCAATTCACACATCCACTGTAAAAGAACAATCAACCAGGCCTAAATCCCACCTAGCCCAGACTGTATGGGGCCTCGGCAGATACCAGACATTGAACTTTGATCAATATTCAGCAACAGGGACGTTCCACTTCAATCGATATTCATGCACAGAGATACTGGACATTCCACTTAATCAAGATACATCACACCCACTCTTAACTGTCCGGAAGCCAAGTGACCTCAAAGGGAATACCAATAACATAATGGCAAGTGTAGATTTGCCGCAAAAGGTAAGATTATACTAATTGCAGGCCCCGACCTCACCTGAGAAAGCTACCGCCCCAACAGTGATCCCCATAGCTATCTCCAGGAGAGGGATCCCAAACAGCAAACTCCCCACGAGCTATCTGCACCGCTATCTCCACAACAGGGACCCCGACAGCAATTCCGAAGCCCACTGACACAGGCCTGTTCTGTTCCAGGGGAACCAACAGCAACCAACCACGACCTGCAGACCAAAGAACAGACAACCTCCGAAAACCACTGACACAACTAACAGCGCAAGGCCTCAGACATATCCTGAGGTGAAAACTGGCTCGCATAAACCACCACAAAGAAAAGAAAACCAAGTACACACCTTACAAATCCAAAACAGCATCAGTGGACTCAACCCAGACTGAAGGCCTATATCATCCAAAGGTCATTGAGGCACTGGGTATGGCAAGCGGGAATGGTCAGCTGTACTTCAAAATCGTGTTTATCGCCAGTGGTGAGCTTAAACTCCCGAGACCCCAAAGTATCCAACCTAGTTAGCGGGGAGGGGAAGGTGGGTGGTTACACTGCAGGCAGCCTCAAGGGTAGGAAGCCTGATAGAAGTTTCTGTGATCAAAACCTGCTGTATAGTTCAAATTGGGTTTTAACCTGTATTTGATTTAATAGTCTAATAGATGTCCTCTGTATAACTGATCGTGTCAATTTCACTTTTTGTTGTATTTGCCTTTATTTCCTGTAATAAACTTACCTTTTGTATTTAATAAACGCAGAGATTCTTTTGCCCCGATACACCTGTCTACTTCTCTTCACATTCCTAAATAAGTCCAGTGTCAGGACCAGGGATCGGGGGGTTGGGGTGGGGGGGGCGGGGCGGTGTGATTCGAACCACCTAAAAATCAGCAAATTGCTGATTGCGAACCAGAACCCTACATAGCGGATGCTATAGAGAGTTAAAGTTTGGAATTGAACAGTTGATTTCAAGGTTCTTGGATTTTCATATTGAAGTTCTTTTGTCTTGGTTCCTGCTGACAGTGGCAAGCTGCCGGCTCTGAGTGAGACAGTATATTTTTCCTTTCTTTACCTGCACTGCATGAGTGTTCAATGGCTGTTCCCAGAGCTCACACCACACTAACCCGCACACTAGGACATCAGGCTACTAACACACACAGACCAGGATTGAAGCTCACTTTTAATACATATCCTTGTGTATTCTTGAAAGGTGCAACATAAAAATCTGTCTCACACAGACTGATGTCTTGTTTGACCATCACAATCACAGTCTGAGATAGTCACAGCTGTTTGTAGCACATTTTCTGCTTTGAAGCTTCTTTGACCCCTGCAGGTGTTACATTCTATAGTTCATCTCCATATAGCCACTAGATTTACATCTCCAGTCATTTTGGCTGCATTTTCCTCTTTTAAAAAGCACATTGGAATTTAAAGCTCGATATTTCCTTGGGTGATCCAAGGTCATAATCTGTGGACATGATATATGCAATATATTGACAAACAAATAAATGATGCACAGAAATTTGATGATTGCTGTACCCTGATTCATAAAGTTAGTTCAATCTCAGGATTATCTTTTTAAAAAAGGGGATTCAGCCTTATTTATAAAAGCTGTGAAGTGAGGTTATCTTGGATATGATGAATAGGGCATGATCATTTTAAAAAGATACTTTAAACAAATATCACAAATAAAAATTGGAATCAAACACTATACAACTACATAATACTGTTTTTGTATAGAATTTTTATCTAAGAGATTGAAGGTTGTGGAAAATTAATCATGGTTCAAATTATAAGACACTGGAGATATGTACTCAGATATCTAAACGTGTACGTGTGTTTAAAATGTGAAGTACAACACGATAGTTCTGGATGATTTTCATAGCTATTCACCAGGATGCTCGTAACATATTTCATACTCAAATAGTTAATACCCAATTGGTTTCACCTTCTGAGGTCTCTTTTATTCTCTTTAGCAGCCGTGTTACAACTTTACAAAATGGAAATCAGCCACGTCTAAATTGAAAGAACAGATTTGGATATTTAATCTAAGTTTGGCACATCAACAACTCCTGTTTCAGTAGAGTCTTTTTTTAATTGCATAAGGGTTTAAGGATCTAAATGTGAGGAGTGCCTTAAGGGCGACCCACCTTGATGATATCACACAGATTTAATTGGAGTACAGCTTTGGATCTCGAAGGAGTAAGAGCTACCATCCAAATACTCCTCACTGTTTCTGTAACAATGTCTACCATAGCACTGCAACTTGCACACAGTTGCAAACAGGCAATAAACTATACCTTGTTGAGACAAATGCCCCATCTCGTTAGATTAGCACATTTTTTTTACCACAATAAGGCCCTGTAGATCGCTAACCGAAAAGAGGAGGGAGGCAGCAAACCTACATTGAGCAATAGTGCAGATAGCCTCATGCAACATGGTGAGCAGCAGTGAATTCCCTGTAGCTGCCTCATGCTGGCAGATGTGAAGGTCATCCAGATGGTCAGTAGTGAGAACAGGTGTACACTTAATAACCCTACACAGAAAACCTCACGGCAAGGTTCAACAAAGGCAGAATCTACAGTCAGTGTTTAAAGCATTTCAGACCTGGTTAGGGATGTCCTGCCAGCAGGAGAGATAGGAACTCCCTACAGCTGGAGTATCTGTAACTCTAAGGCTGTTGTAGTTTGCATTCGGTGCCAGTGATCTGCAGAAAGTGGTCCTGAATTGGGGTTCAGCCAGAGAGAAAACAAACAAACAAACATCGGAGGCTCCATGAGTTTAAGTTAAAGTCTGCGGCGGGCAAGGAAAAATCTTTTTAAAATGATCAGGATATAGGCTTGGAAAGCTAGAAGTATCATGGAAACAGGCCCTTCAGCCCAACAAGTCCACACCGAACCTCAGAGCATCCCACCCAGACCCATCCCCCTATAACCCACCTAATCTACACCTCCCTGAACACTATCGGCAATTTAGCATGGCCAATCCACCTAACCTGCACATCTTTGGACTGTGGGAGGAAACCAGAGCTCCCGGAGGAAACCCATGCAGACACGGGGAGAATGTGCAAACTCCTCACAGAGTCACTTAAAGTTCAGATCGAGCGTTGCCCCACCGTGAGCAGGCACCAGGAAAGACGGCTGCAATAAGGAAAATCAAGAAAAACAGAAGAATTGAGAGATCACAGACCCAGAAACATTGTGAAGACAGAATCAAAGTGAAAAAAAACATAGATTCGAAGTGTAAGCAGACAGGGTCTAATAGAAGAAGAAAGTTTGGAGATATTACTAAGGCTGCTGAAAAGGTGGGTAATCCATAAAACTTTAGTAAAAGCAGAAAGTAAATAGTGAAAGCACACACAGTGGGAATCATTAGGAAGAACTGTTAAAGGGAATTATTGGTAGAACTGCAGATAACAGCGAGAGGAAAATTAGCCATGAGTAAGGCAGGCATCATTATTAAAGGTGTGGCAAGTGGGATTCAATATGTATTGCCAGGATTAATTTATTACAGACATGAACAGTGGGATTCATCCCAGTGAAGCCTTGAAGGTGGGAATAATCCACAGAAAACCAAGGAGTCAAACAGTTACCAACAGAAAGGGGTTAATGAAGTTCATCATTGCCAGGCACTTGTGTGGCACAAAAATTACTTGACACTTAACAGTAAAGACGCGATGACTGGCAGAAGATGAAAGATTCATGGCATGTTCGGCAGCCAAGGAAGCGAGCACATACATGAAGAAAACTTTTGTTGCGGGTCACAAGCCAGTTGGAGGGTTAGGAAGTGGATATGTTTCCAGCTGATAAATCTTACCAGCTAGTCACTGGGTGCTTTGGGCAAGCAATGATGTCTGTACCAGAAGAAATCCAACAATACAGGCTAAACCCACTGCCCTCAGTCACAGTGAAACTATGACATTAAATGAACATAATGACTAACTCTGTCGAAGATGGCATCAGTAACCAACGAGGTGCAGTCATGTGGGCAGAAGGTACTAAGGGGCATAGGTTTAAGGTGAAAGAGGAAAAGTTTAAGGGAAATGTGAGAGGTATCTTTTTTAATGCAAAACGTGGTGCCAGGGGAGATTGTACAAGCATAGATTTATACAGCATGGAAACAGACACTTCAGTCCAACTGGTCAATGCCAACCAAGTTTCCCAAACTAAACTAGTCCCACTTTCCTGCATTTGGGCCATATCCCTCTAAACCTTTCCAATTCATGTACCTGTCCAAATATCTTTTAAATGTTGTAACTGTACCTAAATCTACCAATTCCTCTGGCAGTTCATTCCACATATGAACTACCCTCTGTGTGAAAAGGTTATCCTTGAGGTCCTTTTTAAATTTTTCTCCCCTCACCTTAAAAATATACCCTGTTGTTTTGAACTCCCCGATCCTAGGAAAAAGACCTTACCTATTCTCATGATTTTATAAACCTCTATAAGATCACGCCTCAATCTCCTACCCTCCTCCAGTGAGAAAAGTCCCAGCCCATCCAGCTTTCTTTATAACTTAAACCCTCCAGTCCCGGTAAATCTTTACTGAACCCTCTCCAATATAATATCTTCCCTACAACAGATAGTAACATTTCAGAGGCATTTAGACAGACATATGAACAGACAGCAAATAGAGGGATACACCCCATGTGCAGACAGATGGAACTAGTTTAGGAAAACATCATAGTTGAAGATTTTTTCTGAAGAAGGGTTCAGACCTGAAACGTCAGCTTTCCTGCTCCTCTGATGCTGCTTGGCCTGCTGTGTTCATCCAGTTCTACACCTTGTTATCTCAGACTCCAGCATTGGCAGTTCCTACTATCTCTATCATTGAAGGTTACCAGGGAACGGTTGAAAATCGCCTCGTCCATAATCAAGATGATGGCAGTGGAGACATCACGTGAAGCAATTTTAAATGGAAGAGGTTAAGGAATGATAAGAGATCAATGTAATAACAGGAAGGACAGCAAGGTGAGTTACAGTAGAGACTGTAATCACCAAGGATCAGGAGTTTGTCAGTGCAGAGGCTGAGAGGGGAAGCAGGGAAGATAGCTTCATGGTAAACTTTAAGTTTAATGGTGAGTGGGACAAACTACTCAAAGAGAAGGTACCAGACAGATCTAGGAAGAGACTAAGGCTTTAGTTATAAGGATGAAACAATCACTCTGGCACTCTGTGCCAAGCAGATTATCCAAGCACCACCAGGCAAAGTGAGAGAAAGGAGCAAGCAGTCACCACCCATGAGACAAGTTTCCATCGAAGCTATAATAGTTAGCCCACCGTCCATAACAATGTTGGCAAGGGCCCTGCTTTTAGTTTCAAAGAAAAACTATGTAGTTGCAACATTTGACCACTGGTGAACTCATTTCTCCTTCTAATTCATCTTATTTTAAACACCAGAGTAAACACATAGATAAAAATGAAAGAACCGCGGATCTGTAAATCAGGAAACAAAACAGAATTTGCTGGAAAAGCTCAGCAGATCTGGCAGCTTAAACTCTGTTTTTTTCCTTCACAGATGCTGCCAGATCTGCAGGGCCTAACACACAAAATCTGTTTTGTTTCCTAAACACACAGGATGTAACAATGCAGGATCAGG
>NC_063346.1:12925469-13010619 GCF_021869965.1 Rhincodon typus
CCTGATCCTGCATTGTTACATCCTGTGTGTTTAGGAAACAAAACAGATTTTGTGTGTTAGGCCCTGCAGATCTGGCAGCATCTGTGAAGGAAAAAAACAGAGTTTAAGCTGCCAGATCTGCTGAGCTTTTCCAGCAAATTCTGTTTTGTTTCCTAAACACACAGGATGTAACAATGCAGGATCAGGTACTTCTGAATGCCAATAAGACATACCGTTTTTTTTTTTTTTAAAATACTGTCAGACTATTAGGTCCTACTCCTGAAACAAGAATAATGAAATTAGATATTCAAGCAGTATGCTCAACAATGGGTTCAATTTTTTGGGCATTAAGAGAATCAAGGAATATGAGGATATAGCAGGAAAGTGAAGTTGAGATGGAAAATCTGACATAATCTTATTGAATGGGGAGCACACTCAAGAAGCTATATTCTATACACCTGCTCTTATTTCTTACATCCTGCAAACAAAATCAGATTGATGTTAATGTTATCTAAGAACCTAAAGAAAGAGCAATAATCTAGGCAATTTATTTGAAAGTTGCTGTGCAGACTGTAGGATTACTAGGAATCTAACAAATCATGATTGACTTAGTTTATAGAATTCAAAGAACTTCATAGAATCCTGGAAGCAGGCCATTCGGCCCATCTTGTCCACACCGAAGAGCATCCCACCCAGACCCACCCCCTACCTGATCTCTGCATTTCCCACCCTAGACTTTTTAGCATGGCCAATCCACCTAACCTGCACATCTTTGGACTGTGGGAGGAAACCGGAGCACCCAGAGGAAACCCACAAAGAGACAGAGAGAATGTGCAAACTCCACACAAACGGTCGCCCATGGCTGGAATCGAACCCGGGTCCCTGGTGTTGTGAGGTAACAGTGCTAACCGCTGTGCCACCGTGCCACCCTCATGAGACAGGTTAAGTTGGTGGGAAAAATTCTGGCAGATGGAGTATAATGTGAACGCAAATTTGTTCACCTTGGCATGAAGAATAAAAAAAGCAGGGTATTACTTAAATGAAGAATGACTGCAGAATTCTGAGATGCATAGGGATCTAAGCTGCTTTAGTGCACAAATCAGAAAAAGATAGTATGTGAGTGAAGCATGTAATTAGGAAGACTAAGCGGTGCTCTCCTTTACTATGACAGGAATTGAACATTAAATTAAGGATGTTATACACAGCATTGGTAACACGACATCTTGAATACTGTGTACAGTTTTTGTCTCTATATTTGGAGAAGGATGTAATTGTGTTGGAGTCAGTTTAGAAGACGTTTACTAGATGGATACTGGGATAAGCGGACTGTCTTATAAGAGCAGATAGGACAGGCTGGGCTTGTTTTCACTACAGCTCAGAAGAGCGAAGAGTGATTTGTTGAAACTTATCAGATGCTTGAAAGGTCTTGACGAGGTGGACATGGATAGGATGCTCCCTCTTGTCATGAGTCCAGAACTAGAGAACGCTGTTGTAAAATTGGGGGCTGTCCTTTGAGGATGGAGATGAGGGAAAAGCTTTTCGCTTGAAAGTTGTTCAACTTTGAACCCTGCCTCAGGAGGCAGTGGATGCATGGTCATTGAACATTTTAAAGCAGAGGTTGATGGATCCTTGTTAGGCAAGGGATTCAAATTATAATGGGGGTAGATACGAATGTGGAATTTGAACCATCAACTGGTCAGCCATAATTTTGACCAATGGCAAAGTAGACTTCAAGGGCTGAATGACCTACTTGTGCTCTTAGTTTAGTTTTGATCGCATAACGTATAGTCAATCTAATATATCATTCTGCTGAAGATAGCCAATGCAGATCTTAGACATTTAACATCATGTGACTCTGCTTAGCTTCATTTGACAAAGAAATGCACCATGGGACTGCGGACAGAGTGAAGACAAGGCTGAGGGGTGTCTGTTTAACTTTAGATCCAGGCTTCCAAGATTGAAGACAAGAGATTGTAAACTCCTGGGTATGTTAGCTCTTATCATGGAATCATAGCCACAACCATGTCCTTATACTGTTGTTTTAAGGGTATAGCACAACTTTTGTATTAGAGTTAACGGTGTAACCATGTGCTTATATTTGCAATAACATAATCCCTTAAACTTTAACACACCCTGTATAAAAAACTGCAGAGATTTTTTTTTTTAGTTCAGTTTTACTTTAACAGGTAGAAAGGGGCATATTCCAGACATCAAAACACAATAACAAAATTAATTAGAACAAATTATTCTAAGGAAATAAATCAAATGGTCAGTGATAAGCAAGTCTCTAATTTAATGGGAGCTTCGCTGAATTGAGCAGGGGTTGAGATTGAGCACGGGTTGAGATTGAGCACAAAGATATCAATTTTTGACTCTTGACTGCAAATGCTTCCTCTTTTTCTTTAACAAGGAGAACATTTCAAACTATCCTTTTATTGTAGTAAAGTGACAAGAACAAAACTTCATGAACAGGATGGATTAATGGATAGTTGACAATTTAAGGAAGCAGTCAGGAGATAGGAGGTGATATCAGTGTCCATCATCCTTAAAAACCAATTAGAATTGATCATGCATTCCTTAAAACTATTAGCACCGAGTCTCATCTTATTGCTAAAAGGCCAATCAGAATGCAATGATGTCAATGATCATGTTGTGTGTTCTGGTTTACAAAGAGTTAGCCAGTAACAGCTTACAGTGACCATTTCGTGTGTGATAACATTTGAAGTTATCCTGCTTCCAATCTGAAATGGAAAGCCCTTGAGGCACTGGAGAAAGACAGAGACCCAATGTTGACTTGTACCCTAAGCATATTAGAAAACCAAAAGCTGTAGTGCACCTGTGAAGTCCTGCCCTGCTTTATCAAGTATTATTTATAACTGAAGTTTCCTTAGTGGTTAATGTCTGAAATGACCAAATTAATATTGGTTTTATGATTAAAGTAAATAAGACTTCTAAAATTTAAAAGGACACCAGCATAATACTTTTTCTAAATAATCTAATTCCTTACAGCAAGCCGTTTGGCGAAAATAATCCAACAGTCACAGAATGGATTTTGCCCCAGACATTGTCTATTGAATTAAATTCAGTTCATCTGACTTAATATGAAATTACATATTGAAAACAAATGTACATGTGAATTTTAGTGGGGCAATGCCACAGAAAGATTCAACACAAGGCAGACTTCAAAACATCAGTGAAAACGAGGCATAGGTAAGATCTATTTTATGGAAAAATCACGTGTGCAAACAGAGTTATTTTTATTTCATGTTCCAGCATGTCAGAGTATCAACTGAATATAAGTATTTTACTGAATGGCATGCAAAATTTATAAATTGGTACTTACTCCATTTAAAGAAAGATGCAGACCTGGCTTGGTTTTTAGATATGTGGAGTTTAGTGCTGTGGATGGCAGGGAGCGGGAGGGTGGGGTGGTTCCAGTGCATGGAAATTTAGGGAAAAAGCTAAAGGAGGGTGTGGATCAGCAGAGGTTATTAAAGTTTCCACACTTTATGAGAAAGGGAACACTCAACGGTTGACGAGGGTGTTGTACTTAAATGCACGCAGTATACGAGACAAGGTAAATAAGCCTTGTAGTGCTGCTTGAAATTCACAGGCACAATGTTGTCTGTATTACAGAGACATGGCTGCAAGGGGATCAGGTCTGGGAACTAAATATTGAAGGATACATGTCCTATCAAAAGGATAAGCAGAAGGGGTGGGGTTAGTTACTTGCTGGTAAGAAGTGAAATAAAGTCGATAGCAAGAAGTGATTTAGAGTCAGAAAGCGTAGAATCTGTGTGGGTAAAGTTGAGGAACTACAAAGAAAATAAAGACTCTGATAGGTGTTATATACAAGCCTCCTAGCAGTAGTCAGGATGTGGGGCAGAAAATAAGTCAGGGGATAGAAAGGGCATGTAAGAAAGAAATCACTGGAGTCAGGGAGGGTGCCAGAGGACTGGAAAATGGCTAATGTATCACCTCTGTTTAAAAAGGGAGGGAGGCAGAAGACAGGTTAGCCTGACCTCTGCTGTTGCAAGATTTTAGAGTCCATTAATAAGGATGAGATTATGGAGGAATGCATTGTAAAATAGGCCTGAGTCAGTACGGCTTCATCAAGGGGAGATCATGTCTGACAAATTTGTTAGAATGCTTTGAGGAGGTAATGAGCAAGTTAGACAAAGGAGAGCCGGAGGATGTGACCTATTTGGATTTCCAGAAGACATTTGACAAGGTGCTGCATTGGAGGCTACTAATTAAGGTATGGGCCCATAGTGTTAGGAGCAAGATACTGGCATGGATAGAGTAATGGCTGACTGGTAGAAAGCAGAGTGTAGGAATAAAGGGATCTTTTTCAGCATGGCAGCCGCTGACGAGTGAAGTTCCACAGGGGTCTATGTTGGGACCACAACTATTCATGATATACCTTAACAATCTGCATGAAGGAAGGGAGGGCATTGTTGCTAAGTTTGCAGATGACACAAAGCTAGGTGGCGGGACAGATAGTGTTGTGGAAGCTGCAGAAGGTCTTGGACAGGCTCGGAGTGTGCAAAGAAGTGACAGTTGGAATACAATGTGGAAAAGTGTGATGTTATGTACTTCGGTAGGAAGAATAGAAGCACTGACTTTTTTCTAAATAGGGAAAGGCTTTGGAAATCTGAAGCACAAAGGGACTTGGGAGTCCTGGGTCAGGGTTCTCTTAAGGCTACTATGCAGTTTCAGGTGGCAGTCAGGAAGACAAATGCAGTGTTGGCATTCATTTCAAGAGGGCTAGAATACAAGCGCAGAGATGTACTACTGAGGGTGTATAAGGCTCTGGTCAGTCACATTTGGAATTGTGTGAGCAGTTTTGGGTCCCATATCCAAGGAAGGATGTGCCGGCATTGGAGGGGGTCCAAAAGAAGTTTACAAGAATGATCCTGGGGATTAATGGCATGTCATATCAGGAGTAGTTGAGGACTCTGGGTCTGTACTTGATGGAGATTATAAACGAGGAGGGAGATCTGATTGAAACTTACAGAATACCAGGAGTCCTGGACTGAGTCAGCGTGGAGAAGATGTTTCCACCAACAGGAGAGACTAGGACCCCACAGCACAACTTCAGACTGAAGGGATTACTCTTTAGAATTGAGATGAGGAGGAATTTCTTGAGCTGGAGGTGGTTAATCTGCTGCAGAGTGCTATGGGGGCCAAATCATTGAGTGTATTTAATACAAATATAGATAGTTTCTTGATTGGTAAGAGGATGAAGGGTTACGGGGAGAAGACAGGTGAATGGGGTCAGGAAACTTTTCACCCATGAATGAATGGTGGAGCAGAATTGATGGACTGAATGGCCTAAATCTGCTCTTATATTTTATGGTCTTATCTGACTGAAATTATTTAAGTGCTTTAGTTTGTACCAATCTGAATCATCCAAAAATGTGGGAGAAGCAAAATATGATATTTTCAGCAGGTTACTTATCAAATAGATCAGCAACAAATCAATAATTCAAGTCCATTTTTTTATAAAATGGTAATGGATTCACGATTTTCTTTATTTCCACAATCCCTACACAATTTTTGCAGAAGCAAACATAAATATTAGTCCAATTTTACTAGGTTCCAGCATTTATTGAGTTAATTCTTTCCCCTTCCCATTGATTTAACTTAAGCATGAATGGAAGGAAGCTGGGGAGGCTAAAATACATCTCATTCAATCAATTTAATGCATATAAAGGTCTTTTTATATCTTCTAAAGAATAATGAATGAGATTAATGATGCACAGACAGACAAAATTAAGTAGTACTCTCCACGACATGACTGCTGAATTCAATACCTTAGTGGTACAGACATGCTTGAGTACATAACAAAGTCACTTAAAAATACTCTCACTATAAGATCTAAACACAAATAACAATGAATTTCTGATTATATAAATAATGTGCCCTGCACAAAGAAAATTGTACTTTGCATATACAATGTTCAATATTTGGATATTACGTTCCAGTTGTGTCCTGAACAATTACAGCAGCAGTTTTGCATAAAGTGACATTATTGCAGGATTGTAAATGTCTTGTGAACATTTCACTTGTAAAATCGGCTACATATGCAGAATTGTAACACTGCAAAATGATACATACAAGTTTGGTACAATGCTATTGAAAGATACAATCAACTCTCACTAAAACCAAAATTTGTTTTGGTGGGAGGTGCTTTTAAATATTGAGTTATCAATAGTATTACATCAAGCAGTGTAAAAGTATTACAATTTGTTCTTTGTTCTTTGTTCTTAAATTGGTCAGAGTGTTGAGGAAATGCTTGATGAGGAATATGCATCAAAGTGTCAACAATATTGTGACAGCTAAATCCCAGGTCATGTTTCCCAACTAGTTAGAGAAAATGAACAGACTCCGTCATTATACACTCGTAACTCAAGATGATCAGTAGCACTGACATTGGTAGTTTAATAGTCAATTTCATGATCCTTATTTTTACAGATTGGTTGAAATTCTGTAGTTCTGATTCCTTTCAACTATGATTGTCTTTCATCTTGAATGCTGAAATTCAAAATCCTTTTCTTGTCCAGTTTCCTTTTGTATGGCTGCTAGCTAGATGACTTCAAGCACACATGGTGGAGAGATTTTTTAACCAGCAACGCAGGGCTAACTAGGTGACAGTTCTTCAATCTGACTGTCATAGCATGCTAACGCTCAAACCCAAGCTAGTACACAAAACAGCATTCACTCCCACTAGTTCATTCCAGTAGAGTTGAAACTGGATCTTTACCCTGTTCTTGTGTATTCTTCAAAAGGAAAAACATAAAATGTGTATACCATTTCATACATGGCCGCAGTGGGTGGTGTGCAATTGAGCAGTTGGTCATCAGTCCTCAATGTCTTTGTAGAGGTTACAGTCCATCCTTCTTTGACTTTCCTCTTGGCGCCTGTTGTTTGAAGGCCCGTTTACATCTATAGGTGTGGCATTGTGGGTCTTACTTCTGACAGTCAGTTAATTTAAATCCTAGCCATTTTTGGCTGCATCAGTCCTCTTTTAAAAAAGAGAGTTTGGAATTACGTTAGAAATGTCCAAAGCATTTCAGGGCCTTGGCCCATGGTGATTGTGACAATATCAAACCAAAAAAAAAACAAAGGCCAGGGAGACATTTGAACTCCAGAATCTGGTCTAATTTAGAAATACTTACACTTGAGACACATGAAAACAATTAACAAAACTGAGTAGCATACTTCCTGGCAGCTATATTTCGCTTATTTACTGGACCATCTTTAATGTCTTACAGAAAAAAAATGGACATTTAGCCTACTTGATGTGAAGGCAAATATAAAATTCTGGATACAAATAAATCAATTGCATGACATGAACTACTGAAGAAAAAACCTCAGTAGTTAATTTGTACCAGAGGATTGGAAAACTGCCAATGTGGCACCCCTGTTCAAAGAGAGAGGCAAAAAGTAGGTAACTATAGGCCCGAAATGTCAGCTTTCCTGCTCCTTTGATGCTGCTTGGCCTGCTGTGTTCATCCAGCTCTACGCCTTGTTAACTATAGGTGATTAGCCTAACGTCTATTATCTGAATAATGTTGGAATCTAATTTAACAAAGTAATAGCAGCATATTTGGAAAGTAATAATCTAATCAAGCAGAGTCAGTATGGCTTCAAGAAAAGGAATTCATATCAGACTAATTTATTAGAATTTTTCCAGTAAGTCTCAACCAAAGTGGATAGTGGGGTACCAGCAGAACTGTTGTATTTGGACTTCCACAAGGCATGTAACAATGCACCCCACAAAAGGTTAAGTCATAAAAATAGGAGCTCATAGTTTTAGAGGTGGTGTAATAGCACGGACAGAGAATTAGTTCATGGGCATGAAACACTGAGTGGGGATAAGGGGCTCTTTTTCAGGCTGGCACCCACAACCAGTGACGTTCTGCAGGCATCAGTAGAGGGATCAGAACTGTTTGTAATATACAATAAAGACTAGAAAGAAGAAGTGAATGTACTGTAGCCAAATTTGCAGGTGACACAAAAATAGGTACAAAGACAGATTGTGAGAAGAATATAAACAGTTTAGAGAGAGATTCACAGGTTAAGTAAGTGGTCAAAAAGTTACACTACAATTGCCAATGTGGAAAAATATGAAATTGTTCAATTTGGAAAGGAGAACAGTATTATTTAATTGGAAAAAAGCTGCAAAAACTGTAACAAAATAGGACTTGGGGGTACCTGTGCATGAAATACAGAAAGCTAGCGGAGATAATCAGTAAGACTAATGGAATGCTGGCCCTTATTTCAAGGGGGTTAGAGTATGAGAGTAGGGAAGTCTTAGTGCAACTGTACAAGGTATTGTTGAGACCACATCTGGAGCACTGTAATTTTGGTACCCTCTTATTTAAGCAAAGACATTATTTCATTGGAGGCAATTCAGAGAAGGTTCACTGGGATGATGCCCAGCATAAAGGGACTGCCTCATGAGCAAAGGTTAAACAGGTTCAGAATCGACTCATTGGAGTTTAAAGGAATGCAAGATGATCTCATTGACACATTACGGGCTTGATAGGGTAAATGCTGAGAGGATGTTTCTCCTCATGGGAGAGTGCAAGACCAGAGGGCATAGTCTCAGAATAAAGGGGCACCAATTTAAGACAGAGATGAGGAGGACTTCTTTTCTCAGAGGATCGAGAGTCCTTGGAACTCCTTGCCACAGACAGCCATTTGGGCTGGGTCCTTGTGTATATTTAAGGCCAAGATAGATTTTTGATCAGTAGGTGGAGCAAAGGTTAGAGCGAACAGACAGGATCAAGGACCAAACAGCCTACTCCTGTTCACATTTCTTATTGTCTTATGGTTTTATCTCAGAACAATGCTTCAGCTTTTAATGCACTCTCCACTCATGATTATTTTATCAATGGCTATTTAATATTTGATTTCATGAATCGTTACAGCAGTTTACAAAGCTGGAAAGCATTAAACAGAAAAATATACCCTGATCAGTAATTAATTTTGCTTATCTCAAGCTTCACCAGCAGACAAGAGCATTTTGTCAGAATTGAGAGCAATTAGAGTCATAGAGTCATACAGCATGGAACTAGACCCTTCGGTCCATCTAATCCATTCCAACCATGTTCTCAAACCAAACTAGTCTCACCTGCCTGCATTTGGCCCACATCCCTCCAAACCTTTCCTATTCATGTACTTATCTAAATGTCTTTTAAATATTGTAACTGTTCCTGCATCCACCCCTTTCCCTGGCAGTTCATTCCACACA
Source organism: Rhincodon typus (assembly GCF_021869965.1). Taxonomy (NCBI): domain Eukaryota; kingdom Metazoa; phylum Chordata; class Chondrichthyes; order Orectolobiformes; family Rhincodontidae; genus Rhincodon; species Rhincodon typus. Next base: position 12,934,711 of record NC_063346.1, read on the forward strand.
CAAACCACACTCTGTGTAAAAAGCGTTGCCCCCCCATGTCTTTCTTAAATCTTTCCCCTCTCACCTTGAAAATATCCCCTCTAGTTTTGAACTCCCCCAACCGAGGGAAAACACCCTTGCTATTCATCTTATGTATGCCCCTCATGATTTTATAAACCTTTAAGGTCACATCTCAACCTCCTACACTCCAATGGAAGAAGTCCCAGCATATCCAGCCTTTATGACTCAAACCTTCCATTCCGGGTAACATCATCGTAAATCTTTTCTGAACCCTCTCCAATTTAATGATATCTTTCCTATAACAGGACGAGCAGAACACGCACAGTACTCCAGAAGTGGCCTCATCAACGTTCTGTACAACTTCAACATGGCATCCAACTCCTATACTCAAAGGTCTGAGCAATGAAGGCATGCATTTAAGCTTAGAGGGGAAAGTTGAAAGGAGATGTGAGGGGTAAGTTTTTTTTATACAGTGTGGTAGGAGTCTGGAACACACTGCCAGGGGTGGTGGTGGAGGCAGATACGATAAGGGCATTTGAGGGATTTTTAGAGAAACATGTGAATATGCAAGGAATGGAGGGAAATGGACCAAGGGCAGACAGAAGGGTTTAGTTTCATTTGATGTCACGTTCAGCAGAACATCGTTGGCTGAAGGGCCCATTCCTGTGTTGTACAGCTCTATGTATCATATTCTATCAAGGCAATCAAGAAACCTTGAGTATTTGTTCATAAACTGATCATTCTCAACCTGAAACTGAAGATGTTAAAAACACACTCGTGATCAGTCAGCATCAATGGATAAGATGAAAGATTAGTGAAGATTTTAACGGTACTACAACAAAGGAATGGTGACAGCCTCAGTGGAAATCCCTGTATCAATCTGAAAATAGATAGAGAAGGATAGATAATTGATAGAAAATAGTATCAGACATATTTCTTTGAGTGGAGATCTGGAGAAAACTCTGAAGGAGGAACCATTCCCATCTGCGAATGCTTACTGCCGTGGTGAATGCTTCTAACATTAAGCGCTGAAGCTGCAGAACCTGACTATTGATTCCTCAATATTTCAATGCAGTTCCATTCAAAAACCATATTTTTCTTTACGTTTTTAATTCATAAACTGACCCAGGTGTTTGCCTCCAATCCAGGTTTTCTCACACCTTTTCACACGGCTTAGACGTTAATTTTATAAAGACTAAAAGCTACAAGTTTCTTCCATTCAAGTTCCTTTCACCATGAAAAGCAACAACAGCTCCCAGCTTTTTGTTTGTATCTTTATGAAGTAACGTACTGTAATCAAATGCCTTTCATACCTCTAAACTTGATTATGATATGTACTCCAGGCTCATCTCCCACTGTCTATTCTCCATAAATTTGTAGCTTAAAATGCACGAAGTCCCATGCACCTATGACGCCCAAGCTTTACTGACCTACACTGGCTCCTGTTAAATTCCTTTTATTGTCCTCATCCTTGTTTTCAAATCCCTCAGCCCTTTCCTTTCTTCATAACTTCTTCCAGTCCTGCACATTTTCAGGATACTGCAGTTGTGCGATCCTCACCTCTTGAACATCTCAATTTTAATCATTCCACCACTGGTAGCAAAGTCTCTACTTGCCCAGGGTTTAAGCTCAACAGCATCTTCCAAACCCATGACCACTTCCATCTAGGAGGGTGGTGGATACACGGGAACATCACCACCTGCAAGTTCCCTTCCAAGACACTCACCCTGGGAAATATCCCATTCCCTCACTGTCACTGGGTCAAAACTCTGGAATTCTCTCCCTAAGGGCATTGTGAGTCAACCTACTACATTTGGACTGTAGCAGTTCAAGAAGGCAGCTCACCACCATCTTCAAGGGCAACAAGGAATGGGCAAGAAATGTTGACCAGCCAGCGATGCCCGCATCCCACAAGTGAATTTTTAAAAAACCCCTCCACAAGCCTCTCCACCTTCTTTAAATTTCAGCTCTTCAACCGTGTAATCTATCGTCTCCTTACGTGGATCAGTGTCATATTTTGTTTATAATGTTCCATGAAGCACTTTGGTATATTTTATTAATTAAAGTCATTATGAGTTCATGTAGTGGCCTCTTTATTTGACTCATATCAATACTGAGCCAGATCTCTGTATTCATTAGATAGCACAACCACTTCAGCAATGATTATCGTTGTCTTCCTGAGATGACATTACAATAACTGGTGCCTTTCCACACAAGGCTCAGAGCTCAGTGTGCCATTAACTGTATTATCCCATAAGATTAAAAGCATATTATGATTGGAGCGATGTGTCAACCAGAGTGCCCATTTTACAAAACTTGTATGGTGTATGGCATTGAGAGCTATCCTGAATTTATTATTCTTGAGGTCTTAAAATTATATGCAACACATTGTTTGAACTCCATGCCACAGCTGCAAAAATATAACAAATGATCCTCTAATGAAAGACTTTATTCTCCCCTATTCTTACGGCAAGTATTTTTTTCCCTTACTTCACGTTGCAAAAATCTTACTCTACATTACTGTCCCTACGCTAGTATCATGCAGAAAAAGTTGAGAGTCAGCCAAATTGGGAAAACTATCAAATGGTTACCAAATACCAGAAGCTGCTAGAAAAGGATATAGTAGACATTTCATCCAAGTTTGATTATGAGCAATTAAATCAGTACTATCATCCACTCAACCAAGAAAAACCTTTTTTGACACTGTAAAAGTACTGAAACCACTTTGAAGGCATAATTTAAATCCTGGTTAGGATGAAAATATATACATTTTACAATGAAAGGAACAAATATAGTAACTGAAAATGAACACAGACTGTGAAAAAACAAACCGATCAAGTGGCATTCATCAGCAATCTTATAATTTTGACAGTTAAGTAGTCAGCTTTCCTGTGTTTTTAAATCAAATGAGAAGCAGGTGTTAAAAACTTCTTTCATTTGTTTTCAAGAATTTTGTAAGTCTTGGTTTGAATATGGTCCTACATATTTTAGCTGTTAACACCAACTAACAATAGCATTAATTTTCACCTGGTTGTTTTTCATCAAATCTCCATGAAAGAGCTGACAATGAATAACATTCTCTTGCTCTTTCCTGTATCTTTGCAAAGTATGCCACTTTGAGTATTTATCCACTCCCTTTGTGAAATTTACAACTGAATCCATTTCCATCGTACTTTCAAGCAGCATACTTCAAATCATAACAACTCACGGCAGAGAGAAATGTGGTTGTTTATCTTAAAAATCTGTGCTCTCATTACAGATCCTTCTGGGGTCCAAGTAGGGTTCTCCTTTTTTACTCCAAGAACCTTCAAATTTTGAAAGCATGAAAACTGCATTTCACCTTCTTAGCTATAAAGAGAAACTTCCCTACTTTCAGTGTATAACTGAAGTTCTCTATCTCATGTGCACTCTACAAAAAGCTTAGACACCTTTCCTAAGTATGGTGCACAGAACTGACCATGATACTCCAGCTGGAGTCTAATCTGGGATTTATCAAGGTTTAGCATGCCATTTTTGTTTTTTGTATTCTATGGTCCCAATTTTAGCTCTCTCTAAGTGAGTGGGTATTGAATAATTTTAAAAATCTCACCACAGGCCTCCAGTTATCTAGCAAGAAACCCATATATCTTTTCAATTTGTCCTGCCACTTTCAAAGAAGCATGTATGCACATTAAATTCTTACAATTTTTTAAAAATAAGGTGAAACCATTTTCAATTCAATTTGAAATACACATTTTACACCATGGCTGGTTCATTTCACAAACTTACGGTTACAATTTCACTATAATGAGCTCTGTCTGATGCTTAAATCTGCCAAATTTGTTTTACTCAGTCCTCAGGCAGGCCACAAGGTTGGATAAAAATTTCAGTATTGCTAGCAGGCTAGTAGGAAAATTTTTATTAAGGCCAAAAAAACATTAATGTCAGATGTTAATCTCCTTGAGTGATACTTTCAATTCATCATTACAATTCTTCTCACTGTTATCACTGCCAGTGGCTGAATTGCAACTACACTTAGCTCACTATTGAGCTCTCCAGAGATTTCCTAAGTGTGACAGAGCAAGTTTGGAATGGCAGCAGCTGTAATTCTGTTGCTGGACGTTTATCCCATTCACAGTAAATCTCACACATCCAACCATTACACCTAATTGAAACACTGGCAATACTCTTGTGTTGTGAGAGATTTTGCAAGTTCATCTGCGAGAAGATGGAGTTGACAATCGTTGAAGACAAATTAAACCAAGAAAAATAAATAAATGTAATAAGTTGGACTCTGTGGACTTTTCCTTAACACAGGTGAAAATTTACAGCGCAGTAGTGTAAAACCTGCTGGATAGCAATGAAGATCTGGAGTGTTATCAGATAGAGTGGTTTCACTTCACTACATTAAAGAGATTGCCAACTTAATGCTGCAACCTGAAAAATGACAGACCCTTTTTTTCAATATAAATGAACATCCCCTTGACTGCCAGAAGATTTAAGCAGCACTGAACTTCACTTCAGAACAAGATGATGTAAATCTGTGGTGGATGATCTGAAACGCTGGCAATTAGTACACCGATAAATCTCAATGAATAATTAGGAAAAAAAGAAAGCTGCAAATCCCTAGAGAAGATACTGAAGCAGTGGTGTATGCATGAAAGAGAAGTCTAACCTCAATCAATAGTAACAGAATATGCAGAGTGCAGCATTTTGAACTTCCTGATATGATCTCTGTGCTAAGCAATATGTACGAAATAAAAAGGAGGTGGGTGTAATGGATAACTGATCAGAAACAACAAATTTCAACAGTTCCACAAGACACTTATGAATTAGGAAATTTCTTGGCCCATCTGAATTTATCCATCTAGAAAAGACCCTTTAGTTACCCAGTACTGCATCTAGTTGCTTCTTAAATAATTCTAGGATTTTCATCTTCACGATCAGGAAATTTTCAAAAATTGAATAATTCTCTGCCTTAAAAAGGTCTTGATATCAATCCGAAAGTTACCACTTACCAAGTTAAAACTGTATGTAGCTTAGCTTATGCCCACAGTTTAATTTAAAGTAGTACTTTAAATTAACCTTGTCCATTCCATTAATTATCATTATATACTTCAATAAAACTAATCTCTCAGGTGTTTTCTTTTCAAGCTAAGCAGCCCAAGTGTCCCCAGAGTTTCCCTGTAATTCTGACTCCGGACAGCAGAAGTCGGTTTTGTGGATTGTCTGTTCACTGCCTCCAGTTCTCAAAAGTCACCCTCATTTCTTAACACATTCAGCAATGGGCACATCATTCAACCAGAGCATTGTGAATTTTGACCACAACCTCCTCAGACTCAGTTTCTACTCTTTAGGCCGAGAGGTTCAACATTACCAGGTGATGCTCTGGATTAGATATCTAATAAGAACCTCACAGTCCCCTTCAATTCCACCCTTTGCTATTTCAACATCATTCAAGCCCCATTATCCTTCTTGTGTGTAATTTTTAAAAAAAATTTCTTACTTGTTTCCACGTATTAAATTTCATCTGTTATTGCTTTAAACCCTCCATTTTGTTAGGTAGGTACTGCAACTCCTAGTTTCGTAACACTTACAAATTTGATCAGTTTACATTGCATCTCTGAATCCATGATGCAAATTAGAAATAGCAACCACTCCAGCGCCAAGTCCTGGAGCTCATGACTCTAAGACAATCCTTCTATCCTGTGCTGTTTATTTCTTCCAGGCAATTCCTTAATCATTTCCGAGTTTTATCTTGAAAGCTTTGAGCGTAGCCATTAGCCTTTCATATGGAATATTATCAAATGCTGTTTGAAAATCCACGCACACAACATTCTACGGTTTACTGCAGTTCGTTGAGTTATTCATTCCTCAAAGAATGCAAGAGAAAAAGTCAGACATCAACTCCTCCTAAAGCCTTACCAACTGCTCTTTTGCTAGGTTGTTTACACAGAACAGATAATCCTGAAGTTGTAGATAATCAATATGCTCATTTTATAAAGAACTATCAGTTTCTGTTTTGTCACCCTTTCGGAACATGAACACTGTGCTAGCCTATTCCCAATCTACAGATAACTCTCCACTGTCCCTTAACTCATTCGCAATTATTGGCAATCGCTCATTTCTGTCTGGCATAAATAGCATAAAATATTGAAAACTTATTTACTTTGATGTCCATAATTTGTTTAGTGTCTCCATTTCACTATATCCAAGTCACAATTCATGGAATATCTGATTCCCGAAGCAGGTCAAAACTGAAACATAATTTCCTCATTCTCGTGCAAACCCATCAAGGGTTTTTCAAAACACTATTGTGAGATGAACCAAATATAAATATTGCTGAAGGTTGGACAGATAATTCCCCTACGCTTCTTCAAACTAGTTCTGTGGGAACTTAAACATCCACCTGCAAGGGCAGACAGGATCTCAGTTTAACATATCTAAAATGCCATCACTTCCTGTAATATAGGAGATAGCAAGAACAGCAGATGCTAGAGTCAGAGTCAATACAATGTGGAGTGGAGGAACACAGTAGGCCAGGCAGCATCACAGGATTAGGAAAGTCGACATTTCGGGTTCACTTTCCTGCTCCTTTGATGTTGCCTGACCTGCTGTGTTCCTCCAGCTCCACACTGTATTGACTTCCTGTAGTATTACTGTTTTAAGAGCAGTGTTGCTTTAAGTGCGGGAAATGCGAATGAACCAAGGATCAGTATGAAACCACACGACCAATGCTACGTGCAGTCCAGTAGAGCTATGCAAGAGTTCAGATGCATACATAATTATCTGTACTTGCAAGCTGCAGTCTCAGCTGTTACATAAGCCCATGTTAGATTTTCAAATAAATTGAATCCACTCTACTTAATCTGTTTTATTTAACAATAAGTGAAAAAAAACACTTCTAAAAGTGTTCTGCATCGAACTGTCACCCTAGGTTTTATACTTGAATCGTTGGAGAAGAACTTCAACTCACAATTTTCAAACCCAGAAGTGAGTTTAAAAACCAACAATCTCCAGCTGATATGTACTGTCAAGAGCAGATAAGTTACATCATTAAATTTAGCTGTAATGTAAAGAGTTGAGGATTACGTAGCATTGGCATTCAAGGGAGATTAGGCATCCTTGGGTGTAATGTCATTCTCAAGACAAAAATGATGGCAACAATAAAAGCTTGGTATATGCGAATTTGGATCTAAAATTTCATTGAGATCATTGCAAGAACATGTAAGAGCTACGATTCTGAATACAGATCCCTACTCCAGCAGCCTCAGGATCAGACCTTTGCTAAACCAGAGAATTTGGATTGTCCGCTACAGATCATGTATCACGAGTTAGTCTCGGAATCTGTGCCATGCTGAACCCCTACAAATGGTTGCCAGTGTGTAACCCAGAGGTCATGATTACAGAGGGAACAACAGTCAAGAGGCTCTTCTCCAAATTTTCTCCATCGCTCACACCAATTGTCGATTCATGTTGATTGGTGAGTTTTGTAGGTGTTTTTTGCCCGTTCAAGTGCAGAGTTATTTTAATTATCCTTAAAGGTGGAATGGAAAATACATTTGTGCAACATTCTTTGTTATACGCACTGTGAACATTGATCTTGCTTTCATCTTATTTACAAATCATGAAAAAGAGTCAGAAGTATCATGGATTCTTAAGAAAACTGTAAGTAATACAGGTGTTGGACCAAAACAGGACTAGAAAGCACACATTAGGGTGGCACACCTGTAATCACTTAAACCCAACTATACAGGACAAATTCAGCTCCAGACAATAAAATCCATCAACTTGAAATATTAAGTGTTAAGGGCAACAGAGTGGCTCAGTGGTTAGTACTGCTGCCTCACAGCCCCAGGGACCTGGGTTCAATTCCACCCTCGGGTGACTGTCTGTGTTGAGTTTGCACATTCTGCCCGTGTCTGCGTGAGTTTCCTCCGGGTGCTCCAGTTTCTACCCACAGTCCAAAGATGTTCAGGCTAGGTGGATTGGCCGTGCTAAACTGCCCATAGCGTTCAGGGGTATGTAGAGTAGGTGGGTTATAGGGGGATAGGTCTGGGTGGGATTCTCTGAGGGTTGGTGTGAACTTGTTGGGCCGAAGGGCCTGTTTCCATACTTTAGGGATTCTATGATATTCTATAATGATAATTGCTGTTTAGAACTCTTAACCCTCTTCCCTGTGCTTTTAGACTTGGTAATTTTCAACTGAACAATCCTTTCTCCACCAGAAAAAGGGCCACTAATATTCACAAAAATTGAATTTCAAACAAAGTAACATGAAGGTTTTATATTCACTAAAAAAAAATCACGGGCACTCAAATCAAGAAATAATAACCCAGATTGGAAATTTTGTAGAAGTCTCATGGAATGTGTTTCCTTCCTTAAAAAGGAAGATTTTAGTTTGTTTTCTTTAACATTTCTATTTAGGGCTTCTGTTTAATTTCTGACAGTTACAAAATAAGTATGCCAAACTATCAGAAAGTCACTGAAAAATTTTGAATAAAATGGATTAACACAAACATCACACTGAAATCCTAAAACATCAACTATAGAAATGCTCCATAATACAATATTTTCAGAGTTGCTGGCAAGATTATATCAATAGATGACAGATTAAAAAAAAGAAAAATCCTAAAAGTAAACATAAATGATGTTACCAAGTCTTCAAAGCACAATTTCATCACAGGCTCTGTGGCAAACAGTAAAATTATTCACGTTAAATCCAGCAAAACAACCCAAACAGCATTATTCGTTGTCAAATGCAAGATCAAATTTCAAACTGGTGTCAATAACTCTTGTTCGAGACACTAAAAAAAAAACGAAAAATAGTTTATGGTTTATTTGCTTTGCCACTCATCCTTAGCCATCTTACAACAGCTGCTACATTTCAAAACATAATTCCATATAAAAAGTGGTCAAAGCTTCTAGATAAATCCCAGCACAATTACCTAAATTAGATGGCAAAATGCAGTGAACTTGCAATCAAATATTTCTAAGTGATCTCCTGTAGCTGTCTCCAAGAGTCCTCAGCCATGTTCTTGAGTTGCTGGGTTCCTCTCACGGCCTCTAGCCAGGTTGTCAATTTGGCAGGCTGCCAGGCTGGAAACCAAAATGTCAGGCCATGGTCCTGTCACTGAAGATGGCAGGGTTGCCTCACTCCCAGCCTTGCCAGTCTCTCCAGCCGATTTTGGCCACAAATACACGCAGACATACCCCTACACACGTGTCAGGCCAAGGTTCTTCAACCTCGACTTACATGTCATAATGCAATGGAAATATTATATTCACGTGGCTCAATGAATATTAACATTAAGAAAACCCTAAATGAAACTCAAGTAAAATGTGTTACAATTCCCACACATTATCCAGCTTGTAGGTGCTAATCAAAACTTAATAACTTAAGTCCAATATCACAAATCAGCATCTTCAGTATTGTCATTGAGTATTTAGTATCCCTACTTCATATCACAATAATAAAACAGTCACGGATGATTTCCAGAGATGAGGACTGGAAACTCTAATAGGGAACTAATAAGCATTTAGTAACTATTGGAAGAGTCATAGTTAAGCAGGACTTTATTTGAAGCTTTTTGCCTCAAGTCCCAATTGCATGCAATCTGACATCATTGATGCTGTATACTCTCACCATTAGAATAACAGATATAAACCCATTATGCTGCAAGTAATGGTAAAAGCATAGGCTATTTGGCTTGGATCCTTACTCCCACCTTAAGCACGACAGATTCACAGAATTGTTACCATTCAGAAGGAAGCTATTTGGTCCCTTGTATCTGCATTTGAATGCCATACATGCATAATACATCTGAGATAGTAGGAACTGCAGATGCTGGAGAATCCGAGACAACAAGGTGCAGGGCTGGATGAACACAGCGGGCCAAGCAGCATCATAGGAGCAGAAAGGCTGACGTTTCGGGCCGAGACCCTTCATCAGAAAAAGGGGGAGGGGAAGGGGGTTCTGAAATAAATAGGGAGAGAGTGGGAGGCGGATAGAAGATGGATAGAGAAGAGGATAGGTGGAGAGGAGACAGACAGGTCGAAGAGGCGGGGATGGAGCCAGTAAAGTTGAGTGTACGTGGGGAGTTAGGGAGGGGATAGGTCAGTCCAGGGAGGACGGACAGGTCAAGGGGGCGGGATGAGGTTAGTAAGTAGGAGATGGGGGTGCGGCTTGAGGTGGGAGGAGGGGATAGGTGGGAGGAAGGGATAGGTGGGAGGAAGAACAGGTTAGGGAGGCGGGGACGAGCTGGACTGGTTTTGGGATGCGGTAGGGGGAGGGGAGATTTTGAAGCTTGTGAAATCCACATTGATACCATTGGGCTGCAGGGTTCCCAAGCGGAATATGAGTTGCTGTTCCTGCAACCTTCGGGTGGCATCGTTGTGGCACTGCAGGAGGCCCAGGATGGACATGTCATCTGAGGAATGGGAGGGGGAGTTGAAATGGTTCGCGACTGGGAGGTGCAGTTGTTTATTGCGAACTGAGCGTAGGTGTTCTGCAAAGCGGTCCCCGAGCCTCCGCTTGGTTTCCCCGATATAGCGGAGGCCACACCGGGTACAGCGGATGCAGTATACCACATTGGCAGACGTGCAGGTGAACATCTGCTTAATGTGGAAAGTCTTCTTGGGGCCTGGGATGGGGGTGAGGGAGGAGGTATGGGGGCAGGTGTAGCACTTCCTGCGGTTGCAGGGAAAAGTGCCGGGTGCGGTGGAGCTGGAGGGGAGTGTGGAGCGGACAAGGGAGTCACGGAGAGAGTGGTCCCTCCGGAAAGCAGATAAGGGTGGGGAGGGAAAAATGTCTTTGGTGGTGGGGTCAGTTTGCAGATGGCGGAAGTGTCGGAGGATGATGCGTTGGATCCGGAGGTTGGTGGGGTGGTACGTGAGGATGAGGGGGATTCTTTTTTGGTTCTTATTGCGTAGACGGGGTGTGGGGGATGAGTTGCGGGAGATGTGGGAGACACGGTTGAGGGTGTTCTCGACCACTGAGGGGGGGAAGTTACGGTCCTTGAAAAACGAGGACATCTCAGATGTACGGGAGTGGAATGCCTCATCCTGGGAGCAGATGCAGCGGAGACGAAGGAATTGGGAATAGGGGGTGGCATTTTTGCAGGAAGGTGGGTGGGAGGAGGAGTATTCTAGATAGCTGTGGGAGTCGGTGGGCTTGAAATGAATATCAGTTTCTAGGTGGTTGCCCGAGATGGAGACAGAGAGGTCCAGGAAGGAGAGAGAGGTATTAGAGATGGTCCAGGTAAACTCAAGGTTGGGGTGGAAGGTGTTGGTGAAGTGGATGAACTGTTCGAGCTCCTCGTGGGAGCATGAGGTGGCGCCGGTACAGTCATCAATGTAACGGAGGAAGAGGTGGGGTTTAGGGCCGGTGTAGGTACAGAAGAGGGATTGTTCCACGTAACCTACAAAGAGGCAGGCGTAGCTTGGGCCCATGCGGGTACCCATGGCCACCCCCTTTGTCTGTAGGAAGTGGGAGGAATTGAAAGAGAAGTTGTTGAGGGTGAGGACGAGTTCGGCTAAGCAGATGAGGGTGTCAGTGGAGGGGGACTGGTCGGGCCTGCGGGACAGGAAGAAGCGGAGGGCCTTTACGCCATCTGTATGGGGGATGCAGGTATAGAGGGACTGGACGTCCATGGTAAAGATGAGGTGTTGGGGACCGGGGAATTGGAAGTTCTGGAGGAGGTGGAGGGCATGGGTGGTGTCACGGACATAGGTAGGGAGGTCCTGGACCAAGGGGGAGAAAATGGAGTCCAGATAGTTGGAGATCAGTTCGGTGGGGCAGGAGCAGGCGGAGACAATGAGTTGACCAGGGCAGTCAGGTTTGTGGATTTTGGGAAGGAGATAGAAGCGGGCAGTGCGGGGTTGGGGAACGATGAGGTTGGAGGTCACCTGAGGTGATGAGGTTGTGGATGGTTTGGTGCTCAGGGGCGGGGTCATGATCAAGGGGGCGGTAGGAGGTGGTGTCGGAGAGTTGGCGTCTGGCCTCAGCGATGTAGAGGTCAGTGCGTCATACTACAACTGCAGGAACAGCAACTCATATTCCACTTGGGAACCCTGCAGCCCAATGGTATCAATGTGGATTTCACAAGCTTCAAAATCTCCCCTTCCCCTACCGCATCCCAAAACCAGTCCAGCTCGTCCCCGCCTCCCTAACCTGTTCTTCCTCCCACCTATCCCCTCCTCCCACCTCAAGCCGCACCTCCATCTCCTACCGACTAACCTCATCCCGCCCCCTTGACCTGTCCGTCCTCCCTGGACTGACCTATCCCCTCCCTAACTCCCCACCTACACTCACCTTTACTGGCTCCATCCCCTGTTTGTTTCCTCTCCACCTATCCTCTCCTCTATCCATCTTCTATCCGCCTCCCACTCTCTCCCTATTTATTTCAGAACCCCCTTCCCCTCCCCCTTTTCTGATGAAGGGTCTAGGCCCGAAACGTCAGCCTTACTGCATTCATCCAGCCCTGCACCTTGTTGTCTCGCATAAAGGAGTTCACAGAGTAACAATTTACTGTGAAAAGCACAGTAATGAATATATTTTACACAGACTAAATATTAATAAATCCAATGACATTTTCATCCATTATGAATGTTGCTTTGCTATTCGCTGCATAGATTTTGCCCAAATCCCATTCCAAGGATGCAGTAATTCAGTCTACAATACACTTGGCTAATCCTCTCATCCTCCCCCAACTTCAGCACATCAAGTGCCCAAAGTTCATGTTTACTTACTCAGCATACAATTATATCCTTCCTTACATTCATTTCTCTTTGCCACTCAAAATGTAACAAGAGTTAAAAATTACTACATTCACTCATAAGAGCACACATTACAAACAGAAGTAGTGAAATGAGTAACCATTTTAAGAAGTGAATGCTTTTACCTGTTACACTCTCTAAAATGGTATTGATAGATGTTGATTACTCACCATGTAGAAATAAGCACTATTTAAAGAGTAGGGTGAAGTTTACCAACTCAAAATGGTCAATACCATGTTGTTCACTCCTCCCAACCAATACAAAGGTTGATTCCAAACTGTTAGAATTTTAAAAAAAGGTTGCCCCTTGGCAATAACATGCTGCCTGTAACCTTAGCAAGCAGACAGCGGGACTTCTGCCACCTCTGTGGGAGAAAATACTACACTCGATGGCTTAAGTGTGCCCTCGCTTTAATTTGCCAACTCTTCTAGCAATCCCAGCTGTCTCAGAATCCAAATGACTGACAGTTCCCAAGGAGGGACCCCCTCCAGAATTGTTGCAGGACAGCTGAAAGGGGCATAGACTGGCCCCTACCTAGCCAACAACCCCCATCCCCAGCTGAAGCTCAAAAGGAAATAGTGAATAGCGAAAGTCAGTCGCAGAATCAGAAGTTACTCAGCTCAGAAAGTCAGGACGGTAAAATGCATAATCACAGGAGGAAATATTGGTCACACCGAGGGTTTAAACGGGAATTAACTTTCTGTCCTTTTAAGCATAAGTTGCCTATAGATAGGAAACAGGGTTTAGCTCATAGTGCTTTTTAGTCATTTTTTACAGTAAAAGTTTTAAAATGTGAAATCTTGACAGGTCATCCCTTCTTGATGATTAAAGATGATTTCAAAGTTTTTATGGTGTTCATAACAAGCAGCATCTGAGCTGTTAAAAGGCATGAAATGTTAAAAATAAAAGTATAAGTCCTGATGTCATTGTATTGAAGGGGATTTGGGGATTGGAGATTAGTATGGTACTTTTCAGCCTGGGGAAGTGTCCAAAAAGGGAGATGTGGTCAGCAGCAAGGCTATAACATTTGCTATGGCAACCTGAAAGGTTTAGTCACAGCAAAACATTTATTCACCGAGTACTGTATGACACATCGTACTCAATAAATGTACGGAGCTAAAAAACCTCTTCTGAATGCTCAAACATACAGCAGATAACAAAAAGGGTGATTCAGAAATTTCTGGCACGTTACGTTTCACAAATAAACCAAGCTATTTGTGCATAAAATAATAGAGGTCTACTGCACAGAAAAAGGCCCTTCGGCCCATCTGATTGTGCCGGTCAAAAACAAGCACCTAACATTCTCATCAAATAGTCAAATCTAAATTAATTTATATATCTATTCACAAGTAAGACACTTCACGGAACTATAGTATAAATGAAGGCGATCATGTGGTGCAATGACAGTGTCCCTACGTCTAAGCCAGGGGTCCCGAGTTCAAGTCCCACTGGCTCATGAGGTGCGTAATAACATCTCTGAACAGACTGATTAGAAAATATCTATTGTGTAAATGAGGTTCCAAGATCACCACAACAATGAAACAACTGGCTTGCAGAATCTGAGTTAGTAGGAACTGCCGATGCTGGAGAATCTGAGATAACAAGGTGTGGAGCTGGATGAACACAGCAGGCCAGGCAGCATCAGAGGAGCAGGAAAGCTCCTGGACCCTTCTTTACAGAATCTATTTACAGAATTCTTTACAGAATCTTTTGTTTTTTGATTCTGTTCCAATTCAGACAGCACACAGCTGAGATGCATCAATAATCTGCAACAAGCAACTTTGAGAATTACTTTTGTATTCTTAAGGAAAAAGCTAAGAAATGGGTTTGGAAATCAGTCCTGAATTTATTTTTTCCTCTTTCATACTCCTGTCTGAAGCATAGAGTTAGATTTAATGTCACATTTATATAAAAATGCAGTGAAGTGGGTTTTTTTGCGTGTTTTACATAAAGTGTCACCATGCTCTGGCGCCATCTTGAAACACTGAATGTAATGCAAGATTTTACTGCAATTGAGTTGGTCTTTCTCTCTTCTTCTTGTCCCTCCACCAGTCGCTACTTGAAATCGGCTGGAGTCTCTGAAATAGCCTCCGACGCTGCCACTCCTGTGACTGCCACGTCTGAGCCATGGACCTGGGAGGTGCACGGGTTCCATACCCCTGTTCCCCATCCGTCATTCCTCCAGACCCTGCCCCCGGTCATCGGTTGTCAAGGTCCTCTGCCATCCCTTTCGCTGATATTTCTGTTCTTTCAGGCACCCGGGCCTAGCTGCGGATGTGGAGCTTTGGCTCAGCCTGCCAGTCTAGGCCAGGTGAATCAGCCCGGGACTTGCTCCTTGCTCACTAGGAGACCCCAGGGCTGGTTGTGGGGGTGGGGGAGAGACAGCGGAGTCCGGCTCATTTTGGAGTTGCTCCCACCCGAGGCCTCGCCTTTCATCTTTCACTTGGCCTCAGCTGCAGCTACTCTCCAAGCTATAAAGAAAAGACAATGAAGAAAAAAGAAAAACTGAAAAGAAAAAGCAAAAAAAGTAAAAAGAAGAGAAGAGAAATAAAAATGAAAGAAAACAGATGGGGGTGGATGAGTCCCAGGCTCAGCCCGCCTACTCCACTGCCACCTTGAGATGGCTCAAGAACCTCTACTGTGTACAGGTATGGGCTACAAAGAAAAGAAATTTACATAATTGTCTTTCAAAAATCAATCAACTAAAACTATTATAAGTATGTGTAGTTTTAAAACTGCCTGTAATCTGTTGGTGTATTCGACAAGAGATTTACAAAAACCAACAAAAGTAAAGAAAGCTTGAATAAAGGAATCATTTCAGAACAAATAGAAACATAAAAACGTAGCCCTATATATGTCCTACTGACAACCCAAACTAATAGGCAACTGGGAGAGAACAAGATGTTTTGCTTTCAGATATCAGTGCCACTTCAGCACGTTTCAATCCTCACTGATTTATGATACACACAGTGCCAATATATATCACTGTATTCACTATGAAAATGAGCAAGAGCAAGACCTCAATCATATAAGATACCTATGGCACAGAACGGAGAATAAATTTTATAATGTGCCCAAATACTTCCTTGACAGCACCTAAGCACAAAGTGTGTACAATGTTGGAGGAGTATAGCGTGCAAGGCATTATGAGAATAAACACTCGGCGCCAACACTGAATGCAATTGCCAGAAAAAGGTGACAGTGGGAAATGAATCTTGGATTCAACCTCAACTTGTGTGGTCAACTGATTTAAAGGTCACAACAGGATATTTTAATTAGCTTAAGTCCCCAAGATTGGGGGAGAAGATAACCAAATGTTCAACATTGAAGGGAAAAGTGAAGCCCAGGGCAGACTCATCTGCTCTGTCTGCTTTTACTTTTTTCTCTCTCTTTCTCTGCTTTAGAAGGACTGCAATGCTAAACTTTTAACTTGATTTCTTTATTTTTCCAAATTGTACCTAAGATTTTATGCATAGGCACCTTTGTACTTAAGATAGCATTGGAAATAGCGACTTTTTATACTTTTCACTGTATTCATGTATCTGTCCACTTGAGTACATGTGATTATAAAACCTTATCCTAATTCCTAATTCTAATTCTAAAAATGGATCAAGATTTGTGGTTTTGATTGTTGTCTGGGACTCAAACTTCTACTCAGAAATGCATGCTTGTGAATTAGTAAAGGATAGGACTCAGCAACATGGGTCATCATACGAATTAGGAACAGGAATAGGCCACTCAGCCCTTCACGTTTGCTCTGCCATTCAATAAAACCATGGCTGATCTGATTTTAACCACAACTCCACATTCATGTCTATCTCTGATAACTTGGATTCCTTTGATTATCAAGAACCTATTTACCTTTGTCTAAAAGTTATTCAAAAGATTCCGCCTCCATCATCTTTTGAAGAGGACAGTTCTTAAGACTCACAACCCTGAGAAACAAAATGATTCTTTACTTTGTCTTAAATGGGTGGCCTCTTATTTATAAAGAAGCCTTAGACAGTCCGAGAGACATCCTTTCCACATCCGTTTTGTTTGTAAAGTCCCCTCAATATCTTACATTCTTCAATCAAGTCGCCACTTACTCTTCTGAATTCCAATGGATACAAGCTCCACCTGTCCAACCTTCCCCAATAAGTGAAGCCACACATTCTAGGTATTAGTCTGGTAAATCTTCTCTGAACTGCCTCCCAACACATTTACATCCTTCATTAAATTGGGAGACAAATACTATACACAGAACTTCAGATGTAGTCTCACCAATGCCCTCCATAATTGCAGCAAAACCCTCCTACTTTTATATTCAATTCCACTTGCAGTTATATTGTATTAACTTTTCTAAAACTATCAGTATACTAACCTTTTGTAATTCATGCATAATCACACTCAGATCCCTCTGCATCTCACAGCATTCTCAGATCACGATCGGGTTTCTTGTCAATACTGTAGATTTCGCGCAGGAAAATGATAATCAAATCAACAAAAGACACTAACAGAACTGAATGCATTGAACACAACCAAGGTAATGATTCAAAAAGAAGCTAACTTTCACCTCCAATTCCTCGTGTGACTACATAAACGTGCTAAACATCCGAGCTGGAAGACAGGAGAACAAATACAGGAAAACTGCAAGTCTTACTGACAAGAAATGTTTTAGAACTTTCTTAAAATGTTACCACCAAAGTCAAAGGTTTACAACTTCTTTCAAATGGGAAGTGCTTTATTCCCCAAAGTGGATGTTTTCCTCACTACTTAATTCTCCATCCTCATAGGTCACAACCCAAGATACACCAACAATATCCATTTAAATCACACAGGTAAATCACAATGTGCATAATACACTTACCACAGCCTATTTAATAATTCTATACAATGCTTGCTATCCTATTTTCCCCACTCCTAACACTACATGAATATTTCATTACGTAGTACAATACCAAGCCCCTGCGGAAACTGATTTTCTGTAGTTTTAACTGTTAATCTATTCGTAGTTGTTATACCACTGAACAATTAAAGTAGACCGTCAAGCACATGTTATGTAAAGTGTCACATTAATCTTATTTTACTACATTCTGTATTCAATGTAGGCAGGGACCCTGGACTATCGTCCCAACACAATTTATTTTGACCATTATAATTTATGATACAGGACCATACAACCCTGTTAAATTCCTCAAATCCCCTCTGAGTTTTCAGTTGTAATGTAAATATTAAGGCTGGAGGAAGACAAATACTGTAATAAACAGTTTATACCACTCACGGCAGATGTAAAACAACAAAAAGACGACAACTTCACGGCCACATATTTAGAAGAAGGCTTGTTTAGAAACAATTTCACTGGATGTAGAGGAATAGAAGCCTCTAAGGACCTCTTTACTTTTGAAGTGATATTTCTGTAAACAAATGTGGGAGTCCCCAGATGTCAATCCTATCAGCAGCACAAAACTGATATCGGAGAAATATGCATTTCAAAAAGACATACAGTTCCCTGAAAATTTTATCATCTCTCATTTTCATGTTTTAAATATGCACAGTGGATCTTATCCTCATCACCTCTGGATTATCATAAACATATGACTTTTCATGATTTATTGATGGCATTTTACATTAACTATGAAGCTCCTTTTCCAATTCTAACAGCCAGGAATTTCAGAACATTTGCAATGTCATCAGCACATTTGCTGCTCCCACATTTTAGTTCATTGTCATTTATGGCAGGACGATTTTTTTGTTTGTGATTTGTTCTTGGACCATCAGTATCACTGGCTAGGCCGGCACTTATAAGAATCGATTGCCCAATGCGACTGATTTTGTGTCAGATGTAGGCCAGAACAGGTAACGACAACAGATTTCCTTCCTAAACGGACATTAGAGAATGAGGTGTGTTTTACGACAATTGACAATAGTTACACGTTCACCATCAGCCTAGCTTTTTTATTCCAGATCTTTATTTAATTCAAATTTCACTCTCTGGATATGGGATCCAATGCTCCAGAAATATTAGCCTGGGTTCTGAGTTGTTAGTTCAGTGACATTGCCACAATATCACTACCTGATCACTAATATATGTCGAATAAACATTCTTATCTTCTAAAAACTGGACTGCCAAAGCTTCTGTGTGCATCTCCACATGCCCTTTTCTATACCCACCTCCACAACTGACCCTTCACCAAAGGCCCCAACTGACTCAGTCCATTTTAAGAAATACAGTAATAAAATTAAATTAATTCTTATTGTTTAGTGTCCTGAAGCATTTTCTGGAACACTGAATGATAAATAAATGAAGAAACATCATTGCCATGACCACAAAATCCAAGATGTCAGCCTCGTACACTTCCATGTGCATTACCGGCTGCCATCCAGGCCCACACCTCCCATTGATAGTTATACATCTCCTTCAGCCTGCACCTCCTACACAACCTTGAGGCCTTATTCCCTTGGTCAGTAATATAACCCTCATTGGATGGTAGTCAACTTCAGCGTCCCAAGTTGGAGTTTGAAAGAGCGCTGCTTTTGTTCAACTTCTGCCTTGGCAGTCAGAATCTAACCAGCAATCCCAAAAGCCAACTGCTGTTTGAAACAATCATCTGAATCAGATCACTCACTGGGAATTAACCTCTATGTCTTTCGGCAATATGCTTTTGCATCCAACTCAACCAGTAGTGTATTGACCATCGTCCAATTCTGTTTATCCCCTCTGAAGTGATTGTTCTCTAAAATAGGACCATCTGCATTTCCAATGCAGGTGAATCTACCTCACCATTTCTTGCAGCTTCTGCACACCAAGGAGTTTTCTGATTGTGCTTGGATCAACTTTGATGACTCATCTCTTTTCAGCATTTTTCTAGCGCCTATTAATTTGATTCGATTTATTATTGTCACATGTACCGAGAAACAGTAGAAAGCACTGTTTTGCATGATAACCAGACAAATCATTGCTTACATAAGTAAATCAAGGTAATAGAACAAAATGCAGAAAATAGTGTTATAGCTACTGAGAAGGTGCCGCGAAAGGTCGACTTTAATATATAAGATATCTGTTCATACGTCTGATAATAGTGGGGAAGAAGCTGTCCTTAAATCTATTGGTACGTGTTTTCAAAGTTTTGTATCTTCTGCCTGATGGCCATTCACCCATCAAACATTTCTGCTCTTAACTTGTTAAATTGTGCAATCAGCTCCACTCTAACCTCTTCATGTTGGAAGACACGAGTAATATCTCAAAAATTCAAGAGAGTCAGGGGGCAGAGGTAAGTATGGTGACCATCACCGAGGAGAAGATGCTAGAAAAACTGAAAGGTCTTAAAGTGGATAAATCACCTGGACCAAGTAGACTACACCCCAGAGTTCTGAAGGAGATAGCGGAGGCATTAGTGGTGATCTTTCAGGAATCACTGGAGTCAGAGAGGCTCCCAGAGGACTGGAAAATAGCTAATGTAACTACCCCCGCCCCCATGTTTAAGAAGGGAGGAAGGCAAAAGACAGGAAATTACAGGATGATTAGCCTGACCTCGGACGCTGTTAAGATTTTGGAGTCCATTGTGAAGGATGAGATTTCTGAATACTTGGAATTGCATTGTAAAATACAACAAAGTCAGCATGGTTTCATCAAGGGGAGGTCATGCCTGACAAATCTGCCAGAATTCTTTGAGGAGGTAACAAGCAGGTTAAACCAAGGAAAGCCAATGGATGTCATGTACCTAGACTTCCAGAAGGCCTTTGTCAAGGTGCCGCACAGGAGGCTGCTGATTAAGATCAGGGCCCATGGTATTACAGGCAAGGTACTAGCGTGGATAAAAGATTGGCTCTCTGGCAGAAAGCAGAGAGTGGGGATAAAAGGGTCCTCCCACGATGGCAGCCGGTGACTAGTGGTGTTCCACAAGGGTCAGTGTTGGGACCACAACTTTTCACTTTATACATTAATGATCTAGATGAGGGAACTGAGGGCATTCTGGCTGGGTGTGCAGACAATACAAAGACAGGAGGAGCAACAGGTAGCATCAAGTAGGCAGGGAGGCTGCAGAAGGATTTAGACAGTTTAGGAGAGTGGGCAAAGAAGTGGCAGATGGAATACAATGTGGGAAAGAGTGAGATCATGCACTTTGGTGGGAAGAATAAAGGAATAGACAATTTTCCAAATGGGGAGAAAATTCAGAAATCTGAAGTGCAAAGGGACTTGGGAGTCCTAGTCCAGGATTCTGTTAAGGTAAACTTGCAGTTTGAGTTGGTAGTTAGGGTGGAAAATTCAATGTTGGTATTTATTTTGAGAGGATTAGAATATAAAAGCATGGATATACCTCTGAGGCTTTATAAAGCTCTGATCAGGCCACATTTAGAGTATCGTAAGCAATTCTGGGCCCCATATCTCAGAATGGATGTGCTGGCCCTGGAGCGGATCCAGAGGAGGTTCACAAGAATGATCTCAGAAATGAAAGGTTTAACATGAGGACTCATTTGAGGACTCTGGGTCCAGACTCAATGGAGTTTAGGAGGATGAGGGGGAATCTAAACTGAAACTTACAGAATACTGAACTACCTGGACAGAGTGGACTTTAGGAAGATGTTTTCATTAGCAGGGGAGACTAGGACCCAAGGGTACAGCCTTAGAGGAGAGGGAAGACCCTTTAGAACAAAGATAACGAGAAACTTCTTCAGCCAGGAGAATGGTGAATCTATGGAATTCACTGCCACAACAGGCTGTGGAGGCCAGGGCATTGTGTACATTAAAGACAGAGATAGAGAGGTTCTTGATGATCAAGGGGATCAAGGGTTATGGGGAGAAAGCAGAAGAATGGGGTTCACAAACTTATTAGGCATGTCTGAATGGCAGAGCAGACCCAATGGGCTGAAAGGCCTAACTTCTGCACCTATGTCTTATGGTAATTTAGGAAGGATGTGAACGCATCAGAAAGAGTGCAGAAGAGGTTTACAAACATGGTTCAGTTATGAGGATAGATTGGAGAAGTTGAGATTGTTTTGCTTAGAGAGGAGAAGGGCAAATGTAGATTAGACAGAAGTAATCAAATTCATGAGGGTCAGAGTAGATGAGAGAAGCTGTCCCCACTCAAAAAAGGATCAAGAATCAGAAGGCACAGTTTCAAGTGATTTTCAAAAGAAACAAAAAAAAGAGAATGGTAAAATGCGGACTCTCAATTTTCAACTTCCATTTTCTGACTTTAATGCCTGAAGCCTTTCATGGACTAAAACATTTTTTAAAAAGAAGAAAACACAGACTTAAGATGAACAGTCTTGTCATTAGAACACATCAAGCTGAACCTTTGAAAGTAATGTGAAATAAACAAAGACAGACTGAGCTGAAATTAGATATTGTATGAAAAGGCACTGAAACTTAGCCTGGTGTGAAAAAACTCTCATATCTTACTTATGATTTACACCTGTCTGGAAGTTTCTCATACTGATTTGAAAGGTGCCTACAAATTATAAAGTTTTAAGAAAACAATAATGCCATATATAGGGAACCATGAGTAAAGTGTATTTCAGGCATGAAATGCTGTGGGCAAGAGGGAGAAAGAAATTAAGAGTGAGGTGCAACTCAAGTGTGAAATTGCTGCAAGCTTAGTAAAAGATAAAATATTTGTTGAAAGTGACTGAAGGAGTTAAGAAGAGGGGAGATGATTCCTCCTTCTCATTTGGTTGTCACAGTCTCAATTATTTTCTTGGTGACTCCCTCTCTTAAGCTCTTTTGCTGCTTTTCCATCTTTAAAAAAAGCCTCTCAAAGTTTCTTTCTAACCCAACTCTGGAACAGCTAATTTCAATCTCCCACACAAAGTTGTGAAGGGAGAATATTTTCCAACTTAATGTACATCTGTATCTATCTAAAGGTTTACCACCACCCTGATTTATAGTGGGGACAACACAATTCATTTCCATGTTAATACTGCAGTACAAATCTATACTGAGTAAAAGATGTACTTGCAAATAATTTCCCAGTCTGTCAGAAATTACATTTAAAAAGAATTTAAGAAACTGTCACTTTAGGAAGGTTGTCATTTCCCTGTTTGTTTTTTCCTAGCAGTCCAAGAGTTAAATTTTCAATTCACATTTAATATAAATGTGTTTGTTACATAATGCTTCAACCACAATGAAATGTGGACTGGTGTAATTATGTTAACTTTCCATTATTGTAAAAATGTTTGCTTTTCCACAGCTGAAAAATAGTTACTTCAGCTATGCCCATTATCTCAGCAGGACATTTATAAAGAAAATTAAATTGAAATTATCTAAATGCAACCACTTAAAGATTAAATTCTAAATAATTTAACCCATGGTAAAAGGAAGTTAAAGCCATTGCATATATTCTGAAGCAGGAGCTCAAGCATCTCATCACATTTAGCATTACAAACAATCAAAAATTACTGAACAAAATCTTAAACTATTCAACTCATTTTCCTTATTACTATTCAGAGTGTTAAATATTTTAAAAAACTGATTAAAAAAAACACTCCAGTATAAAACTGCAGGGCACATATCAAACCATCAAACTATTGTGAAACGCTGCTTCCATCCACTCTCCCAATTCGGTTCGCTGCCCCATTGCTAGAATTGATCACCACGTCATTCATCAGCCAGGCTTAAAGGACTCAAAATTGAAGAATCTTTAATGGCATGTAAAGCGAACACGGGACATTCAGCTAATCTGCCTATGTTTTCATTTCTCTTTGTTAGAAAATGTAAATGAATGGCTGTGATATGTAGAACAAAACATTACCAATTTATGTAGTAAATACAGGCTTGACTATAGCAATAGAAAGTAAAATAAAAACAAGTCCCTTGAAAGATTGAGGCAAATAGAATTCACAATTTTGCCCTTTCATAGTCTCCAAAGGCAATATCCAAAAGCTCAAAAAAGGAGTTCTATTTGGCTTCCATCCGACCTGTAACTGTCTGAGTACCATGCGCTCAAAGCAATATATACCCAAGACAGATACAGCTGAACTTGAAATACCATGTCATTTACACAGCTCAGTTACATCTCCATATACAGGCCTGCACTCCTAACCCAGCTATTCATGGGATGTGGGCATCGCTGCTAAGGCCACCATTTATTCTCCACCCCTAATCGCTCTAGAGAACATGGTACTAATTACCTTTTTGAAACACTGCAGTCAATGTTGAGAAGATATATCAATGGTACTGTTTGAGAGAGAGATCCAGCATTTGGCCAACATCAATTGAAAAATAATGATAGATTTCCAAGTAGGGATGGTGGATAATTTGGAAGAACTCGTAGATGTTGGTGTTCCCATGAATTTGCTGCCTTGGTCTTTCAGAATGGTAGGGGTTGTATGTTTGGGACATACTTGACATGTTACTGATGTACACCAATATACGATATGCACTGCTGTCACTGAACCAGTGGTGGTGGAATGAATGTTTAACAGTGAATGGGGTGCCAATCAAGTGACTCCTTTGACCTGGACAGTGTCAAACCTCAAGCATTGGAGATGCTCTTATTCAAGCAAGCTCAGAGTATTCCATCACATTCCAGATTTGCGCCTTGTAGATGATGGGAGGTAAGGAGGTGATTCAATCACCAACGAATACCCAGCTACTGACCTATTCTTGCAGACACTGTATTTGTGTGTCTGGCCCAGTTAAGTTTCTGGCCAGTGGTGAAACCTCAGATTTTGTAACCGTCACACAGGCTAAGTCTGATTGATGTCCAGTTCCTGCTGCATGTGGACATTAACTAAGGAATTGAAAATGGAACACTGTACTGGAACTGCACAAATCCTAACCTTATCAGCAAGGAAGGTCATTGCTGAAATAACTCAAGATAGATGGATTCAGGGCACTGCTCTAATGAACTCCTGCAGTGATAGTCTGGGGCTGTAATGATTGGCCTACCAACTTCTTTTGTTCACTGCTCTCCTCAGGCTCTATGATCTGACAAAGATTCATAAGACCATAAGACGGAGGAGCAGAAATTAGGCCATTTGGCCCATCGAGTCCGCTCCGCCATTCAATCATGGCCATTCAGACACAAAGGACGCAAGGAGGTTGGGGAAACCACAAATTCTCTTGGGTGTTAGAGCAGATATGGGCCAGAAAGCTTAACTCAGAGACAAATGCATTGCTGAGGTTACTGATCGAAGACTATGCAGTCTTTGATCAGTCTGCAGACAGTGGCTAGGGAAATGGATGGAATCAGTGCAAAGTGAACAGAGTTTGTGGTGAGTGAACAAAATCAATGGCTTCTAACTTCAGAGGTGGAGTGGTTAACAGCAAGGCCCAAAAACTGTGACATGAAGCTCTAGGAGGCCCATTGTGCTCAGGTCAGGGCCCCTGAGCTTGTGTAAGGAGCCAGGGACCCAGACCAGAACAGCACTGCAGCCCCCTTGGATTTCAATCCCTGACCGTGTTTGAGAGAGATGTTGGCAAGGTTGGTCTGGGGGCCCTCAACGCGTATATCACTTGACACATTTTCAGAAAAAGGTTCTTGTGGATGATAACAGGAAGGAGAGCAAGATACATCATGGTTGGACTTCAACTGCAATGGCCAGTGAGCAGAAAGAATATGATAAGGCTAGAACCGAAAAGAAAGCATAATCTTGAAAAAACATACGATAGCTCCACAATGACTTAGATATTAGGAGGACTGAAGTCAGTCTTCATTCCTCCTGTAACCCCACTGGCGGATACTGTCCAAATCAGAGCCAGACCATTAATAACCATGATCCTCGGGTGAGCTTGTAACTGCATTTTCACCTCATCCTAAAGACCTGCTACTTTCACCTCTGTAGCATTGTCCACTCTATCCCAGCTTCAGCTCATCAGTTGCTAAAACCCACATCGAAGCCTCTGTTACTGCTGGACTTGACATTGTTAATTCTCTCATCTTCTATCTTCCATCTTCCATGGTCTTCCACCTTCTATCAGCCATAAACACAAACTTGTCCGAAATTGTGCGGACTTTATCCAAAAACAGGTTAAGTTCTATTCACCCACTGCACCTGCTCACTAATCCATATTGGCTCCCAGTAAGGAATCATGCTAATGGTTTAAGTATTTATCCACGTTTTCAAATCCTTTCACTGACGTCCCCCTCCCAGTTTCAGTAACCTCCTTCAGCCCTACAATGTTCAGGGATACTCTGTATTCCTTCAAATCTGACCTCCTGTATACTCCTATTATTTGAATCACCAGAGGCCTTCAATGCGTAAGTCTTAGGCTGTGATAAGCCCCTCTCAAAGACTGTCTGTTCCTGTACACTCTGTCCCCCTTTACAATGATTCTTAAATCCTATTTCCATGACCAAGCTTTGGGTCACCTGTCCCAATATTTCCTTCTGTAGTTTGGGATCAAATTTTGTTTGATGATGCTCTTATGAAGCACCTTGGAGTCATTTTACTATGCTGAACTGCTGTAACAAAGCAAGTTGTTTTAGTAAAGTTAATAATCATCAGTTACCATGCTTTGAGTTGTTACAAATTCTGAAATAAGATTAAGTGAATACAAATGCCTGGCCCAAACTTTGAATTCCGATGGCTGGAATGCTCTAGTTACATATATTACAGAAATAACTTTTTATAAATGGACATAATGATGGCATGTGTTGTAAATAACAGTAGCTCAAGTGCATATTCTACTTTTTTATAGCAATGACAAAAACAACAAAAATTAAACGCCTAGTTTAAAGAAAGGTTTTATGCTCAATTGTCTTTAAAATGCAGACAGCAAAGTTCATTGCAGAAGCAAAAACAAGCCTACTAATGTAATTACAGTACTTTCTTCTATCTGGACTGAGTTAATGTTATTATTTGACACTGCAAGGCTATGCTGTTTTAAAGTCTCGGTGGAGAAGAAGTTCACCCTAATTGGTTCCAAAGCACACAACTAACACAACTATTTTTTCTCAACACCAGTAATGTTAATTTTCGCAAGATCGTAAATAGTGTTTGGAATCAACACAGATGCAGTAATTTGAGACTGGGTGGGTAATTAATGTGGTTGCAAAGCAGCTCATTTGCATTTTTATTTAAAATGGCCTACTTTAAAACCAGCTCAGATTTCTTCCCAGTAACTGAAAGGAACTGTCTGAAACGGAGCCGCCTTGTAATTACTCTCTTCAGGGGAACTTTTATATGTCCTCCTGGGAGTTGCAACAAAATGAAAGGCAGAATTTTAAAGAGGATAATGTAAAATACCAAAGATAAAGCCAAAAATTGGCACTGTTTAGTATCTCCAATAGGCCATCTCATTCTCGTCGTGGATACAGCTGTCAGAACTGTCATAAAATTAACCCAATGTACAAACGAGAGACTTAACTAAAATAATATTACCATACTTAGACCCTTTGGATTTTAATGTACCCTTCATCTCGGGCCTACTCATGCAGCATATCAATGAGTAATAGGTTTATAATAGACATGTCTAATTTCCCATTCTAAAGTGTTTATGAATAAAATTGAATGCACAAATGCTACTTAGTTGCAGAAACACAGAAGGTTCTCATTCTCTCTGCTCTCTCATATTCTCCTCCATCCCTACATCTTTGTGCGGCCAATTAGATTTTACGATATAACTGGCTTTGAAATTCTAATATAAAGTGAAGTAACAAGGAAGACAGAAAGTACATTATCCGCTTTAGGAGCCATCAAAAATATACACAAGGTCCAATTTATTTGCTCTCTGTACCTAATCTTAGCACCAAAGGGGGTGAAGTAATAGTACAACTTAAGTTACCACAAAATATAACAACTGCAAGCAAAATTGTTCATCAACAACTCTTGTTGAGTTCTAATGTAATAAAGCCTTAAAACAACTTTAAGAAAATACACTACAATCAAACAGAGGATACTGGAAATCCGGAGCAGTCTGGCAGCACCTGTGAAGAGAAAACAAAGTTAACATTTCAACTCCAGTGACCCGTGTTCAGACATTTCTGGAGGAGGATTACTGGACTTGGAACATTAACTCTGTTTTCTCTCCACCGATGCTGCCAGACCAGCTGAGTTTCTCCAGCAACTTCCATCTTTGTTTAAGAAAATGCACAACAGTTTGAATGAAAACATTTCCTAATGCTGCAAATACTTCTGACAGTCTGCTGCTACCTGCAATACTTAAAATTCAGACACATCATAAAACAGCACGATTGGCAAGTTTCCTACTCCAATAGAAGTTCCTATTCACCCAATGCACGCAGAACAGTCTTTTGGAACCTGATTTAGAAATCCTTTGCTGGGAGATTCTAATTTGAATTCAAATTTGTTTTAATGATTTTATTTTTGTTTCTCTCAATCTTAGAAAGGAGATGATCACAAACTAATTTGGCCTTTTGCTCTGTTTACTACAAACAGGAAAAATCAATTTAAATTAATTTTGTTGTTTATTGCTACATAATGTGTCACAATTATGAGGTCTATAAAATGTTTATGCTCTGGAACATTGTCTTTAAGATAAAATGAAGGGTTCGACGTTTGCCTAACAACAAGCCTGTAGTGGTTTGACTGTTGGAGATTAAAGGGAACCCAAATTGCTTTACTAAGAAGGAACAAAGCATTTGCATTTGGAAATAACAGCAGAAGTCAGATGGTTGAGTCTCCAAAGTCCCAGAAAACTATAGCGAATGTCGTTCTCTAAAGAGTTGTGCTTTAAGATGGAAGATGTGCCAGTTCATCAGTATCTTTCTCTATATAAACTGGCATTGAATGTAATTTCTCTTGCTGAGTGTTCACTTTTTCAGCAAAAGTTATTGTTCTGCTCCAGACAGTTGTATAGTTTGTTGGTTCTCAGAAATGCATCAACATATGCAGAGGTTCCATAACCATGTGGCCATAATAGCAGAACGGGGTCACACAGAAAAAGGTTAAAGCCACCATCTTGTACATTCTTGCTCTTCTAGCTGTATCAAAGTAGCAAATTGGGTTTTGTGCATAGTGAGAGCCTAGAACTCATTCTTCCTCCAATCTATCACCCCATTCCTCTTCTCTAAGGTAATGCCTGGTCCCTTGTACAAGTAACAGTTTGGTGTAAGTTGAAATCTGTGACTCCCGGACATGCTGCAGAGCTCTGTGGCGTTGCTTGTTATGGATAACGGCCATGCACAATTGGTGTAATACATAATTACCTGAACACCTAAGAAGCTTCCTGATAAGATGTTGGGCACTCCGAAGCAGAAACTCTCTTAGCACAAGGAAGAGCGAAAAATATAAAATTAAATATTTCCTCCCTAGGGGCTAGCGAACTATTAACAGACTATTCAAAATAATTTGGAAGGAGGCCAGGGAGTGTGTCACACATTCATGCAGTCGTATGTGATGAGTAGGTAGCTCAAATAGACAAAGCAGGAAAAGAACATTTTAAACCCTAAATAAACTACAAAAATAATCCAGTCACAAGGTAAATTTTATGTGGATATTTAAGCACCTTAGTGACATTTTAAATTCTGTACTTCCATTCTCCAACTTCAGTTGTACAATATTCAATCAATAATGCTACAACTGCATCAATTTTGCTGTCCATCAAACCATGAGAAACACAAGACAGATGCAACACAGAAAGCTATTTTTCTATAATTGTTTCCGTACACCTTTTGAGAAATGAATAACGAGCATTAAGCAAACAAATCAAGTAACATAAAACCGCACTCAAAGGAATTTTCCTAAATTGTACTGAACAATAACTATCACACCATGTTATGATTTCATGTCCCAGTGGCTTAACAAGGTTTTACAGTTTATTTTCTCCGATATTTCAGCATTTTTTACAAGGTTTTCAGAGGCAAAATTATTTTAATCTCAACATTCTCAATTCTTTAATACAGGTTAATAATCCCCGTGAATATGATTGCGTAAGTGGAGCTTGGTAAACAATGCTAAGCTAAGAATTCATTTTTCAAGACCACAAACAAGTCAGCCATGATCTTATTGAATGGTGAATTAGGCTTGAAGAGCTGAATGCTCTATATCCTATGGTCTGATACCAATGCATACACAAGGAGCCATTATCAATGTCATGGGAAGCATAATGTGATTCCTGCCACTAATAACTGCTGAGGTATTCATGGAGGAATACACATTGGGTGATATCATTTTTTTGTCATTGACAATTACTTTGAACATATCCAAATTAGGAAAGATGTTCCCTACTGAACAGTATTTTAGGGATACCCAAAGCCCAAGGACTACAGCAATTCAATAAAGTGGTCTATCACTATCAAGACAAAGGAAATTAGGAATGGGCAATGAATGCTGTCTCTATCAGCAATGCTAACATCCAATGAATGAATAATAAAAGAAATCCAATGTTTATCATAATTTCTAGCAGGATATTCTGGAAGGACAAGAGTAGTGGTAGATCAATGGGAGGCAACAGAATAGCCATGCAATGTTTTCTCATATTTTATCTCCAAGAACCTGCTCAAACCACACAGAGTGCTGGGAAAATCTTGGAATCATGTGAAAATCTGCAATATTGTCAGCAGAAGCAGCAGTCACTTGCTGAGGAGTAGGATTGTTCACCTGGGAAATTCCATATCTCTGGTTGTAGGTACTGTGGGTCCTCACGTGGCTGATGAGCCTGATTCTAGTGTTGCATCACCAATCACACATTTTGTGTGAGTTCCTCCAAGTAGACACCTTCTGAAGGACATCTTTTTTTGAATGAAGGCTGGTAGACTGAAGCCAAAAAGCATTTTACAGCAATGTGCTATTTGTTAATGGCTTGTTGATTATGTTGTTAACAATAAACAGGTGATAGGCACTGTTGATTAATAAGCAGGATAACATTCAGAGAGTAGTAATTGAAGTCTAATGGAGCAATGGTCCTGACCTTATTTCTGGGCCAGAAGATCAGGGTTCAAGTTGCACCCTGCCATATGCGTCGTAGCATGTCCAAACAGGTGGTTGAAAAATAGTTTTGTTTTACACAGGGCAGTAGTTAGGAGACATTGATCATACAATGCATTTTGTGAATAAACCCACTGTGAAGGAAAAGAAATGTGTTTTATTTTGCACTTCACTGTCTGGTTTGGATCCATTAACAGTATTGCATCTGACTAGGCAATGATATACTTGAAAATAACCATCAGAAATTCCTGGATGTGTAAGCAACCCACTTACTTCATATTCTTATCATTCCTTCGCCAACATTCTAAAATTTTCAATTGATGTGGTTAATTCTATGTACCTCCTTCAATGATAAATTATGCTGTTCTACGTACACTGAGTATATACACAGATCTCAAAACAGGACCCCAAACTTACTTGAATGGAGACATTTGACCTCTACAGAAATGGTAATCCTTTAAGATTGATGATGTCTGAGAAAATAGATCTAATATTGTCTAGAGAATGAACGAAGAGCCTACAAAGTGAGAAACAAGTTTTTTTTTCGTTTCAAGCAGATATATTACCATCGCACAGAATTGTTCTAAAGCTCCTGATGTGTTTATATATATGCACATACATTTTAAGACAAATGGGACCACAAGTCCCTATTCCTCCCCATTAGTAAACCTAACAAATTCCTTGGTCATAAAGAAAAGCGTGCAGTTTCTCAGCAACTGTGCCAACATATATACACACAAATATCTCAAATCCATTCATCAGTTATATCCAATTACAAACTAAGCTCTACAAAATCTACAGTCAAGCAAGATTAAGTCTATGCTTCGGCAACACCCATGTTATTGAACCCAAAGTTCATGGTTTGGATTATGTGGACAGCCTATATATATTTATATATCAGTCAAGCTGAATGGACCACAAGATTCCTCCCTATCCATTGCTGCTCAAATGCTTGCAGGCTACTGTATTATTTTAACTTCTATTATATATTTCATTATACCATTGATAATTAATTATCACATAGAACATAACAAATAAGAGCTGGATTAGGTTATGAGGCCATTTTAACCCGTTCTGTAATTAAATATCATGGTTAACTTTAGACAGTAGTGATTCTTAAACTGCACTCTATGGATCCCTCAGTAATCCTTAAAGACTTTGAATAGTATTTGCAACAATAATATGAAATGCAAACCAGAAGCAGGAGCAGAGTGCGACTGTCATTTGTGCACGGCAGGGGAGCTTGGATTTGGGTGTCGGGGCAGGGTGGGGGGAGGGGGACTTTTGTTGCCAGTCAGGGTGGTGTTGCTGTGCTCAGGGCAGGAGGTGGAGCATTATTCTCAGTCACGGTGGGGCTACTTTATTCAGGACTGGGGCTGGAGGTTATTGTTCTTAGTCAGGGCTGGGCTGCCATCTTCAGGTCAGGAGGTAGGACAGGTCAGGGGTTTTGTGACTTCAGTTCCTTATCCTCCCTTCTACCAAAAACATTTGAGGATGAGACTCTTTGGGAACCTCTACTTCAAAATGCAATGGAAGCAGAGCCTCAGCAAGGTTTTGAAAGGTTATCAGGGACAGGTGGGAATATGAAATAATCAGATGTAACATGGTCACACTGAATCAAAGACCAAGTGATGTCCTCCTGTTCCTAATTCATATCAGAGTTACTGAAAAATAGATTCCATGTTCCAACTTTATATCCATATCACTCAATTCCCTCGGTGCCCAAAATTTAATTTCAATATTGAATATGCTCAATAACCATCCATAGCCCTTTGGGGTGAGGAGTTCAAAGAAAGAGAAGTTCAAAAACCTACGAGTATTTACTCTGGAAAAGAGGCATTTAACATTTTGTGACTGCCACAAAGCAAAACTCAAACTTTGCAGGAAGGACATACACTGTCAATTTTGATGGACAAAAATGGCATTAGGCCAGTTTTCTCTAGAATTTAGAAGGTTAAGGGGTAAGCTGATCAAAGACTACAAGTCATTAACAGGAAAAAACAGGGCAGATAAAAATAAACTTACGTCCACTAGTTGAGGATTCTAGAACTAGGGGTCTTAGTCTAAACTTAGGGCCAGACCGTGTAAGATAGACATTAGGAAGTACTTCTACACACAAAGGGTGATAGAAGTTGGAACTCTCTTCTACAAATGACCATGGATAGTAGTTCAGTGGTTAATTTTAAATTTGAGACATTTTTGTTCAACAAAGGATAAAGAGATATTGGTCCAAGGCAGGAATATGGAGCTACGCCGCAGATCAGCCATGATCTCACTGAATGTGGTTCAGGGCCGAGGGGCTGAATGGCCTACTCCTGTTCCTAGAACATACTGCCCAAGGAGATAATGGAGGGATAGAGTGTGGAAGCTCAAAGAGATAGAAATTCATCTTTGCAAATGCACAAAACGAACATCAGCAATCTGCAGCCTGTTTAACCATCTCTCTGGAGTGTGTAGCAGACTGGCAATTTGTTATTGCCTGATCTGTGCTCCTGCCTAAGATAAATCTCTACTATGTTGTGTTTAATCTAGAATAGAGACTATGCTCAATCTTTGTGTGACATGTTTCCGTTTCACTACAATATTTAAAATAATACCCTTGCAGCCTTCCATTTCCTTTTCATTTACACCTCAGCAATGAGGAAAGAAAATAGAATCACCATGTGCTAATGTTAACGGTAATGTTTACAACAGCCAGATGAAGAAGACACTTCAATAATAGTAATTCTCAGTGATTTGCTTGTTTCCCACTGGAAATGAAAAGTAAATGGCAAAGATTTTAAAGAAAAATAAAGTTGAGAAAATGATTCACTTCATTAAACTTCTTAAATGTTGCTTATCAAGACCAACTACAGATCAATACTGACAAAGAAGTGTTAAATTGAGTAAAGAGCAACTGGAACAATCATTGCCAATTCCTACATATTAATTTCTTTATTTGGCTACTTTATGAAAATTACTCTGCTCCAGGGGAGCTTTGTGTCAGATAATTCAGAGTAGGTTAATACAAATCATGACTCCAAATTTACTATTTCCAGTTACCCTGGGCAATTAAATTTCAAGGACAATTTTTACAGAAAATTGTGACTTTTCGCCCAATTAAGTGTACTTTCACATTAGCTTTGTCTATTGCAGTGTATGCACTTGCAGTAATTTAAGGAACTAGTTTTCTATCTTCCCAAAATGGTGCCGAGGATTAAGAGATAACAAGGTGGAGAGCTGGATGAACACAGCAGGCCAAGCAGCATCAGAGGAGCAGGAAGGCTGACGTTTCGGGCCTAGACCCTCAAAGAAGAGAAAACTTCAGATGAAAAACAAAATTTGAAAGTATTTATCGGGATGGCCTTTTCATGCTGCAAAGTTGTTGGCATCCCATCTTTTTTATTTGAATCAAGCATTTTTAAATGCATGCACACTGAATAAAAAGAAGAAAAATTACACAATCTGCTTTAAAATAATATTTTTTTCCTAGGAATATGAATGACACAGACAAGGGTGTCACTAATTGCCAATTCTAGCTACCCTAAAAGACTGGCAGTGGATCTTGTCTACAAGCTTCAACAGTTCTTTGGTGTTGATTAAAACAAGCCAAATAAAAATGTTTTTGTGCTCCAAGATGTGTGAGCCTCTGTTCTTCTTTCTCTTCAGCAATTCTCTGCCCAAAGACAGGTCCCAAAGCGTGGCAATGTGCCTGAATTTTTAACGCAGGTAGGGTGAGGAGGCAGGCTCCGAGTCTTCCTCAGGTGGAATGGCAATCGAACCCCCTGCTGCACGCGCGCAGGCACACACACACACACAGATGGATGCTTCAATTAGAAAGGTAGTTGACTTACAATTGCTCGGGGGTGAAATAGACTTTTTTTAAAATCACTAACTCTAGTGGTGCTTCTGCTCTGTAATTTACACAACTTTGCACCTGCTCATCTCCAAGCCAGTGACCACCCTTCCCATCATAGTGCCCATTCATACAAACATGCAGCAAGATGTAGGCTATTTGGGCCCTGAGCTTGCTCCACTATTTAACATGATCATAACATATCTGGCTGTAACCGCAAATCTACTTTCCTGCCTAACCCTGATAACCTCTCCCCACCAATCCCTTGCTCAACAAGAATCTGTCAAGCTTTGCCTGAATGACTTGCTTCCAACGCCTTTTCAGGAACAGAGCTCCAAAGACTCTCAGCCCTCAGATGCAAAAATAATGCCTCATGTCTGGCTATCTCTTATTTCTAAGAAGTGACCCCTAGTTCTAGATTCTCCCATAAGTGGAAACATTTTTCCACATCTACCCTGTAAATACTTCTCAAGATCAAACATATTTCAGTCAGATTGCTTCTTACTCTTCAAAACTCCAAAGGATACAAGCCTAGCCTGTCCAACCACTTCACATAAGAAAATTCAGTGTATTAATCCAGTAAACCTTCGTTCAAGTTCTTCTAACATATGTACATCCTTCCCTAAATAAAGTGAAGAGCACTGTTCAGATGTGGTCTCACCAGTATCCTGTATAACTGAGGAATAATTTCTCTACATTTGCATTCATAACAATCTATTTGCTTTTCTCATTATGTGATGTACCTGAATATTAGCCTTTTGTGATTCATGCGCTACGACATTCAGATCCCCCTGCACCTCACAGCTTCACAATTTCTCCCTATTTAGACAGATGTTTTTTGTTCTTTATGCCAAATAGGAAAATTTCACATATTCCAACATTACAATCCATTTCTAATATTATTGCTCACCCACTTAACCAGTCTACAGCTTTTTGTCACCTGCTTATGTCCTCTTCACAATTTCTCTACCTATGTTTGAGCCTTCAGCAAATGAGACAACCATACCTTCCAACCCTTCATCTAAGCCATTTGTATAAACTGTGAGCAGCACTAATCCCTGTGGCATACCTCTCATTATGTCTTACCAATCTGAAAAGAACCATTTATTTCTGCTCTATGCTTCCTGTGAGCCAGCCAATCTTCTCTCCCTGTCATTATGCTATCCCTACAACACAAGCTTCATTTTCCACAATAACCTCTGATGTGGCAACTTCATCAAATGTTTTCTGTCTATCTAAATCCACTTGTTCCAGTTTATTGACAACACATGTTCTACCTCAAAGAACTCCAATAAATTGGTTAAACAGGACTTCCCTTTCACAAAACCATGCTGACTTTGAATGACTGTCTTGAACTTACCTAAGTGTCCTGCTATAACTTCTGTATTAACGGTTTCCCTATGGCAGATGTCAGGCTCACTTCCCTTTTGTTTCCTCCTTTCTGTCTTCCCTTCTTTTTGAATACAGAAGTTACATTTACTTTCTTCCAATCTAATGGGACCTTCCCCTCATGCAGGGGTTTCGGAAAATTAAATCAAATGAATCATCTATCTCACTTGCCACTTCTTTGAAGACTTTAGGTTGAACTTCATCCGGAACAGGGGACCTGATAGCCCACAGATCCAATAGTATACTCAGTACTATTTGTCTGGTGATTGTAATTTTCCTGAGTCCTCCCTTCCTT
Source organism: Rhincodon typus (assembly GCF_021869965.1). NCBI lineage: Eukaryota > Metazoa > Chordata > Chondrichthyes > Orectolobiformes > Rhincodontidae > Rhincodon > Rhincodon typus. Next base: position 12,970,800 of record NC_063346.1, read on the forward strand.
CCATTTCCTTATTTATAGCTGCATCTGGGATTTTCCTTATATCGCCTTTCACGAAGACAGATGCGAGATATCTATTCAACTCTATTTTCCATTATCAAATCTATTTTTTAAATATTTATTGAAACTATTACTACCAGTTTTAATATGGCTAGCTAGTCTTCTCTCATCCTCTGATTTTCCTCCTCCTCATTAATTTTTTAGCATTGTTTTTGTTTTATATTCAGTCCGATCTTCAGGTCTAATACTTGCCTTTGTACAATTACGTGTTTTTTCTCTAAATTTGATACTACCTTTTTCCTTCCTAGTTAACCATCGATGGCAGGTCCAACTTTTGGATATTTTTCTTACTTGTTTTCTCACTCATTCTGCCCTGAGGCATCGGTGGTACGGGAGTTTTGACATTCCTATGCTTCTGTTGAGTGCATTGCTAACCGTAGTGGTACTGCCTGCAATCGAGCTGCTGGCCTCTAATTAACCCCAGCGATGGGTCATCGATACTCAGTTTGGTAACTAATACAGTGGTTTCTCCCCAACAGAGGCTCTCAAGCTCACGAACAAGACCCACTGCATCATGGATTAAAATCTGCCCAATGTTGTTGGTTTTTTGTTTTGCAGTGATGTCTTATGAAAGCAGCAACAGAGTTGGATGACCAGCCATGATCAGATTGAATGGCAGAACAGTCTTAAAGGGCAGAATAGCCTATTCTCACTATTTTTTCCGTATATACATCTGGTCTAATTACCTTCATTTGGGGACAGTGACCACCAGCAAAGCACACACCATCAGTTTAATTGCCTTACCACACAACTGAGAGTGTTGCATGAGGAAAAAAAAGATTTAGAACTGAAGTTAATTTTTCAACAATTAAAAATTATTCGTAAAAATAGTATCTAACAATAGATTAAGTAACAATATCATTCACGGAGCACTGCTATTCACCAGTTTATTTCCCAAATCCATGCACAAGCCTCTGGAGGCTAATCCAATGAATTTGCCAGTTTTCCATGCTTTCTTTCCTGCCTATTCCCATCTTGGCTATTCAATTACCCAGTGAAAGCTATGTTGGCAGGTGGATTTGCCGGTGGAATTGAAAACTGTATCACTTTTCCATGTGTTTCGTATATGTTCTTATTTGTTTCCCTCATGGTGACTCCTTTTGACGTCTGTTATCACAAACAGCTGCTGCTCTCCAGCCAAACACTGCAGCACTATATAGGATATTCTACTTCTGCTACTGTGTGCTGGTCCCTTTTCTCATTCTTCCTTTCCCTCTGTTGTGTCTTTTAAACATGATGCATCAGCAATAAATCCTCATTCTGGTCTTATGTTCTGAAACTTTTCCATTGATCCTGTCTGACCAACTGAATATTTCTATGCTTTTCAGATTTTGCTCAGTGTTTCCAGAGGTTTCACAATTAGTGGTTTTGTTTAAATAGATTTTAATCGGCAGCATTTAATTGGATTGTCACCACTGGACAGCTGGCTATTAGACATTCTACAATAGTTTCAACAGTTGTACTGAAATCAGAGACAAGAAAGGCTTAGCAATGCCAGCAGAAAGAAGACCAGGGATGTTGAAGTTCTACTGCACAAAACTGGTGATGAATTTGAAGGCACAACACACAGTCAGAGTTTGATAAAGGGGTTTCCAAAATAATTTTCCCTTAACCCTCTTAGCAACTATTTTAATTTATATATCATGATGCAGGATGCCAAATAAAATTTGACACTGAGCAATATTTATATTCCTCTATTTCCTATTGTGCACATTGACCCAGATTTGGTGATCAGTGTTATGACTGGTTCCTGGGCAAGGATCCCCAGTTTGTTATGACTCTGGAAGGGAGACCCCAAATCGTTACACTCATGGGTGAGACAGGAGTAACCATCTCCCATTCCAACTTCCCAAAGCTTCAATTGATCACAAAGTTAACTTAACACAAGAGATCCCTTCCGTTTGGATATCTTCCAACGTAAAAGCAGCCAATTTACCCAGGCCTTGTTGGGTTAAAGAAAGACTGAGTTTATTAATTGTCAAACCATGAGGATGTATAACAAAATTCAGAAACACACATGCAGGTTAGAAATGAGAAGCGAGGAAACAAGTAACAGTTAGAAAAGAAAAGATATATCCGTCAGTCTATGGCTTTCCCATGATTAATAGATGGTGAAACAACGCTGCCATTAAAGTGGGTACTTCCAGTAAAGTTAAACTCAGCAGGTGATTGCAGAATTTTTAGTTCTGCAAGTTAGCCAAAGGTAGTTATCCTATTTCCATGCTTTGCTGATTTGTGGCTTGCTTCCTGCAATCAGGGAGAATGTTTGACTTTTCACATACTTGCAACTGGTGTGCCTAGTGAATGTTCTTCAACAGTAACCTTTGCTGCACATACCCGACAAACAGAACGAGTAAACCAGGCTAGCATACACAGATGTAATTCCTTCCTTTGTGTTTTCCTTGAAGGGAAAAATGCAATCATATCTTTCAACCAGAAATATTTTCTTTTATCTCCAATCATGTCCACAGGAGATGGTTGCTGCTGAGGTGTGGTTGGTCTCCACTATATCTGCAGTCATTGGAGACTGTAGTTCAGAATTTATATTGCATCTCCTCCTTTGAAAAGTCTCTTCCTGCTGCAGCTCCTTGCCACCACCCAGGTGCAACAGTCAATGCTCTCTCTCTCTCTACAGAGTATAATTTTCATAGCAACTTTTCAGACAGCTGCTGAATCTCATTCTCAGAATTTGTATTCGCAACCATCTTTCTCATTTTTGCTTACATGAAACCTGACTTATTTTAAACTTAAATGTGTCAGTAATTTGGGGCTTTATCCATAAGATAAAGACAACATATGGAAAGAAAAGAGAGATATTTTTGAGGCTCCAAAAACAATGAATATTATACAGAATGAGATTATGTATACATATCTCTCGATCTTTCAATACTAAAAGAGTTGTTTAACTTTCTTAAAATTATTCATTCACGGAACGGGAAGTTGACAGACCAGGCCAGCATTTATCGCCTATCCTGAACTGTCCTTGTGAAAGTGAAGATGTGCTATCTTCTGCAACATGACAGTCCTTGGGATGGTAAGGACATTAACTGTTAGGAAAGGATTTCCAGGATTGTGACTCAGTGACAGCAAAGGAACAAAGATATAGTTCCAAGCCAGGATGTTGTGTACTTGGAGAGAAACATGCAGAAATGTTCCTGTGCATTTGTTACCCTGATTCTTCTAGGTGATAGAACTTAGAACATAGAACATAGAACATTACAGCGCAGTACAGGCCCTTCGGCCCTCGATGTTGCGCCGACCTGTGAAACCAATCTGAAGCCCATCTAACCTAAACTTTTCCATTATCATCCATATGTTTATCCAATGACCATTTAAATGCCCTTAAAGTTGGCAAGTCTACTACTCTTGCAGGCAGGGCATTCCACGCCCTTACTACTCTCCGAGTAAAGAACCTACCTCTGACATCTGTCCTATATCTATCACCCCTCAATTTAAAGCTATGTCCCCTCGTGCTAGCCATCACCATCCGAGGAAAAAGGCTCCCACTGTCCACCCTATCTAATCCTCTGATCATCTTGTATGTCTCTATTAAGTCACCTCTTAACCTTCTTCTCTCTAACGAAACCAGCCTCAAGTCCCTCAGCCTTTCCTCATAAGACCTTCCCTCCATACCAGGCAACATCCTGGTAAATCTCCTCTGCACCTTTTCCAATGCTTCCACATCCTTCCTATAACTTATAGCTTGGAAGGTGCAGTCGCAACAGGGTAGGTGAGTCAATGCAGTACGTTTTGTAGGTTATACACACCGCAGCCATCATGCGTCGATGGTAAAGGGAGTGAATTTGGAAGGTGATGGTTAGTATGATAATCAAGTGGCTGCTTTGTCCTGGATGGCTTTGAGCTCTGAGTTTTGTTGTAGCTGTAATCATCCAACAAATGGGAATACTCCATCACACTCCTGATTTGTCCTTGTAGACAATGGACAGCTTTGGGAAGATAGGAGATGAGTTACTCACTGCAAGACTGCTAGCTTCTGATCTGTTCTTGTAGCCACAGTATTTATACGGCTGGTCCATTTCAATTTCTGGTCAATGGTAACCCCCACAACATTGATAGTGAGAGATTCCACAAAGTTAATGCCTTATTATGTCAATGAGCAATGTTTAGATTCTCTATTGTTGGAAACAGCTGTTCCTAGTATAAGTGTGGTGCAAATGTTATTTGCCTCTAATCAGCCCAAGCCTGAATGCTACTTAGATCTTGCGACATTTGGACACAGGGAGAAACTGACCCCATTCATAAAGGGATCAAGAACCGGGGGGGGGGGGGCATTAATTTAATGTGTTTTGCAAAAGAAGGTCATAAAATCACATGACACCAGGTTATAGTCCAAATGGTTTCTTTGAAAACACTTGCTTTCGGAGCATTGCTTATTCCTCAGGTGTAGTGAGAGGAGGCATCAAGGCACAGAATTTATAAGTAATAGATCAAAGGATCATACAACTGACGTGAAGGTATTGAATAAACCTAAGAAGGTTGTTAAATTGTTAATCAGTTAGAAAGGAGATGCAGGTTTCGATTGATTGAAATGCAAATTCCAGAATTTCTTTCAAGTCACTGCCCCGAGATAACTAAAGGTTTATCAGTATATAAGAGGTGGCATCTCAGGTCAGACAATGCATTTTAGGTGTGAGGCCTTGTTTAGAATTTGTCCCTGTTTTAATCTGGAGTCAGACCGGTTTTACTTCCAAAGTAGGAATTTATAAAATGTCCCATTGACTAACTGTGTCTACAAATTGTGCGCTTTTTGAACAAAATATAATTTATCTGCAAATACAAACATGCAAATGCAAATTCACCCCAATGCATGTTTCAGCACTCTACACCAGCATCCCCCACAATGGCATTGCTGCATTCAACAGATTTTCTCCCACTATCAGACCTACCATGGACTTCTCTTTAGAATCAGTCTCATTTTTGGACCAAAGCATCTCCATCAAGGACATACACCTCAATATCTCACTCAATTGAAAGCCTACAGATAACCTCATGATGTTGCACTTCTTTTGCTTTCACCCTAAACATATTAAAGAAGCCATCCCCTGTGGACAAGCCTTACGCAAACACAGGATCTGCTCAGATGACGGACACCTGAAGGTGTTGAAGGACACCCTCATAAGAATGGGATACGATGCTCAACTCATTGATCTCCAGTTCTGACTGGCTGCAGTGAAAAACCATAACGACCCCCTCACAAGACAGACACAGGATATGTCCGATAGGATACCCTTCGACATCCAGAACTTTCCGGGAGCGGAGAAACTACGCCATCCTCTTCACAGCCTTCAACACATCGTCGACGACGATGAACACTGCACCAAAATCTTCCCCACGCCTCCACTTCTCACCTTCAAACAACTACCAAACCTTAAACAGACTATGGTTCACAGCAAACTACCCAGCCTTCAGGACAACATTGACCACAACACCACACAACCCTGCCATGGCAACCTCTGCAAGACATGTCAGATCATCGACATGGATACTACCATCACATGTGGGAACACCACCCACCACGTACGCAGCAGATTCTCATGTAACACATAAATGTTGTCTGTCTCATATGCTGCAGACAAGGATGCCCTGGGGCATGGTATATTGGCAAAACCGTGCAGACGCTACAACAATGTATGAATGGACACTGTGCAACAATCACCAAACAGGGATGTTCCTTCCCAGAGGGGGAACAATTCAGCAGTCAAGGCATTCTGTCTCGGATCTTCGGGTAAACGTCCACCAAGCTGGACTTCAGGATACACAACAATGCAGAGTCACAGAGCAGAGGGTGATAGCCAAGTTCACTACCCATGAGGACGGCCTCAACCAGGATCTTGGGTTCATGTCGTACCACAGGGATCCCCACCGCACTGTACTCTCTCTCTCTCTTCACCCACCACACACACACACATACTCTCTCTCTTACCCACTCCCCCCCACCCCCTCTCTCTCTCACACACACACAAACTTATTGGGTGAATTTACATTTGCAGATTCATTATATTTTGTTCAAAAAACACACAATTTGTCGGCACAGTCAGTCAATGGGACATTTTATAAATTCCTGCTTTGGAAGTAAAACCAGTCTGTCTCCAGGTTAAAACCCAGACAGATTCTAAACAAGACCTCGCATCTAAAATGCATTGTCTGACCTGAGATGTCACCTCTTATGTACTGATAAAACCTTTGGTTATCTCAGGGAAGTGACTTGAAAGAAATTCTGGAATTTGCATTTTAATCAATCAAAATCTGCATCTCCTTTCTAACTGATTAATGATTTAACAGGGGGGAGTCAGCCAGCCATTTTAGGTTTATTCAGTACATTCCCAGCCGTTTTATGATCTTTTATCTATAAATTCTGTGTCGATACCTCCTCTCTCACTATACCTGAGGAAGGAACAACGCTCCGAAAGCAAGTGCTCAGACTATAACTTGGTGTCGTGTGATTTTTGATCTTGTCCAACCCAGTCCAACCTCCACATCATTGCAAAAGAAGCAAATGTGAGGTGTTAAAGCGTTATCTCACAGCAAGCGGTCTGGGTTTGAAATGCCTCGCCTGGAAATTTGGCAGAGGCAGGTTCAATTCAGACATTCAAAAGAGCACTAATAGAAACAATATGCAGGGAGACGGGCAAAAGGCAGGAAACTGGCAGTTAGTCACAATGCTCAGACAGCTGGTGCAGAAATGGCAGCCTTCTCCTGAACCAAAACAATTGTGACTTTCTCTGAACAGTTCCTTATGGAAAGTTGCACTACACAAAGCTAGACAAGGATGCAAGTAACTCTCTTCCAACAAGTTTAAACATGTTGAAAGGGATTCGACTTTTCTAAACAGTTAAAGTGATGTCATGTAAGCTAAGTAAAAGTGATGAGGGAAGCCAGTGTATCTCCTGTGCACTTTGTAAATTAGATTTGACACCACACCGCATTTATAAACCATGAAGTTTCAAACTGAGGAAATATGAAACTACCCACTCTCTAGAGTATCACTTGAGAGACCCCTAACCAGTCCCTGGATTTATACTGCAAGCTTTGGATTGCTTTGAATTCTCCACTTTGTTCCACTGTTTTTGCTATGGGTCGTATTATTTATCCATTCCAGCTTGTTTGCACCTATTCTTTTTACCTCTGTTTGCTGCGCCAAGTAAATTTCCACGAGGCTAAAGCATCAGAGGGAGTTCATAATCAAATATAATCAAATCAAATACAAAAACCAACATTTTCCAACAACACACATTTGTTACAGGGAAATTCCACACGGAAAATGTTGTAATATCTGGAGGAGAAATTATATAGGCAGATAAACAAAAAGTGCAAAAACCTATACGATATTTAGGTGCAAAAATAAATAGCACCACATGGGAATTCACTCTTTTCAAATACAGTTGTGTTTTGTGTTCATTTTCTACAGAATGCTCTGGTTTTGCAGTAAATTTTAGCATCTTGTAATTAATCAAGTGATTCTCTCCTGACTACATATTCTTAGTAATTAAAGTTTTCTAATACAGTAGCTTATTCTTTCTGCTCCAGCACCTGCATTTCATTTGTTTACTTTCCCATAGTCATAAATCTGCACAACTGTCAATGTGCCATAATATTAGTGCAGTAATCAAAGTTAATTAGCTCTCTCAATACACCACAACATGGCTATAATAGGAAATCATTTAGAGTGTTCCGTATACCAAGTTACAAATGATTCATCAGTAACACAGCAATATGAAATCCCAAGTGACTGGTATTTAAGGAAGAAAATGCTCAATTTCATACTGATTAAATTCTATTGGAAGCTTGATATATTATTTTTTACCTCAACTTTCAAATAAAATTTATCTAGTGCCCATTATGTTTGGAAGTGGAAGAAAGAGCAGAGGATTCCTTTTGAGTGATTTTCTGATAATACTAATTGACTGGTATTTTGTTGTCTGCACCACAAATTTCCGGATCTGGACAAAGAATGCATTACCACACTGCAAACAGATACTTCTATTTAGTTTACATTTATGAAAAGCAATCTATGTGATAAGTGCACTTTGCAAACAAAAACAAAATCAAACACATAACTATCTCAGACTTTGGAAAACATGCTTTGCAAAATTGGAAGAGTGGCTTACAACGGCTCATGCAGAAATCTCTTGAAAATACTGCATACTGTTTTATCATAACTTCCAAAAAGAGAATTAAGGAAAGGAGGTTCAAACAAGACTGAAAAAGATCACCTTCTTTCGTTTATCCAGACCCAGCGTTAAGCAGTTTAAGGAATGGACCATCATGTATACCTTCAGTCAATATTCTAATGTATGACCACTTTCTTGTTAAAAGTGCTCATAGTCACAGCTTTTGTTGACTTTCTGAAGCTCATTCCCACAGTGCAGCTTTCCTGGTCCTATGACAGAATTTTCTCATCGTTCAACCGACTGATATTCTGGTGCATCTTAACTAAGATCACCTCTTGTAGCATAACAGAAAACATTGTTCCTTCAGTAAAGATAGAAAATATTGGAAACATACAACACGTGAGCCAGCAAGAAGAGAGGGTTTCAGGTCAGTGATTCTTTAATCAACATTAAGATCATTAACCTGACACTAATGCCATTTTCTTCCAAATTTCCAGCATCTAAGGGGTTTCTGACATTTGTTTGCTTTCAAATCCTTTCGTCTCCTTTTAGTGCTCTGGTGCTTGGTGTTATCAGACAGATAGGCATCTGCTGCCTCTTTCAACATGTGATGTTCCTCCTCTAACCATGGTGACCAGAACTATTGAACCATTCCAAATGTGGGCAAATCAATAGCCTGAGTAGGTATAGAATCCCATTCTGTGTTTTGTCACCTACTTCATGAACCAGAAGCTCCACAATCAATTTTGCCTTATTTAGAGCTGTTGCATGCAATTGTTTCAATGGCCTACCTGCAAATACCTCCAGGTTCCTTTACCTGTTTGATGTCCTGAAGATCATAATTAAATTGTAGTTCCAAAGTTTAATCTTCTTCCCAATCCCACCATTTTGCAACTATTGACACAGCAACATTTATCATTTCTGAGACCAATTTCCTCCTTTATCAAAATCTTTGTGTACCTGATTAATTTGGTCCTATTTGAAAACACCTGCTATCTACATTGTTACCAACATGAATTTTGACAGGCTTGCTCATTATGCAACAGACCAAACCTCCTCAAAGTATGTTAAGGAGATAACGTGGACCCTAACTTTTATCTTATTTAAAGGCAAGTGTAAGGTGCTGCGTTCCAGATGTGATTCAATTGGTCACTTTACTAGGCTTTAACAAAACACACTTTATTCTTACACCATGGTTAAAACAAAAACAAAAAAGAAAGAATTGGCACAACTTCAACTCTATCAAAATACTTTACTAAATAATATATTATTTAACTAGTACTCATCAACTGTTCCAATACAGCAGTATTCCGTAAACACACGTTTGGCAAAGGCAAATTCAACAAAACATTTCCCTCACTTGCAATTGCTTCCAGTCCAGGAGCAAGGAAAGCCTGAAAGCATGAATCTAGAACCAGAGAAAGAACTCAAGATTTTGCAGCAGCAGGGAGAGAGCTGTATCTCGCAGCTTCAACTCCAAAATCTCAACTTCAACAACTGAGAGCAAAACTAAAACCTTGGGTCTGTACGAGCCTGACTCTATGCACTCATGCTTCTTTTGTCTGTTTTTTTAATAAACCAAAGTGATTTAGACTGTTTTCCATGGAGCAGACACCTTATCACCAGGTTAACGACATCACTCTTCAAGAATGAATCCTTATTAAAGGCACATATCATTACAGTCTCCAACCCGATTTCCAAATGAGTAAGATGCATCAAAAGTATAAAATTCCTAGAACAGATCCTTGGAGTGTCCCACAAGTTAACTATACAAGTTAACTTGCAGATGACACTAAGATTGGTGGAGTAGCAGATAGTGAAAAGGACTGTCGGAGAATGCAGCAGAATATAGATAGATTGGAGAGTTGGGCGGAGAAATGGCAGATGGAGTTCAATCCAGGCAAATGCGAGGTGATGCATTTTGGAAGATCCAATTCAAGAGCAAACTATACGGTAAATGGAAAAGCCCTGGGGAAAATTGATGCACAGAGAGATCTGGGTGTTCAGGTCCATTGTACCCTGAAGGTGGCAACGCAGGTTGATAGAGTGGTCAAGAAGGCATATGGCATGCTTTCATTCATCGGACGGGGTATTGAGTACAAGAGTTGGCAGGTCATGTTACAGTTGTATAGGACGTTGGTTCAACCACATTTGGAAGACTGCGTACAGTTCTGGTCGCCACATTATCAAAAGGATGTGGATGCTTTGGAGAGGGTGCAGAGGAGGTTCACCAGGATGTTGCCTGCTATGGAGGGTGCTAGCTATGAAGAGAGGTTGAGTAGATTAGGATTATTTACATTAGAAAGACAAAGGTTGAGGGGGGATCTGATTGAGGTCTACAAAATCATGAGAGGTATAGACATGATGGATAGCAAGAAGCTTTTTCCCAGAGTGGGGAAATCAATTACGAGGGGTCCCGATTTCAAGGTGAGAGGGGAAAAGTTTAAGGAAGATATGCGTGGAAAGTTCTTTACCCAGAGGGTGGTGGGTGCGTGGAATGCGTTGCCAGCGGAAGTGGTAGAGGCGGGCACGATAGCGGCATTTAAGATGTATCTCGACAGATACATGAATGGGCAGGGAGCAGAGGGATACAGATCCTTGGAAAATAAGCGACAGGTTTAAATAGAGTTGCTGTTCCTGTGCCGTAATTTTCTTTGATCTTGTTCTATAACATTCAATGTCTCAATCAGGCAGGCTCCAGGGCACAAGTGAAACTTGACTACTGTACAAAATGATCATATCAAAGATTAACAGTTTGATCGTGAGTTTGATCAAATCAATTAACCGCTTGCTTACAGACTGAATCGAAGGGATCAAAATATTACTGGGAGCTGGGTGTCTTACTCGTTAGCTCCAGAAAACTCTGTAAATCAACTGCTTGATGGGAAAAGTCACTCTTTCTTGAGAAGCTATAGGACATTTCTCAGTGCTACGAGCTGATGGCCTGCATCTTTCTATCTGCTTAAGTATCAAGATGCAAATTCAGGGGCTCTGCCAATGCCATGCCAAAGGCACTTTTGTAAACGGGGTTAATGTGTACTGTATATTCCTAATCATGCAACTTCGATTCCACTACAAGAGATTTTCATTAGCTTGGTTTAGAGATTCTTAAAGATGGTGATAGGTTTCCACATGCATCGTAGACCTGTACGGCTATAAACAAAACCCACAGTCATAATTTTTCTTTAAAGGGACTTCTAAAAATTGAAATGCATTTTACAGAAAGAAATTTATGCTTCTTGACTTTTCGAAACAGAAAGTCGTAAAAGAAATGAAATTCTGATGAAGAAAATTTGAAATTCAATAACAATCTACTGGTCACAATTAAATAATGATTCATTTGCAGACCAAAATCAGAGCAGTGATCCATTGCTTAGTGCATAAGGAATAATGAAATATGCTTCATTGGTAAGTGGAAATTGTAATTCTATTGCAAGTGCTTAAAGAAAAATACAAGCACACAGATTCTATCAGCACCCAGGCATGATAGATCAAATGGCTTCCTTCTGTACTGTCAGATTCTCTGAATTTAATGTAATCTACTTTATAAAAAATAGCTAAATGAATTCAATTTAATCTACAGCTCTATTCTGTTCTGCATTATAAAACCACACTATTTATTAAATGTTCCCTTTTCAGTTTAGAAAATATGGAACATTGCAGAGATTTCTGTCGCACAATTTATGTGCGATGATGTCAGTTATCAACTGGATTTTGCCATTGACGAGTCACTAATTCCAGCTTCCAGTCTCAAAAAGATTAGAATGATTACTGTTTAGGCTTTTGTTCATCAACTTTTGCACATTCCTGACTGAACCACAGCTGCCTCAAGCAGGCCTTTATGGACCAAAACTTGAGTCTTTAATTTCCATAGTGGACAGGTTATCTGGTAGTTATCAATTCTGGTCAATGGAGGATATACAAGATGCACATCACGCTCTTCATCACAGAAGACAGGCAAAAAGCAAGACAAAAGCTATACCATTGCACAAATGCAGAGCTCCTTAAGGAGATATACATGCAGGTAGATTAGCACTGCAAAGAAAAAGACCTAGCAAGTCAGCCTGATAACCAGCCTCCTATAATATACAATATACGTAGAAAATGCTAGAAATAGTCAGCACATCAGGCAATACATGATGAAAAAGCGAATTAAGTTAATCATGGTCCAGATCTTCCAACAGGAAGACGGGCTTCACATCAGGACAACATAGAGGTCATTACACAGCTGATTCTGCAGGAAGTTGAAACTTCCAAGGGAAAATCAATCAACATCTGGACCTTCCAAAAAAGTTTCCAACTCTCAGTTAGAGTGAGAGCCATCTGACTTACTGAATAGTTATCCAGGAAACGATAGAGTATAATCTGCTGTAACTCCTCACTAAACATAAAAGAAACCCACTGACTGACCTATCGTAGGTACCATCTCCTGAATCCTCACTGACACCCTCCCTCCCCACTGATCCAACAGTTCCCCATGAATCTAATTATGCAGGCCTTGGACCTAATCTCTCCCTATCCCACCAACAGCTCCCACACAAGCAGACACCCCACAATGACAACCAACATCCCCCTGAACTTCACCCATTTATCTTCTATCTTACCCTTCCACCCGTCTCCCATCTGTACCCCTCACCCACCTAGCATTTTGCCATCTCACCTACCTTGCAGACACTGTCCCTCAGTAAACTGAGAATGTGGATTTAGGATCTTTAAAACTACCCCTGCTAAAGAGGGGCAGGGTTATAGCACAGTTCCATTCTGCTGCTGCTGCCAGCATGGATTCCTGGATTGGATTGCGCTGCTTTGGCTGGGAAGGCTCTTTGCCCAGATGTCTGGTAAGAAAATTCCTCTAAAACTAAGTAGACAACATTTTGTTTGATCTAGGTTGAAAATAAGGATTCTAACCGAGATCAGGAGATTCAGACCAATGTTTGAGTTCAAAACCCTTTGCCAGATCTGGAAAAAGTTTGACGTTCTATGTTCTAATTTTTTTTTCAAATGGTAACATCACAGACCTAAAATGGTCAGATGCACAGATTGAGATGAGCTTCACGAGACCCAGACCAAATAAATGAAACCATCTGCACTGAAATTTCCATTATTTAAAGACATCAAAACCAGCCACTGAGTCAGCACCAAGACATTTGTAAGTCCTATTTAATTCACATGTGAATCCTAACTTCACATATTAGGAGATGAAAGGCTCATGGGCAACTAAGGCAGCTTGGAAAAAACAGTGGCATTAGACTCAGGAATACATAGTGACCTTTATTTTGACAGGTCCTGTTAAGCAGACAATGGAACATGGGTTCACAACAGTGGAACATGGACAGCTTGCATTTTCTCTCCCCCCGCCCGGCTTTCTCATCATCTCAGAAAAAAATCCCTTTCGGGACAACAACCTCCATCAAAAATTCAAGATAGCTACATATTCTGCTCTTCCTTCAGATCTGATTCAACGATTACTTATCCTGGCCTCAATCCAACGATGAATGCCACTCCTCAGAAGATCCAGACCAATGACATCATCAGATACCTTTCCTGTCACCAACTGCACCAAGAAAGACAATATAATGGTGCCAGGTTTTTTTATAATCTGCTTTACAGCTATGTTCTTGGATGGACTCAAGGTCCTGACAAAGGACGGCATGTCTGGTCAGAACAAAAACAACCTCAATGTGAAAAGTTCAAACCTCATACAAAGTTCAAACAACATCATCCGAGTGAACCACGTGTGATGTCACCTGTTTTCTTTTAGCACCCAATCCATATTACAAGCAGCTGCTTGTTGATTGTTTTCCCAAGCCTCAGAAGGGGTCAGCCTTACAATCAGTTTGAAAAAGACAGATTTTGTATCACTTGCCCCAGGCCAGTCTCGGTAAACAAATGCACTCCATAATTCTATTCAGGAGTTCTGCTATCTTCAATACAACATGTTCATAGATCATAGCTCATAGAATCCCTACTGTGTGGAAACAGGACCTTCGGCCCAACAAGTCCACACCGACCCTGACAGCATCTCACCCAAATCCAACCCCCATAACCCACCTAATCTACACGTCCCTGAACACGATGGGCAATTTAGCATGGCCAATCCACCTAGCCTGCACATCTTTGGACTGTGGGAGGAAACCGGAGCAGCAGGAGGAAACACACAGACACAGGGAGAACGTGCAAACTCCACACAGACAGTCGCCCAAGGATGGAATCGAACCCGGGTCCTTGGTGCTTTGAGGCTGCAGTGCTAACCACTGAGCCACTGTGCCGCCCCTTAGTTGATGAAATCAACTGTCGCCAGGCAAAAGCAAGCTCAACATTCAGCAGACTCACCCACAGAAATCATGGAGTTGGGTTTAAAACAAATATCAAAATTGACCAGGCAGCAGTCATCACAACACTTCTTTACGAGGGATGGTCAATCCACTGTCATGTCATAAAGCAAGTTCTGAACGGTCACTGGGCTCGAATCGTTAACTCTGTTTTCTCTCCAAACATGTTGCCAGACCTGCTGAATTCCCCAATTTCTGTTTTTGTTTCTTTCAGATCTCCAGCATCTACAGTTCTTTCTTTTACATTAGATACATTCCACCTTCATGTTTAAGATCTATCAACAAAGTCAAGTAGCTGAACAAGCCCTAACTTTAAAGTTATTACATGATACCACATTGCAGATATAGCTCACAGATCAATAATATTTTTACAGACTACTTTTTTGTAGAGTAATAGAGTTTACAGCATGGAAAGAGGCCTTTCAGCCAAATCATGTCCCCATAAGTAATCAAACATCCATCTATTATAATCTCATTTTCTAGCACTAAGCCTATAACCTTCCACCCTTTGTTTATTGAGAATCTATGCTCTTCTGCCATAAAAAGTTTTAAACTCTGCTTCCACTGCCTTTTGAGAAAGAGGTGCAAAGACTCATGATCCTCTGTGGTGGAGAGAGAGAGAACAATCTTTGTCCTTTCCAGTGTTTGCTGTACAAAGCTGAGTCCTGCTCATGGTAAACCAAAAGAACTGCAGATGCTGTGAATCAGGAACAAAAACAGAAGTTGCTGGAAAAGTTCAGCAGGTCTGGCAACATCTGTGAAGCAAAAAAAGTCAGAGTTAACATTTCAGGTCCGGTGACCCTTCCGCAAATCCTTGTGAGGAAGGGTCACCGAATCTGAAAGGTTAACTCTGATTTTTTTCTTTTCAGATGCTGCCAGACCTGCTGAGTTTTTCCAGCAACTTCTATGTTTGTTCCTGTTCATGGCAGCCGGCCAGTACAAAGGCAGTAGTGTGGTAAAGACACAGAGAGAGACGGAACTGGCTATCCCTTGGAATACATGTGAAAGGTGACCCACATCTGATCATTAAACGGCAGCACATAGATGTGGCCAAGAAAGAAAATTGAACATAAATAAAGTGCAGTGTAAATCTGTATTAAAGTGACTATAAAGTAGGTATTTGTCATCCAGAACACAGTAAGTCAGAGGTTGCTTATTGCAATTGAACTTGAACCTTCTCCCTGCTCCACACGTCTGTCATTGTAATTTCTTTTTTAATTATTTGTTCATGGGGTGTCGATGTCACTGGTTGGGCCACATTTATTGCCCATCTCTAATTGCCCTTGAGAAGCTGGTGGTAAGCTGCCTTCATGAACCACTGCAATCCTTTGGGTGTAATATTGTAAGATATCATGACAAACAGAATTTCACTGTCATTGGAATTAAATGAGTAACACTTGACAAATCAACATCACATTCTTACCTCTTAGTTGCTGTGCCTCATCATTACCACATATGTGCAGTGCACGTATAGTTTCCTAAGAAACTGAGTAATTGTTAACATGTTTATTCAGCTTGAAACACATTTCTGTAATTATAATTAAATTATACTGATGCAAACCTAATTGATTTATAAATGTTCCTGCATTACAGCTAAGTAACAAACAATCTGCTTTGATTGAAAAGGTTAATAATTCCAGGTCTAAATAACTCTGGCTGAAAGCAGAAAATAATTAGATTGTGTATTTTCTGAATTTGTTTTTCAAGGTGCTGGGTGATTTCATACAGACGACATTAAGCCCATATACTTCGGCTTGGGATTTCATAAAAACGTCACCAAGTATCAGAACTTGCAACTGCAAAGGCAGCATTGGTAGGTTGCAGGTTCAATTTCTTCCCTTCACTCCCTAAATTTCCAATCAAAGCAAAGAGGGGAGTATCAAAAATAGGTAAATTATGGAATTATGACTGATTCCCTTGGGTGTCTCTGGCAGCTGAAAGAATACGGAAATTGCTGGCAACAGATGGCAACATGTGGTCCCAGCAGCAAGTGGACAGTGGTTTAGAAAAGTGGGCAAGAAAACAATTCAATTGATTATTCAATATATATTGCAGATCAATACGTTCTGGTACATTAACTCACTCCATTTTGGACCTTGCACCATCAAGGGCCAAATGTAGGCTTGGATTAGATTTCTCACAACTCAAGTCCCTGAGCTTTGGATTCACAAAGGAAGAAATTTTACTTTATTGAGATGAGCAAGCAGAAGTTTAAAGTGATCTTTCTTTAACACAACTTAAAACTCTTCACTGAGCTTTACTTTCATTTTGAGAAAAAAGCAACTCTAGTCATGATTCAAATATTTTTCCATGAGTGAGATACATCCAAATGTACCTTCCTACATTATGATCTCCATTATGATCACTTTCATAAAACGTAAGCTCTTTCTGTTAAAAAAGCAAAATACAGACAGCCACAAGGTGAGCACTCACAGAGTATGTCTGAATGCTTTTTGGTGCTGAGATCCCTAGAGCTCAAAAGAATCAGATGCACAGTAGTCACATCTCCCCAAGAAACAATAGAGTTCCCTTTAACTTGGCACTCTAATGAAAATGTTTACAAAACTGCAGCAACAGGCACTGCAAAGAAAAGCAGCTGCACAGTGACTTTTATTTTTATTGCAACTGTATCATACAAATTTCCCCCGAGGAAAACTCAATCCTGCAGAAACGTAAGTTATATTAGAGCACTGTCCCATTAAAGTCTCTTTCTACTTTTTGTCAGCCTTTTGTGTGGCAAATTGCAACAGACAAGAGCACTCCTTTGCATAATAACAGTACAATTTTAGACCTTACACTTGTTGTCCCAATTAGCTAAGAATGCGTTATTTAGTAACTACCTATAACCAACAAGCTCAGGGATGCTAAAATGCTGCTATTCTCACAATATGCAGTAACATTTTCTTATTTTGCATATAATAGAGATTTCATTGTTAAAGTCGCTTGAACAATGGTCACATTTCATTCTGTTGTAACTTACAGAGAGAGAAAAGAAGCTCTTAAAGGTGGAATAACTAAATATTTTCAAATACGTCTCCTTCACATGTCTGCTAGCTGTTGACACCATTCACCAGAAAAACGCCACTTGTGTGTATAGTTTTACCCAAACTAATACACAGTTAAGAGAAACAACAAATCACAACATCTCTGGAATAATATTCAAACGTTGCTGAAGTCTAACACTTCAACAAACAGTGAAACCACAATGTCCAAACAATTCTTGCAATTGAGACTCTTGGCTGAATATAAACAATAAGAAACTGATATTTGATATACTTAACCAATTTGAAATATAGAAATACCATATTTTTCATTTAAAAATTACACCTAACATGTTTCTTACTAATATATTTCTTTTTGAATTGCAAATTTTACATTAAGTGTTCAATTAATAAGGTTTTACATTTGCCCCGGTCTTGGCGTTTTGTTTTGTGATCCTTGTGCAGCTGGGGTAATTCTGCAACATCGGTGGAGAGCTATGCTTGCAGGGCGCAAAGGGCAAAATCAGTACAACAATCCTCTAACCTCATTGCAAGCATGGCTGCTAATAAGCGTATCTTCCCCACGGATACTGCGGATCATGGAATTACACATTGAACTTGAAAGAAAACATGGGCATGGGAATGTTAAGTACACACATCCTAGAATTGTGGACACTATTGTCAATCCAAAGTTCCAGTTGGATAGCTAAGTTTGAATCCTCATATCTCTGTGAATTTTTAGTCCAAAAAAGTAGAATTTACTGAACAGACTTATTAGTGGACATGGGTTAGATAAGTCGAGTAAAGGTTTTGACACAACATAGCAACACTCACCCATTCGTCCAGTATCTGTTGTGTGGCCTCATTGCCTCGAGCTCGATTTCTGCAGGCTAGGACAACATGGGCTCCATGCAAAGCTAAAGAGCGTGCAGTCTCAAAACCTACCAAGACAAACATCATTATTGCTTACATATGTGGTGGGTTGGGGGAAAATCCAGTTCTCAGACTTTCAACCGTCTCTGCTTGAATAAGCAACAACTTTAGAAGGTTTGTGTGCAGTTGCACAATCACAAGGCGCTGACTTACTTGAAGGCCCTACAGTGCAACTTAGCAGTCTGAGAACAATGTCAGGTAACTTTTACCAATAACAATGTCTATTTGCAAAAATGTTACCATACAATCTAACTGGGTAAGTTTATTTGAAAAACAGTGGGCATTTGTCAATTATTTCAAAATTAATGAGCATGATCACCTCCTACACGTACAACATTTGTCAGGAAATTAGTGCACATGCTACCCTTCCCACCTTTCATTCTGCTCATTTTGAATTTATGATTTTAATTTCCTTGATGTTGCAGCACTGGTTCCAATTTGCAAAGGGACTACAATACCCGAAGGGATAATACTAGACATGCAAACTCACCCACAAGTTATTATAAACTGTATAATAAATGAGATGTGATTCAGTACTATTTATTTCTATACTAGTGACTGCCAGCTGTGCAATCTTTCCAGATATCTTTTCAGTCATTTTATGGCAAATGGGAGCAAATTCCTGCCAAAAACGAGCCAACTCTCAAAGTAATAATTTGCTACAGTTTAAATGCAGTCTTCAGAAATTTTAGCAGAGGCTGCTTATTTTCAGTGTTTCACTCATATCTTCCCACTCCAATTGAAGTTGGGGAAAAATTGCTTTTCAGTACTTTGGAAGTCATCCCAAAGTTATTCAACATCAACCCAACATGCACAAATGTCTTTTAATGGTTCGGTTCAACCTGGGTTTATGTGGCACAGAATCAGAAAAAATGTCTTAGAATCCACCCAAGACATAAAAACCAGTGAAAGTGACATGGCTGTGATCCAGAACAATTCAATGGATATTTGATCCAGTTTTCCACTTAATGAGCCAATAATGGTCTGAGGTTAGCCTCTGGTTTCAGATTACCCTCCCAATTAATGGCCTTTTTTTTAAAAAAGTCCAACTATGAACCCCTGCTCAGACAATTCAAAGCATATAGAACAATGGGCCAACTACCTACATCCTTCTTCCTGGACAGGTTAATACAAAAAGCACACACAATCACACTGTTTGTTACAAACTGTGCTTCCCTCCACTTCAAATGTTACTTCACTGACCATGTCAGGTTCATTGCACACGTCAGTTGATCTGGGATTGAAACCATTGATATATAAATTATATATCTCTCATCACACCTTTACATATTGCATGCAAAGCATATTGATTATGTGCTCTGGATGCTCAACATTTATGGAAATATAATCTTGATGTCATCAATTGCAGTGCAAGAACAGTAAATACTGCCATCCAAGTACATTAAGTATTGTGCCTTCTTTATATTCCAACCAAAGAAATCTATTACACAAGGAAAAGTGTTGAACAATCAAATAACTAATTCACAGTTGGCACACAGAGTGGTTGGGAAGATTTTGGAAACAGAATATGACAATTTAAACACGTATGGCTGTTCAGAAGATTCTCTCTCAAAATAGTGAGCAAACATGCTGGATCTAGGCAAAGTTTCTTTTTATGACAATTTTAATAAAGTGGTTGAGTTCGGTAAAACTATTGGATACATGAACCCGCAGTAAACTGAAATATTATTAGACATCATGCATAAGGGTAGCATTGAGCAATACTGGAATGACTCCCCGTGATGTTTTGTGTGAATGACTGAAAAAAATTGGGGGTTGTTATTAATGCACAAGCACACTGAATGTGCATTCCACCTTTTCAAAACAATGGATGGAGAGGAAGATGATTTCTTCCGCAGGGACGATTTTGAAACCAAAATGACTAAATCTGATCCACAATGGGACCCATGCAATAAATGCTCTAGTCAAATAGAATCAAAGTTAATCTGATGAACTCTGCATCAGATATGAATGACAATGAATTTGACAATGTCTGAAAAATTTTAATTGTAATTAAAGATGACCTTGCAGAATGAATTAATTCAATAAACATGTTATATCAATTTAATTTCTATTATCAATGCTATGCTTTTTTTATTCATTTGTGGCATGTGGATTTTGCTGGCTGGTCATCATTTACTGCCCATCCCTGGTTGCCCTTGAGAAAGTAGTGATGAGCTTTCACAGTTCAAAATCGCATACTAGCCATACCTTTGCATAAAAGTTGACCATAGTTGTTAAGGTAGAATTAATTTATTCACAAAAAGGTGTCACAATGCTTTAACTGGAACTCAGTTTTCTTCCTCAAATTTCAAAATGGCGATCACCCATAACCAACAACAGTACTTCACAGATAATACACCACACATTTTTGCTAGGACTTCAAGACTTCAAAGATTAAACTATATGCAGCGACTTCTAGAATATTCAAGTGTAAAATTATAATTCTATTATTAATGCACAGTCAAGTATCAAACAGCTGTCCTCAAAAGAGAAAAGACCATTGTGCACAGTCTGTTTCTCTTGATCTGTCAGCAATATTACAATAGTATAAAGGCTTTGTGCATCATGTAATTTCAAATACCTTGGGTTTAAAACGCTGAACACTCTTTCCACTGAATATGAAATGATAGACCATTGGTATTCTGTCTGCATCAGACAGAGTAGCAACCAATAAGTTAGTTGATAAACACTGCAGAAAACAATCAATTCATTGTTGCATTTTTTTCTGGATGACTAACTCAATAATAAAACTATGATACAACAGAATGAAAAACAATTATTCTAAACTAGCAAATCTCCAAAGTTGGGCAACAGCAGATGACCTGTAAGCAGCATCAGCACAGAAAGAAATCAGCTGATTTTGACAAACGATCACTCCTCTACAACCAAGGTTCTTGTGATGAGAAACAAGTGTGTGGTATCATTAAACGTTGACAGCACTCTGATATCTTCAAAGGTTGACACGTTCAAGTTGTCAAACAACTGGAAGAAGTGCTCATAATTAAAATGCTCCTAACAAAGTTTTGTCACAAAGGCAACAATTTTGCTTTCCAGAATAACTCAAACAATTGAAACAGTGGACAAGTGAAATATTTATTTTATTATAAGGTACAATTGCAAGAATTATATGATCTTATTCATGGCATTTGGGCTGAAATCAAACATATTTCTGTACTTTCACTTCAACATTATACATACAAAGTTTCCTTTTAATTCATTTTCATGTGCAGAATGATCAATCCTAAATAATGGAGAAAAATCAAAAACTAAAATGAAAACCCTGAACCTCACAGCACATCGCTCCATCACCTCTGAGGAAGAAGCCACAGATCCTTCAGAAGAAGCACGAGCAAGGCTGCCTCCTGCACCCTCCATTAGCTCAAATACTGATACCTTGGAAGGTATTTTAGATAAATTAGAGTCAGCAGTAGAACTTCATAGAAGTACACAAGCCAGTGTACAGGCAACAGGTAGGCACTTGAAAAATTGACAAAGGTTGTGGGACTGCATAGGCGTTGTTTGCACTCTGCTGCCTCAGGCATATAAAGGGGTTGGCTGCTTCCATGGGCGGTTTGGCAGCTGTCATGGACAGCCAGGTCCAGCAGGCTTAGTGGGATGAGTTACTGTGAACTTACTCCAGGTACACCCTCTCGAGAAGCAGACTGCATGGTGCCAATAGGCACCCAGTCAGAGGAGAAATACAGGCCCTCTGGTCACAAAGCCCTCCCTGCTACAGACTCCCTGATCCAAACTTTCCTAAGCAACCAACTGACTGTGCTCAAGCTGATGACAGATACTACCCTTACGAGGATGCATACCAAACTAAAAATGTTAACTCTACTTCTCTTCATTGATGCTGCCAGACCTGCTGCGTTTCTCCAGCACTTGCAACGTGTCTGCCCCTTTGACTCATCACTGCTGGAAAATATAAACTGCTTGGCTTTGAATCTGTGCTAAAGGACAAGTCAATACAGATATAATGTGAGCATTTAAACTTTGGCTGAGGAAGCAAAGTACAAAAAGTCAAGACAATGCAAAGCAGGCAAGACAGATGTGGTGAGAAACAAAACAAGCAAGTAGCCCTCAGATACATTCTAGTCCAATCCTGGAGTTGGATGCCTGTCCCTGTGCACAAAGTGTCCTGGCAGCATTGCAACGAGAGGTGCAGGTGCTCTCCAAAGTGCAGAATTGAAGTGTCATGAGGGTGCAGTGAGGCTGGTACAAGTCTGATGCCCAGGTCCATAAAAGGGAGCATGCGTACTCACTGCCCATGAAATGTGCCCTCGAATGTTGGTGACTGCTGTCCAAGAAGGAGAACCTGAACAGCAAGCAGGAGTTGAAAGGCTACTGTTCTAATTTTCATGTTGGAAATTGTTAGCATCAGGTTCCTATCCAGCAGGTGGGAGAATGGATAATTACATTTTAATGGGGTGAAACTGGAAAATATTGAGATGTTAATACATGCTAACTAATGCAAGTAGGCCTCTCACCACACATTAGTGAGGATCTCATCGTGATGTTCAAAACTTAGTTGGAAAATGGGCCATCTAGAATCTCCTCATTTACCGTGGCACTCACACGGCTCATTGCTGTAAAGGATCCACCCACTGGATCTACCATTTGAACCACCAAAGTATTGTCTGAGTCCAATTCTCTCTTGTCAAACATAGTAATACATCCAATCCACTGATGTTAGTGTTCTGAATGCTAGAGGTTACCATAGAGCCCCAACCAGAACAGAAGAGGAGTCAGATCTAACTCGAAACCTTAACTCTGTTTCTTCCTCCACAGATGCTGCCGGACCTGCTGAGTTTCTGCTGTGTTCTGTGTTTATTTCAGATCTCCTGCAGCATTTTACTTTTGAGTGTGAAGTCCAGCCCAATGATATAATCAACAACTATATGGATGGATGGATTTGCATTGGCAATTTACACTGGCACTACAGTTAGTGTAAATGTTGTTTGATACGACCACAGTAAAACTGTCCAGGTTAGTCTCGTATCATTTTGGTCTCGGTTCAGTTTAGTTTTGGTGTTACAGACTTAACTTACACCAAAAATTTTGTATCGAAGCAAGGCAGGTCAGTCTTTTCTGCTGTACTGATCTTGTGCCACATGATTGCACTGGGATACTCAGTGGAAAACTGGGTTTCTAATTCAACTGACACTGATGGGATTAAAGTCTCCTGGCTGCTGTGCAAGTAGGACCAATGTGAACAAAGTACAGGTGTTTTCAAACTGAATGATCTTTGAATTTAGAGAAGCTTTTGAAATTTGTATTTATATAATGCTATCACAATTACCAGACATCTCCAAGCACAGCTTAATGAAACACTGTTGGAATACAGGAAACACAGGAGCCAATTCACACACTGCAAGTTCTTACCAACAAAGTTTTGGTAATTACCAGATAATATCTTTTGTGGTGCTGAAGGTGGGATAAACATTAATCAGGAAATTTGGGTAACTCCTTGCTCTTCTTGCAGATGGGTCCTCGGTGATGTCTTATCCAAAAGGTGACATCTTTAACAATGTGACACTCCCTCAGTACTGGAATGCATTGGCAACTTTTGATCTTTGGTAATCAAGCCCTGGAGTAGAATTTAAAGCCACTTATTTAAGATTCAGAAGCAAGGGTTTGCAGTTCAATAGCCAGCAACTACCTACATCATGAGCACCAATTTCAGTTATGATGTCACAGTTGAAGCCAAGCAAGGCAAACAAAGATAACAAAGGGATCCTACTCACCCATTTACCCTGAAAACAACTCTTTGGTCCTCCCCATCAATTCAGAAGGGTGCAATGCAAAACAGAACTTAGAAGTCAAAGCACGGAAAACTAAGTATAAAATTAAACACAAAAGTAGGACAACTGTAAACAAAGAGTATTTTATGCGCAGTGCTGTTGATTTCCTAATTCAATTCCAAATAGGACCTAAAGTAACAAAAATGGTCACAATTCAACAGCTACTTGTTTGAAAGGTTATAGGAAATTCTGTAGTCAAAATATTCTTGAGGCATTTCAGGTTGTTAGAAAATACATAATTCCAGTCATCCAGGATTTGAAAATACCTGCCAAACTAAGTTTGCTCTGTTAAAGACCCACCTGTTCTTTTAATCCACAGAAGAGTTAATATTGATATCCAAAGCTTTTGGTTTATGGCGGCAAAACATGCGCTAAAGAAATAGTTATTTGAAAAAAAAAACACCTTAGTCA
Organism: Rhincodon typus; assembly: GCF_021869965.1. Lineage (NCBI taxonomy): Eukaryota > Metazoa > Chordata > Chondrichthyes > Orectolobiformes > Rhincodontidae > Rhincodon > Rhincodon typus. The sequence goes on from NC_063346.1 coordinate 12,995,453, forward strand.
TAAATGATTTGGATGTCTTTTTAATAAAATGTCAGAGCATAATTAAGAAGTTGGGAGTCTTCTTAATTTACAAGCCCCCTTAAACCCCACCCTCAGGCCAATATAAAACCACCAAGACGCGTTAGGCACAATGAGCCAAAAAATAACATTTTGAATACAGTTGTGCAGAAATTGCCAGAAAACAGGTTGTACTGTTTGAAGATTGCAGGATATAAGATGTGCAAATGACATCCTATTTTCCACAAAGCAAATTATCGCGAAGACAAAATAACAAGATAAAACAAATAAATTTCCACCAATAATTCAGTAGGATGCATGCAACCCTAGCTGTCCATAACTTGCAACTTGACAAGGAAAGTTGCAGGTTCAATTCTTCACTCATTGAACTATCCCTAGCACCTCTGGTCAGGATCACCAGATTAGGGAAGGAAAGAACAGGTGGATTTCACAATTTAATCTTGGGGAAAAAAAGATATTTGAATATTTTTTGACCACTGGATCAACCTCTGATGTAACGGCTACCTACCGTTGGTGTTTAAAACCACAATATTCATCCACACCTGAAAAGACAGTGGAGAAAGAGAGAAGAAAAAGATGAAAAAGTATTCTGAGGAAGGGTCACCGGACCCAAAACGTTAACTGATTTTTTTTCTTCACAGATGCTGCCAAACCTTTGAGCTTTTCCAGCAACTTCTGTTTTTATTAGAGAAAAAGATGAGGTTTCTTGTGCTGCTGTCACTACTCCTATCCCCAACCTTTCATCATTTCAGAAAATAAGGATCCCAAGAAGAGAAAACCAGAGGTGGGGATGGGGAGCAGAAAGAGAAAGAAAAGGCAGGCTCTTTTAAAAAAAAAATCAGTGAAGATTAACAGAGTCATTTTTCCACCTTTGCTCATCCTATGTTGAGAAAAAACATAGAAGATACAAATGGAAATAAATAATTGAACCCAATCAGGCAATGTCCAATTTTACTCTCCAGCTGAACAAACTGTCACAGAATCACAGAATCCCCCCAGTGTGGAAACTGGCCAACCCTCTGAAGAGCATCCCACCCAGAGCCATCCCCCTACCCTTTCCCTGTAACCCTGCATTTCCCATAGCTAATCCACTTAACTTAAACATCCCTGTACACTATGGGCAATTTAGCACAGCCAATCCACCTCACCTGCACATTCTTGGACTGCGGGAGAGAGCCGGAGCACCCAGAGGAAACCCACGCAAACACGGGAACAATGTGCAAACTCCACACAGATGGTCACCCGAGGGTAAAATCAAACCCGGGTCCCTGGTGCTGTGCGGCAGCAGTGCTAACCACTGAGTCACCATGCCGCAGTCCTTATCACTTCCACCCATTTTACTCCGATATGCCTTCAACCCTTTTTCCTTCATAACCTATCCACTGTAACCTTAAATATTGTCATAATTTTTGCATTTAGTCTCTAACTCTGGAAGCAAAATTCACAATTTCACGGCTCTGAAAAATTCTGCCCTCTACCTGAAATCTCTCTCATGTGGGCAGCATTGTGGCTCAGTGGTTAGCACTGCTGCCTCACAGCGCCAGGGACCTGGCTTGATTCCAGCCTTGGGCAACAGTCTGTGTGAAGTTTGCACATTCTCCCCATGTCTGCGTGGGTTTCCTCCAGGTCCAAAGATGTGCCAATTTGGTGGATTAGGCATGGTAAATGCAGGGTTACAGGGACAGGGTGGGGGTGCTGGGATGCTCTTCAGAGAGTTAATGTGGCCTTGATGGGCTGAATGGGCTCTCTCCACACTGTAGTGATTTTACTTTAATGTGCTATCTGCTATGCTCCTGAACTCTCAAAACTACAGTAACAAATCTGCTTATATCCATCTTACCACATTGTTATGTAATTTTAAATACCCATCATCTTTTCCCGAAAACAAAGGGCCAGTCTCTCATATTTTCTACATACCTACTATTTTCTCAGACCAGACATCAACCCGGTGCATTGGTATTGCACCCTGTCCAAACCTTCATCGTCATTCCTAGAACAAAGCCTAATGTTGCACAGAATAGTCGAACTGAGATCCTATCGCGGTATTATGTCAGCTGATCATTGCCTCTTGGTTTTACATTCTATGCATGTGATTAATCCTAGAATTCAATTAGTTTTTTTCCCCTGACAGTTTCACAGACAGAACGAGTGTCCCCTTCACCACTCATAATCTACACATGTCTCCTATGATGCAATAGTTGCGTTCTTATGTGACATTGTGCTATAGAAAATTGCTGTGCCTATACAGCAGAAAGTTTGCATTATCCAAACAGCATCCACTATTCATCAACCTTGTTACAGCCAATTCACTTTAACGAAACACATTATAGCAGAACTATCTGTATGTCTTGTATTAAAAGGTGTGCTTTTTCTGACCCTCAATGTGCATACACCATTTAAATAAAACCAGCAAAAAGCTGTAGTGAGCCTAAATATAAAGATTAATTATTATAGCCATTTGCACTAACTTGAAGTGTGACACCCTACACTCGCCCAGATATAGATTGGGTACCGGTAAAGCACCATGCTACAAATTAAGGCTTACCTAGTCTCTGGTTTACAATCTGCATCTCCCACGTTGCAGGCCAGGTTTCTTGAAACAGGATTGAGGGTCTTGTCAAGGAAAGGATTCTCAGCAAGTTGCGAGTTTCCTGTAGTTAAAGTTCTAGGAGCTTGGATCTTGAGTAAACTTTAATCGGAACCTACTGAGGGAGTCCTTTACACTGTTGGGATCTCCACTTTCAAGCTTTGCCATTATTTACTTTAGTTGCTTGGATTCTTGCAGATAGTTTGACGACTTTGGTGGTCAGTTCGCAAACATCTTCGAGCTGATTTTAAAAGCAGACTTGTACAAGTTCAAAGTACTTTTCCAAATAAAAGGTCGCATGTACTTTGATCCCGAACATCCAATGTTGTTTATGAACATCCAAAGAGGTTCAGGCAGTGTCTTCGTTTTAAAATGACCCATTCAATTTGATAATACTCTTTTGGTTCAGTTTCAGGAAGAAGCATTGATTCTCATAAGTCTGAAATGGTCATTTTATTCCCTTTTGAGTGAGGGGAGCATCCACAGTAGAACTCAGGTGATCCTTGTGTAGCCATCTTTTCTAGCCTTTGGTGTCTAATTTTAATGTCGAAAAGTATTACTTGACAGTCCATAACACATTGAAGTATAAGAAATAGGAGCAGGACAAGGCCATTTTGCCCCTCAAGCCTACACCACCATGCAAAGAAATCATGGTTGATCTGCCCCAGACCTCAATTCCTCTTTTGTGCCAATTCCTCATAGCCCTCAAGTCCTTGATCTTTCAAAACTCTCTCTTCCTCCCCCTTAAATACATGCAGTCATGAAATATCTTTCCATCTCAGTTTCAAACAGGTGTCCCATTATTCTGTAACTATGCCTTCCAGTTTGAGATTCACCCACTATTGGAAACATCTCAACACCTATCATGGCCAGCCCAATCAGAATTGTGTGTTGTGACATCACTTCACACTATTCTCATGGATGAAAGCATAATTTGTTTCGTTATTCTTGACAATTCAACCCCTTCATTCCAGGAATCAGCCTATTGAATCTGTTTTGAACAGGTTCCAAAGCCGGTCTGTCTTTTTTTAAATATGGGGATCAAAACTGTACACAGTACTCCAGGTGCAGCCTCACCAACATCCTCTGCAGTTGTAACAGGAACTCCCTGTTTTTAAACACCAGCAACAAAGGCCAAAATTCTATTTGCATTCTTAATAACTTGCTACAGTGCAAGCTAGCTTTTTGTAGTCATGCACATATCCCTCTGTACTGCATTACTTTTTGGAGTGTCTCTCCATTTAAATAATAGTCTTTGCATCTCAGTACGACAGACAGTATTACCAACCTGAGGTACACTGAATCAAAAATCACCTTGAGGTCAGTGAAAATGAATTCCATTTCCTGGTTTTTTGGCCCAGACACCTGGAATGCTCACTTGCACACCAATGGTGATGAAAAAGATTAAACCCCTGCAACATGGTCTAGCTACAGTATTTTGGTGAGGATTTAGATTTGCCTCTTTAACGTCCAGCACAAACATTCACAGAATTGTGTTCTTGTCAGTTACAAGGTCAGTTTAGCAACAAATGCTCTTATGTCAAAAGTGTTGTGCAATTAAACAGCCAAAAGTATAAATAGCAATAACCTCCATGTAGAAATGGGCTTCATAAACAAGTAAAAACTTTTATTTTATTATTAACAAACCATGGGAGTGATAGTTAATCCTTTGAAGTAGTGTATGTTTTTGTTTGCAAACTTCTATTCTCATTTACTGGGTAGCCATTAATTGTGATTGCAGCACAAACTCAAATGTAGTACCGATTTAAATGATGGTTAAAATTACTTTTTTTTTGCACTCACTCAAAACAAGGCTGCCAGCATTTGGAATCCCTGACAAGAACTTTGGCTCCAGTGCAAAAGAACCATCTTTAAGCTGCAGACGTGACTCAACAGTCTAAATGAACGATGATGACAATAGAAAGGAGTTGTTAAACAAATTGATTAATTGAATTTGAAAATCTCTTCTAAAATGCTTTAGCAACTGTACTCTTCAGAAGAGAAATGGTACTGTTAGGATTGGGATCCCTATTTCCCAAAATCTCTCAAAAGTTGAACAGCAATAAATAGTATGAAACCAATCTAATAGGTCATTTGAAAAACACACTCAATCAGGAGCAGGAACAATGAATACTAGGTAGGTAGAAGTGAATTACCTGAGTGTAATCCACTGTCCAGTTTGGATAATATCTCTGGCTTACTATCTTTAAGCATGTCCTTACTATGATGAACGCAACAGCATGCAATCCTCTCCCAACATAAATTTTAAAGATCATGTGTCGGAGTCCACTTTTTTTTTGTTGAAGCCTGTAGATCACACAGGACCAACAGGAAATTAGAGCTCATCGACTACAGCTCCACTTTCAACACCATTATCCCCTCCACACTGATCTCAAAACTTCAAGACTTTGTTATTGGCCTCTGTCCTCTACAACTGGATCCTCAGCTTTCTTATCCAAAGGCCGCAACCAGCGAGGATAGACAACTGCACCTCCTCCACGACAACACTCAATACTGGAGCCCTGCAAGGATGCTTCCTCAGCCCCCTACTGTACTCCCTGTACACCCACGACTATGTTGCCAAATTCCAAACAGATGCCATCTACAAGTGAGCTGACAACACCACTTTGGTCGGAAGGATATCTAACAACGATGAATCAGAATACAGAAAGTAGATAGAGGGCTTGGTGACGTGGTGCAATGAGAACAACCTCTCTCTCAATGTCAGTAAGACTAAAGAACTGATCATTGACTTCAGAAAGAAAGGAGGAGAACATGCCCCCATCTGCATCAGTGGAGCTGAGGTTGAGAGGGTGAAATGCATCAAGTTCCTAGGAGTGACAATAACCAACCACCTGTCCTGGACTTCCCACATCGATGCAACAGTCAAGAAGGCACAACAATGCCTCTTCTTCCTCAGGCAGCCCAGGAAGTTTGGCATGTCCATAAAGTCCCTCACAAACTTCTACAGATGCACCATCGAAAGCATACTGTCCAGGTGCATAACGGCCTGGTATGGCAACTGCTCATGGCCGTAAGAAACTATAGAAGGTGGTGTGCACAGCCCCGACCACCATGGAGGCTAACCTTCCATCCATGGACACCATTTACACATCTCGTTGCCACAAAAAGGCTGCCAACATCATCAACAACCCATCGCACCCCAGTAATGATCTCCTATAACCTCTTCCGTCAGGCAGAAGATACAGAAGCTTGAACACACGCATCAACAGGTTCAGGAACAACTGATGAATGGACTAACTTCAAATAAAGCTGATCTTGCTAACGTTGATCTTCACTACTGCACGCCCTGTACGATGAAAACTGTATGCCTCAAAGTTTTTTTTCCACCCTACAAACTATATGTCCTTGCTTACTATGATCTACCTGTACTTGTTGTAAACAAAGCTTTTCACTGTACTCAGGTACATGTGACAATAAAATCAATCAAATCAAACGAACATGGTTAATTTCAGAAATAAGGAACTGGATCAATATCAGTTGAAGGAAGCAAGGATTAGAAAGGGATTAACAGAACTGCTGAGTAATTTTCGGAAAAGGAGAAGAATGCAATTGTCTTTATAGGAGGGGTTTGCAGGTGAGGATTACATAATATCCATGATTAAAATTTCAGGCATAGGTTATGGGTGGAGCAGAATGGCTTGGTCAAATGCCTTTTATCTTCAATATTCGCTTGATATCAGGTTAGTAATACAATGCACCATCGGAATATAGCCGAACAAAATAATGGATTCTTCCAGATTATGATTTACAAAGAAATTTACAACCCTCCATTTAATATAAAAAGGATAATTGAAGCATTTAAACTGCCTTTACTTGAATGCTTTGTCAGAGCTAAGTTTAGCTGAAACTCCTCCAATTTTCACCATGCTGCTAATGCAACTCAATTGGCTCAGAAACAAATGGAAAAGGTCAGCATATTGTGGCCCTTGGCTGATTTCTTTTTCAATAATTAGCCAAAGTGCTTAGCTGGTTAGTAAGACATTATTCCTAATGAAACCATGACTTTTTCCATTTTCAATTCACTCCAAAATATTCCCTAGAGTGAGAACATGAACAGTAAAAATACAAGTGACTTAGGTTTGGATTTAAATTTTTCAAATACAGTTTAACTGACATTATAAATGTTTTACCATCTGTACCTGGATAATAACCATGTTTCAAGTCATTGTTAAGAATTTAATGTAACTGCATAATTAAAAAACACCTGTACATTTAATGTCTATTTTAATATAGCTCTGAACTGATTATTTTAAAATATAATGCACATGAAACAAAGAATTGCAGTTAAATTATCAAACGAACTGAAGAGGTTCATAGTCACATAGGAAGAGGTATAGAACATGTAGCCCCCTTGAGCCTGCTCCACCATTCAATAAACTCAGAGCTACAATGTGGCCTAATGCCATTTTTGGTTATTCTTTATTAACTGTGCTTAACAAATATCTTACAGATCTTAGTTTTAAGATTAACATTTGATCGTGCATTAAATGCTATTTACAGAAGACAGCCCTGAAGTTATCATCCTTTGTTGGAAAATTTCCTAATTTCACTCCTAAAATGTTTGGCTCTAACTTTAAGAACATGCCCCTTGTCCTAGATTCCCCAACCAGCAGAAATTGCTTCTAACTACTCTATCTATACTCTATAATATCCCGAAGACTTCTACCAAAACAATCCTTAACCCTCTAAATTCAGGAAATGCAACCCTAGTTTCTGCTTAATCTCATCTCATAACTTAAGCTTGGGAGTCCAGATACCTTTCTGGCAAATTTACATTCCTTCCAAAGTCAATATATCATTTCCAAAGTGTGGCCCCAGAACTATTCACATTCTTCCAGGTGTGGTATATCCATGGCTCTGTACAGCCGATGCAAACTTGCCCCACTATATTCTCAACATCTAGATATGAAAGCTGGCAATCCAGGAGCATTTTGAATTGTTTTCTACACTTCTCATTACAATTTCAATGATCTATGTAGTTGTACCTCTAAGTTTCTTCGGACCAACACTGTTTCTAAGCTCTTACTAATTAGAAAGTACTTTGTTTGCATAAATTTTTTGAGAAGATTTGTATTTCGGGTTGTGGATGAGGATGTGGATATGGACGAGGTTATAGACAGCACAGTGAAACTGCTGGATCTGCACCTCACAACCCACTTCACCTTCAACGACCATATATTCAAACAAATCAACGGAACACCAATGGGATCCCCACTATCAGAGCTGATAGGAAAAGCCGTAATGCAAAGGTTAGAATTGTGCAAAGCAGAACAGGAGCACTTATACAGAGTTTTTAAAAGGAACGATACCCAAAAAGCACAATCGCTGTTACCTCCACGACAGACCACAGCAAGAGGACACACTAATCATTCTACTGTACATTAGAGACATATCAGAGATGACCACAAGACTACTCAGACCCCTAGGTATCAGGGTAGTCCACAAACCAACAACCACCCTGCGACAGCTACTGACGAACGTAAAAGATCCCATACCCACAACCAATAAAGCTAACGTAACATTAAAATACCATGCAAGGTCTGTGGGAAACAGTACATAGGCCAAACTGAAAGAAAACTGACAATAAGGATACACAAACACCAACTAGCCACCAAGAGACACGACCAATTCTCACTGGTCTCAAAACACACTGACAAAGAAGGACATGAATTCAACTGGGACAACACATCCATAATAGCATGAGTTAAACAGAGACATGCCAGGGAATTCCTGGAGGCCTGGCATTCCAACCAGAACTCCATCAACAAGCACATTGAATTCAACCCTGTGTACAAACCACAAGAACAAAACCAAAAGTAATGCCAACCACCCCAGCAAACCGAGGCATATAAATAACAAGCAGGACAGAACACCAACGCTTCACCGGAGGTGCACTGACAATGTTACCTAGCAGGGTGACGAAACATCTGCAACTAAACACATCGGCTCGGCGAGCAAGTCTACAACCTCATGTTGTTTGTATGTTGGGCTGGGATGGTGGCTCAGTGGTTAGCACTGGTGCCTGACAGCTCAAGGGACCTGGGTTCTATTCTACCCTTGGGTGACTGTCCATGTGGAGTTTGTACATTCTCCATGTCTGCGTGGGTCCCCTCCAGGTGCTCCAGTTCTTCCCACAGTCCAAAGACATAAGAACATAAGAACTAGGAGCAGAAGTAGGCCATCCGGCCCCTCGAGCCTGCCCCGCCATGTAATAAGATCATGGCTGATCTTTTTGAGACTCAGCTCCACTTACCTGCCCACTCCCCATAACCCTTAATTCCTTTACTGTTGAAAAATTTATCGAGCCTTGCCTTAAAAACATTCAGTGTGGTAGCTTCAACTGCTTCACTGGGCAGGGAGTTCCACAGATTCACAATCTTTTGGGTAAAGAAGCTCCTCCTGACCTCAGTCCTACATCTGCTTCCCTTTATTTTGAGGCGATGCCCTCTAGTCCTAGTTTCACCTGCAAGCGGAAATAACCTCCCTGCCTCCACTTTATCTATTCCCTTCATAATCTTATATGTTTCTATAAGATCTCCCCTCCTTCTTCTGAATTCCAACGAGTATAATCCCAGTCTACTCAGTCTATCCTCATAATCCAACCCTCTCAACTCTGGAATCAACCGAGTGAATCTCCTCTGCACCCCCTCCAGTGCTAGTATATCTCTTCTCAAGTAAGGAGACCAAAACTGCACACAGTACTCCAGGTGTGGCCTCACCAGGACCCTATACAGCTGCAGCATAGCCTCCCTGTTTTTAAACTCCATCCCTCGAGTAATGGCAGACAAAATTCCATTTGCCTTTTTAATCACCTGCTGCACCTGCAATCCCATCTTTAGCGATTCATGCACAAGGACACCCAAGTCCCTCTGCACAGCGGCGCGCTGCAATTTTTTACCATTTAAAACATAGTCCATTTTCTAGTATTCCTACCAAAATGGATGACCTCACACTTATCAACATTGTACTCCATCTGCCAGACCTTTGCCCACTCACTTCGACTATCTATATCCCTCTGCAGACTTTCAATGTCTTCTGCACACTTTGCTCTACCACTCACCTTAGTGTCATCTGCAAATTTTGACACACCACACTTAGTCCCCAACTCCAAATCATCTACGTAAATTGTAAACAATTGAGGTCCCAACACCGATCCCTGAGGCACACCACTAGCCACTGACCGCCAACCAGAAAAACACCCATTTACCCCTACTCTTTGCTTTCTACTGGTCAACCAATCCTCTATCCATGCCAATACATTACCTGTAATACCGTGCAACTTTATCTTATGTAGCAGCCTTTGGTGTGGCACCTTGTCAAATGCCTTCTGGAAATCCAGATACACCACATCCACATGTTCCCCGTTATCTACCATGCAAGTAATGTCCTCAAAGAATTCCACCAAATTAGTTAAACATGACCGACCCTTCATGAACCCATGCTGGGTGTTCCCAATGGGACAATTTATATCCAGATGTCTTGCTATTTCTTCCTTAATGATAGATTCAAGCATTTTCCCCACTACCGAAGTTAAGCTAACTGGCCTATAGTTACCTGCTTTTTGTCTACTTCCTTTTTTAAACAGTGGCGTCACATTGGCTGTTTTCCAATCTGCGGGAACCACCCCAGAGTCCAGTGAGTTTTGGTAAATAATTACTAGTGCATTTGCTATTTGCCCCATCACCTCTTTTAGTACCCTGGGATGCATTTCATCAGGGCCAGGAGACTTGTCTACCTTTAGCCCCATTACCTTGCCCAGCACTGCCTCCTTAGTGATAATGATAGTTTCGAGGTCCTCACATGCTATAACCTTCTTGCCATTAGTTTTCGGCATGTTATTTGTGTCTTCCACTGTAAAGACCGACACGAAATAACCGTTTAATGTCTCGGTTATTTCCTCATTCCCAGTTATTAAATCAGAGGATGAGAAGGCCAAAGGACCAATGTTTACCTTCACCACCCTTTTACAATTTACATATTTATAGAAACTTTTGCTGCCTGTTTTTATATTCTGAGCTAGTTTACTCTCAATCTATCTTACTTTTCTTTATAACTTTTTTTGTGGCTTTCTGTTGGCCTTTAAAGATTTCCCAGTCTACTAGTTTCCCACTACTCTTTGCTTTTTTGTATGTGTTTTTTTTCAATCTGATACTTTCCTTTATTTTCTTAGACATCCATGGCTGGCTCTCTCTTTTCCTACAGTTCTTCCTTATCACTGGAATATACTTCTGCTGAGCACTGTGAAAAATTGTTTTCAAAGTCCTCCGCTGTTCCTCAATTGACCCACCATAAAGTTTTTGCTCCCATTCTACCTTAGCTAACTCCTTCCTCATTCCTTCATAGTCTCCTTTGTTTCAGCACAGGACATAGGTACTGGATTTAACCTTCTCACGCTCGATCTGTATTTTAAATTCGACCATACTGTGATCGCTCCTTCCAAGAGGATCCCTAACTGTGAGATCATTAATTATTCCTGTCTCATTACACAGGACTAGATCTCGGATAGCTTGCTCCCTCGTTGGTTCCATTACATATTGTTCAAGACATGCAGGCTAGGTGGATTAACCATGGGAAACGTGGAGTTACAGGGATAGGGGGAGTGGGATGCTCTTTGGAAGGTGTAGATTCACTGGGCTGAATGGCCTGCTTCCATGCTGTAGGGATTCTGTGACGTTTATCGTCCAAAATGAATGGTCTCACAATTACCTATATTGAAATCCATTTGCTAGAGATTTCCCTATTCACTTCATCTATTTTTTATAAATAGATATACTTCCATCTACACCACCTACCATGTTGCCTTTTGCTTCTTTGCTGTAGTTGTAATTGGATCAATGTCCATAATCCACCAACATTTATGTGTGTAGTGTTGGCTAAACCAGGCGTTTAGGTGAGATGAGAGTTCTGATGATCATAACTTTGAAATGAAAATAATCTAAAGGATCAGCCTTGAAGATTTCAAGTGATGAGACTATGACTATTTCCTTTGGCAGCTTGCTCCATTCTGGGTTGTCCTTGGGAAGAAAGAATGTTCACACACCGTCTCTGTAGTTTGTGTGGATAGCTACTTTGTGTTTTTTGTTATTGCCAGAGGACAGCAGGTACTCGTTTCTGCCAATTCCTAGCAGTCCATTTCATATTTTGTGCAACGTGTTCCATCTATTTTTTTTCCATCTTTTGCTGTGGAGATCCTCATTCCAAATCAACAATCAAGGACAGGACACTGATGCATGCAGCACATTTTGGATTGCTTCAATCTAATTTATAAAATATCTCTCACCATATAAGAATTCCACACTCAGCCTGCATACTCCAGGATGGGATGACCAAATGTTTGTCAGCTATAACTATATTGTTGCTGCATTGCCAAAGATTTCTCTTCAGAATCCAAGAGCCTTGTTTGTTTTGGACATTATCTGCTAACCGTGGAAACCCCATGGAAGATAGTTTCTAAGCTGAACATGGTCGAACATGGAACTTGAAACTGCCTCTTTGAATGCATGGGACACAGCATTTATTGGCACTGAATCTTGGAGTCATCAAAAACTTTTTTTTTTAATTCACTCATGGGACGTAGGCATTGCCGTTTGGGCCAGCATTTATTGGCAAACCTTAGTTGTCCTTGAGGTGATGGTGGTGAGCTGCCTTCTTGAATCCCTGCAGGCCATAATTTGAAAGTATAGAAAGCCACAATTCAAAGTGTTAATAAAAGCAGCAAATGGCTGCGGTTCCAGCACAGATCCTTGCAGGACACCACTGGCCACATCCTCTCGATTACAGTACATGATCATCATCCCTAGTTCCTGTACAGTAACTTGCATTCAATTCGATGAGCTTCAACTTTAGCCAACAAATTCGAGCAATAACACCAAATTCTGGAAGTCCATATAAATAACATTCATAGAGGTTCAGTTTAAAGTCCAATATTACAGAGAATTAACAAAACGTTAACCTGGATGAGTCAAACATGGGTAGCCTAAAGCACTTCACCTGTTTTTAAAGCATTGTCATAATGTTACGTCAAATTTGTGCACAGCAAGATGCTACAAATGATAAAATTAAATTAACAATCTATTCTTCAGTTGGTGCCTTACACAACAGAGGGGAGAGCATCACTTTCACTCAGTACTACACTGAAGTGTCAGCCTAGATCACATGCTTAAGTCTTGAATTGCATTTGAATCATTATACCTAATTCACCTTGATTTGGGTGTTACAGGTTCATAACTCTTGAACCATATTATAGGTATCCTTCAATGAATGCACTTATAAAGTACGTCTTTACTCATTTATGTGATTTAGAACATGAAAGGTACAGAAACATTAATTTTAAAACAATAGGTTAGCTCCTTTCAGACCTTGTTCAAAATATCAAAATTAAGCTAAGCTACAGATTTAATTCTTCTAATTTCGAATGAATGAATATTCACAGTACTTTATACAGAAACATTCATAACCAACAAAGACCATTTGGTCCTTCTAGTAATTCCCAGAAATCAATAGAAGAATCCACATCTTCACTTCCTAGAAGGACATTGACCTCAAATACCTTCATGTGCAGTACTCAAAATCTGACCACTTGATGGACATTATGCTGGGAAGAGTACTTCCAAAGTTTTGTTCATTGTCCCTGAAGCGTAATACCTTAAAGTCCAATGATGCATCAGTTTGTTGAAGTGCAGAACTAGGTAGAAATTTCCACGATTTTAAGGTCTCACGTTTTTGAAACAGAATTAAGAAGCATGATTTGATTCTTCACTGCAAGATTCTAAATTTAAAAGTATCAGAAACACCTGGCAAATGTGGTAATTCTCCCGAAATCTTCACAATGCAGTTCTCACCACTGAGTCTGTGTAGTTACTCAACATTTCCAGTGTGAAAACTTCAACAGCACACTTAGCGCTTTCAAGTTTTCCTACACAACTTATAAACTTAAATATATGCTTTAACTAATTGATAAACTTCAGTGACAATGCTGAGAGCTGCCTTGCAGGTGAATTAGCTTTTTGGAATAGTGAACGAAGTTGGGAGATAAACAATAAATAACTGGCTAGCTCTGAATTTAAAATTAATTTTCAATCTGCACATAACACACTCGTGACTGGAATGTATAAACATGTATGGTCGCAAACGTATTTTTCTCATTACCTACTAATTACATTAAATAAGAAACAGAGATTGAAATAATGAATACTTATCTTGCAGTGTACAATTCCCATCAAGTCAATTGGGCGCAAAAGCCATTTTAGTCTTTTTTGCAAAAAAAAAAACTAGCAGTTTATATTTTCAACAGTTATTGGAATTTGGAATATATCATGGTGTTTATTGAAGCGCAGCATCAATTCAACCTCCTGCTTAGTTCATGCAAGTTCACAAACAATTTAGCGCCAAAGGATATAATATGGTTCATCCTGCCTGTAGTGGGGTCTGGATTCACTGCAAACTACCTACTGGAGGTCTATTTGTTTTGCTTTCCATCTAAATACTTTAATGTGTATAGGGATATATATATTATATATATGTGTGTGTATATAATTTGGGTCATGTTGAGATTAAAAGGGAGGTGGTATTGGGGGTCTTGAAAAACATTAAGGTAGACAAGTCCCCCAGATTAGTAAGAGAGGCAAGGGAGGACATTGCTGGGGTCTTGAGAGAAATCTTTGATTCCTCACTGGGGAGGTCCCAGAGGATTGGAGAATAGCCAACGTTGTTTCTTTATTTAAGAAGGGTGGCAGGGATAATCCAGCTAATTACAGGCCGGTGAGCCTTACGTCAGTGGTAGGGAAATTATTGGAGAGGATTCACTCCTACTTGGAAATAAGTGGGTGTATTAGCAAGAGGCAACATGGTTTTGTGAAGGGGAGGTCGTGTCTCGCTAACTTGATTGAGTTTTTTGAGGAAGTGACGAAGATGATCAATGAGGGTAGGGCAGTAGATGTTGTCTACATAGACTTCAGTAAGGCCTTTGACAAGGTTCCTCATGGCAGACTGATACACAAGGTAAAGTCACACAGGGTCAGAGGTGAGTTGCAAGATGGATAAAAACTGACTTGGTCATGGAAGACAGAAGGTAGCAGTGGAAGGGTGCGTTTCTGAATGGAGGGCTGTGACTAGTGGCGTTCCTCAGGGATCAGTGCTGGGACCTTTGCTATTTGTATATGTAGATATATCTAAATGATTTGGAGGAAAATGTAACTGGTTTGATTAGTAAGTTTGTGGTTGGCACAAAGATTGATGGAATTGCGGATTGCGATGAGGACCGTCAGAGGATATAGATTGGTTGGTGACCTGGGCAAAGGAGATGGCAAATGGAGTTTAATCCAGAAAAATGTGAGGTAATACATTTTGGAAGGTCTAATCCAGATGGAAAATATACAGTAAATGGCAGAACCCTTAAGTGTACTGATAGGCAGAGGAATCTGGGCGTACAGGTACAAAGGTCATTGAAAGTGCCAACGCAGGTGGAAAAGGTAGTCAACAAGGCATACGGCATAACAAGGTGTAGAGCTGGATGAACTCAGCAGGCCAAGCAGCATCA
>NC_063346.1:13011019-13055313 GCF_021869965.1 Rhincodon typus
TGATGCTGCTTGGCCTGCTGAGTTCATCCAGCTCTACACCTTGTTATCCCAGATTCTCCAGCATCTGCAGATCCTACTATCTCTAAAGCATACAGCATGCTTGCCTTCATTAGCCAGGGCAGTGAGTTTAAAAATTGGCAGGTAATGTTGCAGTTGTATAGAACCTTAGTTAAGCCGCATTTGGAATATTGTGTTCAATTCTGGTCGCCATACTACCAAAAGGATGTGGTTGCTTCAGAGAGGGTACAGAAAAGATTTACCAGAATGTTGCCTGGTATGGAGGGCATTAGCTATGAGAAGAGGTTGGAGAAACTTGGTTGTTTTTACAGGAACGACAAAGGTTGAGAAGCGACCTGATAGAGGTCAACAAGATTACGAAGGGCATGGACACAGTGGATAGTCAGAAGCATTTTCCCAGGGTACAATAATAAAGAAGTATTATCCATCGCAGAGTGTGGAAAATGTTCACTACATTTACAGGGTTGTCTTCTGGAGAGAGGCTGAATAAATTCTGCATTCTCTCGAGACTAAAGGACCAAGAAGCAATCTCACTGAAACAGAAGATTCTGAAGGGGCTTGATAGGATGGACACAGAGGCAGTTTCCCCTGGCTCCAGACTCTAGATCATGGGAGTGCAGTCTCAGGATAAGGGGCTGATCATTTAGGTCTCAAATAAAGGGAAATTATCCACATGTAGGGTTGAGAATCTTTGCAAATCTCTACTCCAAAGGATTAGTGATGCTCCATCATTGAATATACTTAGGGCTAGGATAGGCAGGTTTTTGGTCTTTAAAACAATTGAGGGATATGGGGAGTGGGCAGGAAAATGGATTTAAAGATTAAGTCAGCCTTTATTAAGGCTAGGAGAACTATATGGTTTATGTTTCTACTTTTTGATCATTCTCAGAAGTCCCCAAGGCACTTGCAATAAGTTTCACAAAGGTGCTCCACCCAAACAAACTCCGAGTTGGGGCTGCAGCTACTTTTTTCTTTCAGCACTGGCCACAGGCTTTATGGTTCATGTTGTACACTGCTCATACTAAGTCAGTTTCACTTTGTGCACTGACCTTCTCCAAACTGGCAAGCTGCACACACGGATAAGTATCATTGACAAATCTATTCCATGTTTAAAAAGCTTCCTACTTGCCTTTCAATTTATCACAATTGGCTTTCTGCCAAACTCTCATGCCAGTCCTAGCATTGCCCTGAGGCTTACCATCGCCAATGAACGGAATTGGGCCAGCCATATAAATACAAAAACAGGTCAGAGACTAGGAATTCTGCAGCAAGTAACTCAATTCTTTACTCCCAAAAGTCTGTCCACCATCTGCAAAACAGAAGTCAGAAGTATGATGAAATACTCACCACTTGCCTGGATGGGTGTGAACATTTGTACCTCCAACAATAATGCACAGTGGCAGCTGTATGTATCATCTAGAAGATGCACTGCAGCTACTCACCTGTAAGTTCCTCTCCAAGCCCCACACCATCCTGACTTGGGGCTCTATCACTTTTCCTCCACTGTTCCTAGGTCAAAATCCAGAAACTCCCATCCCAACAGCACTGAGAGATTACCTAACTCATTCTCCCAAGGGCTGCAGTGGCTCAAGAAGACAGCTCAACACTACCTTCTCAAAGGCAATAAGGGATGAGCAAAGCCTAGCCAGCAAAGCCAACATCCTGAGAATGGCTTTTTAAAAAATGCCAGAGGCTGACTGGATCCTGACCTGACACCCTTTTCTGTGACTTTCTCACCACTAGCCACAACAGCATCAGAAAATTGTGCTCTTTTACATGCAAAATATAATGGAGAATTGCATATTAAGAAGCCGGCCAGTTCTCAAGTTTATAGCTTGAAAACGGACAACACAAGCCTGTGAAACTTGGGCACGTCAATTCAAGGTCATTTCATATAGCTGGTTGATGTTTTAACCAAATGAACAAGGGTGAAAAGAAAGTCATCACATATCCTAATGAACACACTAAAGTTTCTCAATCGCAGTTATCACTTGCCACTGACTGTAGCATTCAGTTCACAATTCTGTTACTTACAAAAAGCTAACTGAGATGAAAACGTGACTGCTTCTGTGTACTACTGTGACACTTTTTTTGGAGCTCATGGATTAAGATTAAACTGTCCTATCACAGAATATAACGGGGGAAGCTCAGGTAGTAGTTAAGTGAACTAAATGGCTAAGACCAACAAACTTGATTACAGCGAGGTAACAAGCAAAGCACAGAGCAAAGCAGGGAAATACCGGTACACAATTGCTCCACAAACATCTGGAGGTGAAGGAATAAAGGGAAGCAAGCACTTTTTTTTAGATCTCCAAGCTAAGCAAAATGAGCACATATTTGACATCTCTGCCAGTTTGGATTAGTTTGGACTGTTCATAGGGGTCCCACGTCAATTACAGATACCCATTATGCGATCTCGCCACAGCAACCTGAGCTAACTGCCCTCCAATTTACCCCACCCCTTTGTCTGGGGTGGGGGTGTGTGGGGGAAGGTTACTTATGAAACTGTCATATCAACTTTACACAAAATACCTCACCACAATGCATTAAGAGCACAGGTTATGCTAGATTTATTCACTGTGAATTCTGTAAACATTCTGTCAGTTTACACAATGTATCTTTTTCCAGACATCTGGAAAAGTAATTCTCTATTGCATATTTCCACTGATGGATATTAAATTTAAAGTTAAGTTTAAAAAAAGTATTTTACTTACCTACTTTAAAACAATTCATCATTAATTGCTGCTGCAGGACAACATACACAAATCAAATGAAAAACACATTATTTATTGGATGACCCACTTGGGACATTCTTTGCCATCTACAAGTTAGTTTGTTTTTATTTGCAAATATTTGTTCAAAGTCATGGGATAGAGTAATAGGCTTTTTAGACAAAGTAGAGTTTGGCTGCCAAAATAAGGGGGTGACAGAGGGGGAATATCACTGGACTTGTATTTCAGAGGCCCAGGTTAATGCTCTGGGTATATGGGCTCAAACCGGAATTCATTCAATTAATAAAACAAACCAGTGATGAAACCAGAAATGAAACTATCATTTATTGTTAGACACCCCAGCTGTTTCACTAATGTCCTTTGGTGAAGGAAATCTGTCATCTTTACCAGATCTGGCCTGATCAAACTCTAGACTTGCCCCAGCAAGCCAACTGGGAATGCAAGACAATTTGGAGTGGGCCTTGCCATTGATATGCATGCCCCATGAAATAATGTATTTTTTCAAAAAGTCCATTCTTTAAAAATGTTGCTGTATGTTCAAAAGGACGACGAATTAAGAATTCAGTGTACTACTGAAGGAGCGCTGCACGGTTTAGAGTACCAACTTTTGCAACAGACTTTAAACTGAACCTCGCCTACCTTCTCAGGGAATTAAGGGTCCACATTATGACCACTAAGAAAAGCAAGGCATGCTCCTAAGTGCCCGTCAGCAATTATCATTAATCAACGTAACTTTAAAAAAAACTGACAATTCTCAATTGATTATTTGTTGGAGCTCTCTAAGTACAATTTGGCAGCTGAATCGCCTACATTATAAACAGTTAAAACACGAAGTAAGTCATGGTAATTTGGTGGTGGGAAAGCCGTTTGATTGTGTGGCACACCTCCAAATTAAAAACACACTAAGTACACGTGATTGACTGTACAGCAGTTTAGGATATCCTGAATTAGTGAATAGCAATATTTACACACATTCATTAATATATGCATATCTACTATACAAAATATTTATATCTTCAAAGATCAAACATATATGAAAGAAAATTAGAAAATGGCTGAAAAAAGAAATAGACTTTCAAAGCTGGAAACTTCATACATTTGTAAGGACGGACCTGTACTCTGCAAGTACTTGTATGTCACTAGTTAAAAATTCAAAAATGCAAATAAAATTAAAATAAACACTTTGCATAACACACATATCACAACCCTATATGAAATTTCGCTTCTTTCAAAGATGGATTCTGTTCCTTCCACCTTGGTTATGTCAAACAATTTAGTCACACATTTAGATTTTTGAAAACATTATACATATTTTTTTTTTCTTATACTTTCAGTGACTTGAAAATTGAACAGAATGTGCTGCTTATCATTTGCATGCAGGCTCAATTGAACAGGAATATCTCCGACAGATTTCAACACTTCCAACCCAAGCACATTTCATGACAATAGTTACATGTCCAAAAAAAAACACATCTGGTTGCATAAGCAGAAAAGCAGGTCAGCGATGAAAAATGTTGGTTTATTTTGACACGTATGTCCAGAACACAGGCACGGACCTCTAAACTACCTACATAACAATTTAAATCCAAAGCAGACATCTATGTCAAAAAAATTTATTCTGTAAACTGTCTGCAACAAACGATCATAAACCACAGCAAAAAAAATTACTCCATCTGACTGTAAATATTTAAGCCTATTGGATGTTTGGTAACCTGACTAAGACTTAACCCACGCTCTTGCTGATAACTTAACTCACACATATAAATCACATCATATCTAGATACTTCAGCAAGTAAGTGTAAACGGAGCAACATTGGTGAACATCAGTAAAAACTGTTTCAAAAGACTACTTTGGCTCAGGATACTACGTGGACCTCAAAGCAAAGGCACAAAAATAAAGCATTTCACTTGCAAAACTAATTAATGCAACCTTGATGTATGAAGTCTATTCAGTGTACAACAGTGGAAGCTGTATTCCCTAGCTTCCCATGATGGACAGGTTTATTCTAAGAAATGTTTGTTTTAGTATATGCCAGTAAAGATCAAGTACCAGAACAGTTACATTATTGATCTGACACCACTGTAAAACTGTGTAGCAGCATATGTTTAGGAGCTGACTGTGCAAGACATGCCAACAATGCATATGGACAGAAGTAATACAGGGCTTCAGACTTGTGAAGTGAAAGTGAATTAAGGACAATCTTTGTGAACAGGGTCAGGTATCAAGTTTTTGAAAGATTCACTATTTGTAATTATCTGATGACAGTATGAACTATACCAGCCAGTTAATTAGGGTGGCACTGTGGTTAGCACTGCTGCCTCACAGCACCATGGGCCCAATCTGATTAGTAAATTTGCCGATGATGCAAAGGTTGGTTGAATTGCGGATAGCGATGAGGACCGTCAAAGGATACAGCAGGATATAGATTGGTTGGTGACTTGGGCAGAGAGATGGCAGATGGACTTTAATCCAGAAAAATGTGAGGTAATGCATTTTGGAAGATCTAATCTAGATGGCAAATACACAGTAAATGGCAGAACCCTTGAGAGTACCGATAGGCAGAGGGGTCTGGGTGTACAGGTACACAGGTCACTGAAAGTGGCAACGCAGGTGGAAAAGGTAGTCAACAAGACATATGGCATGCTTGCCTTCATCGGCCAGGGCACTGAGTTTAAAAATTGGCAGGTAATGTTGTAGTTGTATAAAACCTTAGTTTAGACCAAATTTGGAATATTGTTCAATTCTGGTCGCCACACTACCAGAAGGATGTGATGGCTTTGGAGAGGGTACAGAAAAGATTTACCAGGATGTTGCCTGGTATGGAGGGCATTAGCTATGAGGAAAGGTTGGAGAAACTCGGGTTGCTCTCACTGGAACAATGGAGGTTGAGGGCCGACCTGATAGAGGTCTACATGATTACGGAGGGCATGGACAGATTGGATAGTCAGAAGCTTTTTCCCAGGGTGGAAGTGTCAGTTATCAGGAGCCATGGGTTTAAAGGTGTGAGGGGTAAGGTTTAAAGGTGATGTACGAGGCAAGTTTTTTTTTTTTTTTTTAACAGAGGGTGGTAGGTGCCTAGAACTCGCTGCCGGGAGAGGTAGTGGTAGCAGATACGTTAGTGAGTTTTAAGGAGTCTTGAGTCTTGGCAAATACATGAATAGGATGAGAACAGAGGGATACGGTCCCCGGAAGGGTAGAGTGTTTTAGTTGTGATGGGCAGCATGTCAGTGCAGGCTTGGAGGGCCGAAGGGCCCGTTCCTGTGCTGTAATCGTCTTTGTTCTTTATTTCGAAGCAAGACAGAGCGAGGGAGCGAGTGCGTACAGGTGTGTTGCAATGAATTTTTCTATGCCTTGAAATATTCACCTTTCCTCAAGTACATTCGAATATTTCCAAACTGGCATTCCTACTGCTATAATGATATCACGGGATTTCATTAAATATATCCGCACAAGACAAATAAATAAATAAACAACAAAACAACTCAATAAGACAGCAGAGATTTCCTATCTCCATTGTCATTTGTACTGATTGCTTTGTCTTCCATTACTGCAAGCCGTCAAATAAATACTTTCCAAACAAAAGCAAACAGCAGACACTACAGTATATCTCCCAAATTAGTATTGGAGCTCCTACAGAATATCACATCAGTTACCAGAGGAAAAAGGCAAAGTATAACCAAGGAGAGACTGAAAAAGGTGCATTGGCCTGGATTTGCAGCTATGATAACAGAAAAACTGTCAGCATTTGCCATGATTACTGTGAAACTGAAGGCAATATCTGGTGTCTGTACATGCAGTTAAATGCAAAAATTCAGAAGTAGCTATCAGCAGTCCCTCACTCCTTCACAGGTTGTGCTTTCATTAAAGAAGTTGCTGGTCAATGAAATTCCATTTTTTAATACTATCATTGTGACTTCATAAACTCATGAAAGGTTGCCCCTCATTAAATGAGCTATAGCTGTTTTTATTCACAGCGAAGTCATTATTACTTTAGAACAACCTCTCTGACCCTGAAAAATTCATTTCACTTTTATGGAATGTATACTTTTTCCATTCCATTGTAGAAATTGGACGCATTATTAAAACTATACTCAAAGTTTATAACTCAGCTTCTAGTCTTCACCCTATCTGCGCTCCCCAATCTTTAATTGGCTTTGAGTAAAAATTATATTAAAAAAGTGAATAATCAAACCTGCCTATTACTTGTTGATTTCACAATCTGAGAATTCTTCAGTGTAATTGGTTGGTTTGCCAGCTCAACGATATTACTCTTGCTGGAGGTGGGAAATTACCCATTGCTGGCAGTCAAATGGAATTAATGTCAGGAAAGTTAAACTCCATACCAATAAGGTTGCTCGGTCATTGTGGCCAGCTTTCTTTGAGACCCACAGTGACCAGCATTATTTCACTGTTGGTTGCAAAATCTTCAACTATATCCTTGAAATATAACCCTGTCTGTACCAGACCTACCACACCAAAATAAATGAAGCATGCTTTGCACAAGCATTTTTCACCCCTTCTTTAGGAGTCACCTACTCCTTTTAAAAAGAAAATCACTGACCAGCATCATATTCAACTTGTTTTCCATAGGTAATACCAACTCCCTTCCCCAGACAACTTCAAGCCCAAGATTCTGGAACACATCACAAAAGATCCACGCACATTTCTCCCAAAACGTCTTTCAACCATTTCATAGTTCAGCTTCTGCCTTGCCCACAGTACCATGATCACCTTGTCAAAATTATGAACAGCAGCATTTTTCACTGGAACCATGGTAGATTTAACCTTCTTAGGCTCCTCAATCTATTTGATAATTTGTCAAGTTCATCTATGAAATCCTATTGCACAAGTCTATTTCTGTGGAACCGGCCAATTCTGATTCCACTATTATGTCTGAATGCAGCAAGAACATCTCCAGCAGTGGCTTCCTATCTATCCCTTCATAGTTAAAGCCAAAGCATGCTAACCTTTGATTCTTCCTTAACTGCCTTTTCCTAATATGCATGCCGTTTGTGACATTATCTCTAAACATATTGTTGATTTTAACATGTCTGCTCACACCCAGCTTTAGTTGTCCACTACTATCCTGGATTCTATGATTCTAGACTTTTTGACTTAGTCAGTATTGTCAGATTGGTTTTCCAATATCAAACAAGATGACCAATACTATTTACACGAACCTGACATCCTTTCTTTTCCCCTGCCTAAGTCAGGTTGCATTCTACCGCTTATTCACATCTCCACAATGACCGGACCTCACTACCACTGAGACTTTTAGCCACATTTTTATTAGCTCCAAAAATGACTTTCAAACATACTCATTATCTATCAAACTACATGTCCCATCACTCCTCATAACAAGCAAGGTACTGACTATACCCAACTAGCCTGTGCTTGCAAAACACACAAAAGTGTCTAATATTAGATGGTATTCTGAAATTGGACAACATTTGCTAGATAATCCTGAATCTGTGAAGAGTATAGATCTATCAGTTGGGCTGTCAGTGTGGTGCAACTGTAGGCTATGTATATTAATACACAGGGCCTGTTCTTTGCAGACAGAAAGACCATGTATATCTACTCCTGTTTCGACTCAACAAGATAGGTGACAGGCATTCATTGGCTCATTTCTCAGGCTAAGCCCTGACCAATCAGTGTCAACTTGCTTGCAACGTTCCCTCTAGGCCAGTCAGCATGCGGACACATCGATATCCCATTTTTAGAATGTAAATTTATAATCCAGGGACAAAAGTAAAAAAAAAGACAGTTACCACAAATAACATAAATGAAACATGCTGAAGTAATTTTCTTAAAAACAAATGACATTCCAGAAAATTATTCTCATACCATTAAACAAACAGAATATGCCAAAAAATGTGCAAATTTACAGAAACAAAGCGCAAGCATTTTGTAATCAAGCTGAAATTCATGACAACTCTATCCTCACAAGCCCTCATAATCCTCACTCACCTCACCCAAGGTTAAAAAAATCTAAACTAGACCCATTTCACAAAAATGATTCCAAGGATGAGAAACTTGAGTTATAAAGATGGATTGGAGAAGTTGTGACTGTATCCCTTGGAGAGGAGAAAGCTAAGAGTAGATTTAATTGAAGTTTTCAAAAGCATGAGGAGCAAAGTAGATGGGGGTAGAGAAATTGTTACAACTTAAAAGGTTTGAGATCTAGAAGGCACAGATTTAAAGTATTTTGCAAAAGAAAAATATGATGTGAGGAAAACCTTATTCACACAGCAAGTCATTAGGGTCTGGGAGTATGGTGGAGGCAGGTTCAATCAACTCTTTCAAGAGGGCATTAGATATTTATTTCAATACAAACAATGCTCAGGGTTACAGGGAAAAGGCAGGTGAAATTGTCAATAAATCATAATGCTCAGACAGCTAATGCAGTGGCAATGAGCTGAGTGACCTCCCTCTGCATCGTATCAATTCTGTGAAATGATTCTAAACAAGGCTATGGTAAGTTATGATCACTGCAGAAAAACTTTTAGCCCCTCCATGATCCACTGCCAAGAAGAAAATCCAAATGCAAAGTTACCAATCCTTTCACCAACAGCATCACCTCGTCCAATTTTCCACCTGTTTTGCAGTTTAAGGTCTGAGTTTTGGGACACCTACAGATGCTTAGCAATTTCATTAGCACAAGTAAACAGATACATTTCTGGATCAAAAATAACTTTTAAGACCAAAGTAAAAACTCCCACTGTTTGTGCGTTTCAAATAAAGGTTACTGTTTTAAAAACAAATTTACACACTGATCCTACGACAGGTAAATTACTCAAAACTGAAATTGTGATTAATTTTGGGAACAAGAACCAGCACCGGAGCTTTGGGTAAATCAAAACGGAATGGGAGCACAATTATCTCTGACTCCCTATTTGCTCTGGCTACTGATCGAAGCTTCCAATGTCTCTGAAATAATTGAAAAAAACTTGGATGTTCACAAGTTCCAGTTTAACATCTCTATAGTCATTTTAACTCTGCTCGCAAGCTTGTGCCCAAATGTATCTCTAGTAATTGATTCTATTCTGCATTCCTTTGTATTCCAGTCCAGCCACATCCTGCCCTAGCCCTCGTCTTTTAAAACAGAAACTCCAGTTATTCTTGGAAAGGAAAATAACTCACAAGAGCCAACCAAAATGAATCTTGAACAGTAATGTACAGAAACCTTGTTCAAAAAGAAGTTATTTTACCAAACGACCTTGTAATCAAAGGCATTTTACACAAGATTTGTTGTTTTCCACAAAAGACTAAAATGTTTAACACAGGAGATTTATTTATTTAGTAAAAGATACCTTAGCTCCAAATATTTTGAAATAAAAACAGTTTAACTTCAATAGCTGGAAACCATCAAGGGCAGCTTATACAATTGTGTTATGAGAAAGGGCTAAAAAGAAACTCAGTCCTTTCAGTTTGAAAGGGGACAGTCAAGAGGTCATCACATGGAATCTTCGCCACCTTTCCTGTCACATATCTGCACATGCCTTAACATTATTGTTATACATGGGCAGGTCAATAATAAGGACACAAGCAGGAGTTCACAACAGAGCAGATGGGGAATCATTTGCAGTGCATTACCAGAGCTGGACATGACAGAATTACTATCACTGCAGCCCAGCCCTCATCATGACCTTGGAAAAGTCAGCGTCAGTGCCATATGCAATTGAGGCACTGCCAGATGGCTCAAGTTAGGAGATGCTCATCAGCTTCAGTATCCAGTCAATCAGGCTCATTCAGTGATGTGTTCTCCAGGTGTAACTATCGCTTATCCTACAGAACGTAGGAAGTTGCTCTCAACTTCAGTTTATTCTAAGCAAGATGGTGCTGGAACTGTATACGGATAGAAAGGATAACATTATTGGTTAATTTTTGCTACGGCTGCTTGTCCAGTCAATAAGTGATACGGCCAGAAGTGGCTCAAGATCATAAGATTGTAGGTTCAAGACAAACAGCAATACATGGACATTGACAACAGAGTTCCATTCCTTTGCAAGGATACAAGGTTCCAATAACAGGCAATATATTCAGTTACAAAGCAATAGTGCCAGAGCTGCAGGCCTGATGATATTTGGATCATTGCCCGACATCAGTCATTATTTCATACCATTTTAATGCTAGAGCCAACATTAGCTTTGATCTGATGTTTTTCTTGTAACTCAACGATGGAGTGCACAAACCTGTCTAGTTCAAACCGCTCCTCAGTTAATCAGAAATAGTACTGGATGGTGCAGCCAGCATCTCTTTGATCTTTACTTGCCTGGATACATGCAGCTCCAATAGCAATCATGAAGCTCCACACCATCCAGGTCAACGCAGCCTGCTTGATCGACACTACTTGACTCTTTAAAGATGCAATTCGATGACTCAACAAGCTTGTACAAAAGCACCTCCCAAAACCGTAAACTCTACCAATGAGGACCAATGGCTGCAGAAGCAAAGGGACACCATCATTTTCAAATTCTCCTTCAAATCACACACTAACCTGACTTTGAACTATGTCAGCTTTCCTGGCCTGTCCCTGTGCAAAATCATTAACTCCCTCCCCAAGACCACTGTGGGTGCACTTACACCACATGGACTGCAGTTCAATGAAGCAGCTCACTACCACCCTTGACAAGGGCAATTAAGGATGGGCTCGCCAGTGATATTCCCATCGATGAATAATTTTAAAAATCTGATGAGAATGTTGGGTATTAAACAGTAACAAAGATCATGAGCAACCTCTGGTACTAGAGTGAGTTGGTTAATGGTACATACATCAGACAGAACTAGGCTAAACACATTATGGCAGTTCATTTTGAGCCTATGGCAACAACATGGTTGTAACCTATCAAGTTAAGCAGTAAAGACCGTTTGAAAACACTGCTTCATACTAAACAACAGTACAACAAAAGGACACAAGTTCAAAGTAGTGAAGGGCAAATTTAAGACCAAGATCAATAAATGCTTCTCCACTCAGAGTGATCAATACATGAGATGGACTTATAAAAGTAGGGTAAGGTAACACAGGCAAAAACGCAAATAATTTAAGAAACGGATGTTGCAATAGAAAAGATTTTCTGGATCAATAAATTAAGATGGGTCAAATAGCCTATGTCCTTAGCTAGCTTGTAAAAAGGAACAATTTCAACATGTATCTCTTTCAAGAGAGAATAACACTGATACAGTCAGCGTGAAGAAACTATATGTTGCACCAATTCAGAACAGTGGCAATGGTAGCATTACTGATAGTAATATTAGTGATGGTCGTAATCCAGAGGCCTGGAGCTAATATTCCAGAGACCCGAGTTCAAAACCCACCATGGACACTGAGTTAAATTCAGCTGATTAATAAACCAGGAATAGAAAACTAGCCCCAATAATGGTAATCATGGAACTGCAGAATAACTTGAAAAAGATCTGATTCTTTGATGTTATCGTAGGAAGGAAATATCATCTACATATGGCTCCAGACTGTCAAGAATGTGCTTAACTCTATTTGCCCTAGCAAAGTGCTCAGTTGTACAAAATCACTACAGAAGACACACATGAACAAACGAGACAGACTACCCAATATCCATCTAGGTACAAGAGATGACAAAACAGCATGCTGCCCAGTTTACCCTGCAAGGTTCTCATTATCATCTGGGGAAAGCTGGCGCACAGACTGGTTAGGTAACAACCTGAAAAAAAAAATCATACTCACGAATCATATCTCATAGCCAATGTCCCAGGCACCTCTTTCACCATCCCAGGGTATGTCCTGCGCTTTATTGCGACAACTTACTCAGACATCAATGGTACCTTCCAAGCCCATAACACCTATCACCTAAACACACAAAGGTACCACACACCAGGGAACATCACCATTTGAAACTTTCCCTCTAAGACACATACCATCATGACTTCGGGCTATACCGTCACGCCTACCATGTCTCTGGGTCAAAATCCTGGAACTACCTCTTCAAAAAAATAAAAGTGACTATACCTACATGAAAATGTGACTCACTACTACCTTTACAAGGGCAAATAGAAGTGGACAATAAACTCCGGCCTCGTCAGCAACGCATTATTTTGTATACTATCAGCAAAATAAATGCGAAACCACTTACATAACTCTTGAATCAACAGTTGGCTTAACTGGAACAACGTTGGGTAAGACCCTCTAAAAAAGGATGTCAATTCTAAATTCAGGTCTAACTCAGCTCATACGCTATACTCAGAATGGGAAGTCAATTTAACCCTCAAGTATCACTGATCCAAACAACATCTCAATAGCGTGCTTCATATTAATGCGGTTTCCGAAAAAATAAATCTTAAAAGTAAAATCAATGTAATTTTGCTCACTTCGACTCTTCTCTTCAAACTAAATTCATTTTACTCTAAGCAAAAAGTGTTAATAACGGAGGAAATCAAAATAACTGAAAAAAATCATTATGCCGGACAACTTGAGTGATTTGAATTGAAAGGTACAAGTATAACTATTAGAACATTCTGATGCAAGGACATTGACCTGTAACAGTAATGCTGCTTCTCTTGCTACAGATGCCTGCTGAGTAGTTCCTGCATTTTCCATCATTAACTTAGTATATTGCAATTCAATTCCACCTCAGTGAAAATTTCTAGCTTCTGGTTAGTTCCTTCGTGGAGATCAGTACCCAATACTACTTTTTGGGAGAGGGAAGAGGGTGTAGGTGGAGGAACTGTACATAGAGAGAGTTTCATTTATCACAGTTTACATGCTCCTTATGCTAAAGACCAAAACTCAAATTGTTTAAAAGGTATTTCCACTCACTCATTAATTGAATTCAGTTTAATTTCTGTCATGAGAGTATTTTCTGCCGGTATCACATATGCTGTTCAATTGCTCCTAGTCCTTTGTTAAGTCCATTCAAACAGATATTAAGAAATGAAATGAGACTCAGGTGATCATTCCTTTGGATCTTACCTTGCACTGTACCTAATAAAGACTCTTGTGGTGCAGTGGTAGTGTCCCTATATCAGAGCCAGGAGCCCCGAGTTCAAGTCCCACCTGCCCCAAAGATATGCTGAGCAAGTTTATTAGAAAATACCTGCAGGACACCCAACATCTACACTCACTACAAGGTTGAAAACAGAAATCAGTCAGAATAGGATATTTGTTGCTAATTGGTATCTTGCCACCTCCTGGCCTAGTATACTACACAGCTCAAACATGCTGCCTTCTCCCACAAACTTTTAGATAAAATTTTTAATCTTTCATGTGTCAACATAACCTATATGAAGAAGAAGGAATAATCAAAAGCATTCCTTTGGAAGGCAAATGACTGCATGATTAATTAACATATTTTTCTACATCACCATTTTTGTTTTTAAAAAAAGGCCAGTATTCCTTACAAATAAACAAGAAATTACTGATGGGCCCTATTGTATTTCCACTTTTTAGCCTTCAGAGTGCATTCTAAATGGAAATGCAAAAGCTGGGACTTTGGCGAGTGGAATTCTCATAGTAATGATGAATAGTTTCAAACTGAAATTTAACACATTAAACACTGCAAAAGAATTTGCAAATTAACTGTTCCCCATTAGTTGGGGTTAACAGCCAGTTAATTACTTTGAGCAAGAAATCCTATTGTAACTTGGGGTGGCTTAAAACAATGTATAGAAGACTGGAAATGGAGAGTGGAATTCTTCCAGAACGAACAGATAAGAGTCATAGAAACACAGATACATACAGCATGGAAACAGCACCTTCTGTCCAACTCTTCAATATCGACTAGACACCTAAATAAGTCTAGTCCCACTTGACCGCATTTGACCCATATCCCTCTAAATCCTTGCTATTCATATACCATCCAGATGCCTTTTAAATGTTGAAATTTCACCAGCCTCCGTTACTTCCTCTGGTGGCTCATTCCATACAAGCACCAACCTCTGCCCCTTGGGTCGCTTTTAAATCATTCCCCTCTCACCTTGTGCCCTCTAGTTTTGGACTCTCCCACCACAGAGAAAAAGACCCTGTCAATTTACCCTATATATGCCCCTCATGATGTATAAATCTCTATAAGGTCACCTCTCAGCCTCTGACACTCCAGGGAAAATAGCCCCAGCCTATTCAGCCTCACCCTATAGCTCAAACCACCGAACACTGGCAACATCCTTGTAAATCTTTCCTGAACTCTGTCAAGTTTCACAACATCCTTCCCATAGCAGGGACACCAGAATTGAATGCAGTATTCTGATAGTGGCCTAACCAATGTCCTGTCCAGCCGCAACATGACCTCCCAACTCCTAAACTCAATGCACTGACCAATAAAGGCATGCATACCAAACGCTGCCTTCACTATTCTATTTACCTGAGGCTCCACTTTCAATGAACTATGAGCCAACACTCTAAGGTCTCTTTGTTCAGCAACACTCCCCAGGGGCTAACCATTAAGTGCACAAGTCCTGCCCTGATTTGCCGTTCCAAAATGCAGCACCTCACATTTATATAAATTAAACTCCATCTGCCATTTCTCGGTCCATTGGCCCATCTGTTCAAGATCCCATTGTGCTCGGAGGTAACCTTCTTCGCTGTCCACCACACCTCCAATTTTGTTGTCATCTTCAAACTTACCAACCATACCTCTTATGTTCACATCCAAATCATTTACACAAATAAATGGACACAGCACCAATCCTCGTGACACACCACTGGTCACAGGCCTCCAATCTGAAAAGCAACCTTCCACCACCGCCCTCCGACTCTATCTTTGAGCCGGTTCTATATCCAAATAGCTAGTTCTCCTTCTATTCTGTGTGATCTAACCTTGCTAACCAGTCTACCACGAGAAACTTTGTTGAACGCCTTACTGAAGTCCATATAGATCACATCCACTGCTCTACCCTCATCAATCCTCTTTGCTACTTCTTCAAAAAACTCAATCAAGTTCATGAGACACTATTTCCCATGCACAAAACCATGTTGACTATCTATAATCAGTCCTTGCCTTTCCAAATACATGTAAATCCTGTCCCTCAGGTTTCCCTCCAACTTGCCTGCCATTGATGTCAGGCTCACCGGTCTAGGGTTCCGTGGCTTTTTTTTAAAACCACCTTTCTTGAATAGTGGCATCATGTTAGCCAATGTCCAGCCTTCTGGCACTTCACTTGTGGCTATTGGTGATAATACAAGTACCTCAGCAAGGGGCCCTGCAATCACTTCCCCAGCTTCCCAAAGACTTCTAGGGTAACATCTGATCAGATCCCAGGAATTTATCCACCATTATGCGTCTTAAAACATCCAGTACCTCCTCTGTAATATGGACAGTTTTCAAGATGTCGCTATTTATTTTCCCACGTTCTCTAGCTTCCATCTCCTTCTCCACAGTAAACATGGATGCAAAATACAGTTTAGTATGTCCCCCATTTCCTGCGATTCCACATATAGGTGGCCTTGATGATCTTTAAGGGGCCCTACTCTCTCCCTAGTTACCCATTTGTCCTTTATATATTTGTAGAATCCCTTTGGATTTACCTTAAGCTTCTTTGCCAAAGCTATCTCACATCCTCTTTTTGTCATCCTGATTTTCCTCTTAAGTCTACTCCTACTGCCTTTTTAGCTTCCAGGGAATCATTCTATTTCTGTTGTTTATACCGGACATATGCTTCCTTCCTATTCTTGACCAAAACCTCAATTTCTCCAGTCATCCAGCATTCTCTACACCTATCAGCCTTGCCCTTCACCCCAACAGGAAAAAGTGTCTCTGGACTCTCAATATCTCAATTTTGAAGGCTTCCCATTTTCCAGCCGTCCCTTTGCCGAGGAGCACCCTTTTTGAAAGTTCTTGCCTACTACTGTCAAAATTGTCCTCCCCTAATTCAGAACTTTAACTTGCAGATCCGCTCTATCATTTTCCACGACTACTTTAAAATTAACAGAATTATGATCACTGGCCCCAAAATGTTCTGATGCTGCTTATTATTTCAAATATTTGCAGTGGCTCATGTAAATTTCAGGCAGTCTTTAACATCTTGTCCAGCGTTTCAGTCCTTAGTGCAAGTTTATACATAACACAAGTAACTGAAATGTTAGATTATTTATATCCACTGAGATAATGTACAGGAAGCTACTGCCTTCACTGCTTTATGTGGGAGTTTGCGGTCAGCAAGACTGCCTTAAGTGTACACATCTGCAATAGATATCTCTTCCTCAAATCTCTCTGGTTCAATACTATTGAACGCAAGTGAGAGATGGAGACAGTCAAATAAGGAAGAAGTGGGAGGAATATCTGGACAATTCACCCCAGACCACCTCCTTCACACCTTAACAAGAGCAGCAGGTTCAGAACCTGCTGAACCTCAGATTCAGAGGGGTGGTATAACTCTCAGCCTGCAACGTAAGGGGAATTCAGAGTAGACAGAAAATAAAGATCTTCAAAAAAAAGGAAATGGAACCTTTTCCAGTAGGTATAGTATTTCTACGTCTGGACAAAGTTAAGGTTTCAATAGGCAATTTCTGTTTGATCTGGAGTCTACAACAGTTAAAACTTTTTGTAAGACACTGCTTGTGGCTAGTTGAGCAACAGGCAGGGCTCAAGCTCACAGAATCAATAATGAGGAAGAAAGAGCAAGCCTTCAAGCTGCAGCACGGTGGCTCAGTGGTTAGCACTGCTGCCTCACAGCACCAGGGACCCGGGTTTGATTCCACCCTCGGGTGATTGTCTGTGTGGAGTTTGCACACTCTCCCCATGTCTGCATGGGTTTCCTCCAGGTGCACCGGTTTCCTTCCACAGTCCAAAGATGTGCAGGCTGGGTGGATAGTCCATCTAAATTGCCTATAGCGTAGAGGAATGTGTTGATTAGGTGGGTGATAGGTGATGGGTCTAGGTGGAATGCTCTGAGGGTCAGTGTGGACTTGTTGGGCCGAAGGGCCTGTTTCCACACCATAGGGATTCTCTCTCTGAAACTTGGTGCCATTAGGACAGACAGACAGGCTATCACAAGGATAGCTAAAATGCTGACTGAGGCATAATGTAACAGGAGCTGGTCTAAAAGGGAAGCACAATAGGGTAGTTGAAGAGCATTCAACAAATTGCCAAATGGATAGAAATCTTTGTAAACACAATTAAGACCTCACATTTTGTGTTGCCTACCTGCCACAAGGGAAATCTCAAACCAGGTTGAAAAGACATTGGAGAGAGAGAAAGGATTATACAAACATGGAAGGGTTACAACACTGAAGACCATTTGCCTCACAAATTCTAAGCTAGCACTCTACATAAATAGTTTCACTGGTAACACTGTCCAGCGCTTCCCCTGTAATTCCCTTCCATTCAGGTGCTTATCCAGTTCCCACTTGCATTGGTTCATGTAAACTTCAAGCAGTCACAACTGCCACAACTAAATCTCACCCCATCACCCTTTTGGGACCTAGCTATTGTGACCCATCCGAGGATTAACAAAACTCAGAGTGCAGACAAAGACTTTCTTTAGCAAGAACCAAAAAGGAGGAGCTAAATTCAAGAGCAAGGCCTCATTGATTACAATATCTGGATTAACAGCTAAATACAAATCAGCGTATGGCTAAGATGACAGGGGAGATGAATGTGTGATTAAAGGGGTGGTGTGGAAAAGGGGGACCCTAGCACATGGAACACTGGTATCAGTATTATGACGGGAAGGAAATATACAGTTGAGACCAACTCCACCTGGTTATGAGACGTTTTAACCAGCAAATTTAATTACAAATCAAGAGATTAAAGTACCGGTCGTAAACTCACTTATAATCAAAAATCACTACTTATTAGGGCGAAACTATTTGGGTTGAGTTTCGCGAAGAACGACTTACACAGTGGCTCAGAAATGACTGAATGTTTGCATAATTACACCTTACAAATTTCAGAGCCATTAAAATGGAAGCTGGCTGCCAGGCAATAGACAGTGCTGCAGCTTGAAGGTTCGCTCTCTCTGCCCATTATTGATCCTGTGAGCTTGAGCCCTGGCTGTTGCTCAACTAGCCACAAGCAGTGTCTTACAAAAACATTTAACTGTTGTCGACTCCAGATCAACCAGAAATTGCCCATTGAAACCTTAACTTTGTCCAGACCTGGAAATCAAAGTCCATCATGCCCAACACGAAAGGTCCGAGGCATCAATCCACCAAATTCTTCGAACTTTACTACTTAACCCGCCTTTTCATTCTGTAACTTATTTGTGTGTACTTGCATGAATGTTTGATTGTATGCGAGAGAGATTGCATGCTATTGAGAATGCTCCAACACATTCAAGACTAGGAACAAAATATACTAGGATAACAGTTCTAAAAGCAAAGAAGAAAGATAAAGAAAAAGTAAATGGGGAGGAGGAATCTTAATGATCAAGATTAAAATCACTCCAGCGATAAGAAACAAAAGATAAGCAGGAAGTGGGGTCTTTATGGCTTGAGTTAAACCAGACAGAAGGATTCAAGACTGGAATGGGAGCTGTTGGCAGAAGCTACAAAAGTGGGGAGTGCAGAGAAGGGACATAGCAAAGGAACACCTCAACTTTCATTTGATTGGAATAAGGAGAATCAGTCAAAAAAGTATGAACTTCCTGCTGCATTCAGGATAGTTTTCTGCAATATATTCTAGAAGTAGCAAAAGGGACAGGCTACATTACAAAATCTAATGAGTTAGATTTAAGTAACAGCTTGAGGAAGTGAACATTTATCCATAGTTATACATTGACAAAGTTTAATGAGGTTTTTGAAAACTGGAAAGACAGAAAAAAATTTCTTGAAGACTTACTTCAATATAACGAGACAGAGACTGTCAACTGGAAACTGGGCAAATTTGCTAATGGGCAAAAATAAAGACAACCAGTGGGTTTAAAAGCAACAATTCAATGTGATACTGAACCAGTTTATACAGTGGTTGGAAGGAGATCCACTTGCCAAAAATCTACAGCTAAGGAGAAATAAAGAGGTAATAGATATCTTAGAAGTGAAAGAAAAATACACAATTTTAAAACCATGTTCAAAAACATTGTTAAAACCACATATCCTGGCAAAGGTAAGTGATGCAAAGTACAAAGGGTGGCAAAAAAAAAAGCTAGTAAGCAACATAAACGAAGAAAACATTGGCTAAAACAGTGACCACAGACCAGATGGTTACCATTCCAATATTTTAAAGGAAGTGAGAACATTGCAGATGCACCAAACATAACTTTTCAAAGTTTCCTCGATTTGGAACCCCTTTATTAGACTTAAATATTACACACACCATTCCATCATTAAAGATGATTCATCAGTTAGGCAAACATCTGGCTGTTAGTTTGACAGGGTTCATAGCTAAGGATACAGTAACTGAGCATCCCGAAAATGTACAAATGATCAAAGAGACCCGGCATGGATTTGTATGGGGAACTTCATGCATAACAAGCACAATTGATTTTTGAAGAGGTTACTAAAGTAGTGGACGGGAAGTGTATTCAGATTCTAGAAATGCCCAGAAGATATTAAAGTCTGTCATATGAGGCAATTAGCTGAAGTTGAAGCCCATGGAACTGAAGTCAATTTATTAGCCTGGTTAAAAAAACTGCCTAACAAGGCCAAAGATAAGGAATACAGATAATGAGATGTTCTATTGGTAGAATGTGACTGGTGGTGTGCCACAAGAATGTGCGTTGAAACCTCAACTGTTCGGTATTTTATCACCATATTTATGGACTACTCAAATCATAGGAGTAGTTTCCAAGTTTGACAATGACACAAAAATGGGTTCAGCTGTAATCAGTGTAAATGGAAGCATAAGGTACACGGAGAGATAATAGATTGTGAAGGGAACAGCCACATTTTAGCTCAATGTAGACAAGTGAAAGATCATTCACTTTGGATGCAAAAAAAGGAGAACAAGGCACTTTCTAAACAAAAATAAAGCAGCAATGGAAGTCTAAAGAAATAAATCATTACACTATCACGTGTAGTTGCAGGAAATAATCTAAAAGGCTCATGGAACATTGACCTTGGTATGTAGGGCCCTAGAATACAAAGTGGGCGCCCGTACAAAATTCTGGTTCCATCACACTATAGACCATTATCAGTATTTCTACTCAGCACATATTAAGGATGTTACATTGGCCTTGGAGGAAATGCAGCATTTCGAAGAACTGATGCCTGGAACCTAAGGGTTAAACTACGAGACGCGATGAGCTAAATTCAGGTGACGTTCCTTGACATTCAGAAGGTAAAAGTTAGGGTAGATACTGAGAAACCATTTTTGCTACACAAATAGCCTAGGACTTGGGACATTGTCAAAATATTAGAGCCACACTTTTCAGCAGTGAAATTAAAAAAAACACTTCTACACAGAAGGTAGAAGTTTAGCAACCTACTGTTAATACCAAACTCATATTGGATCAATTGTTAATTGTTAAACTAAGATTGACAGATTTTTGTTAGCCAATTGTATTGAGAGGTATGGAGCAAAAGGCGGTCGTGAATTGGTTTTTGGTTAATCATGGTATACAGGTCTCATTGGCAAGGCCAACATTATTGCTCATCCTTAGCAATCCTTGAGGAAGTGGGGGCAAGATGCTTTCTTGAACTGTTGCAGTTCTTACTGTATCAATACAACAACAGTGCTACATGGCAAAGAGTTCCAGGATCTTAACCTGAAGGACTGGCAATACATTCCCAAGGAAGAAAGATATTCAACTCGGAAGCAAAGCTGCAGGTTCAGCTATGAATTCAACGAATGGAAGATCAAAGTTTGAAAAGCAATTCATTTCTGTTTTGGCTTTTCCCATATTATACAAGTTCACCACACGCCAGCTGATCAATCCCATAAATCAACTCTTTTTTTTGTCACATTTGGCAGGAGGTTTTAGAGCCGGATGTCACCAATCCCCACCCCCAACTGACCCTTCCCATTTTTCTGGGCTGTGGACTGACACTGATGCACGCTGCTTTCCTGCACCTGTGCTTGGATTAACAATCTTAAATAGCCACATTTTTAAAAATTCATTCATGAGATATGGGCTTCACTGGCTAGACCAGCATTTATTGCCAATCCCTAAGCAGTCAAGAGTCAACCACATGCTGTGGGTCTGGCGTCACACATGGGCCAGATCAGGTGAGGATGGTACTTTCCTTCCTTAAAAAGGGCATGAGTGAACCAGATGGGTTTTGCTGACAATTGGCAATTGTTTCATGGTCATAATTAGACTCCTAATTCCAGATTTTTATTGAATTCAAACTGTACCATCTGTCACGTGGGATTCGAACCAAAGTTCCTGGATAAAATGTCTAGCAATAACAACACTAGGCCCTAAACCTAAATATTCTATTCTAGTGACAATGGTGCCATGGTATCTAAAAATACAATTGTTTTCACTTCTGGGTTCAAATCAGATGCAGCAAATGATTCCCTTCCCATAATTTGTAAAGGTCTAATTGAAATGTCAGGAATAGTATACCAACAAAATATACTCCATAATTCGCAACTGCAACAAACTGTGAAACAGTAGGGCATTTTAACTTCAAAACATACTACTAATCTCAGTAGATTAGTATAATTCATGTATTTTCACAGAACATACATCACACAACACTGTTTTACAAGTTACATTTCAAGCAGATTTCACAAGAGTTGGATATGTTTCTACATAATTACTTCCTTGAAATGAAATCCAGAGTTCAAATACTGCATCTTCACGAGAATGGAACTCAACATCATGGTACTTTTTTTTTTAAAGGTTTTGTTATCCAAGTTGCAAGTGCAACAGACAATAAAGGAGAACACCATAAAGC
Source organism: Rhincodon typus (assembly GCF_021869965.1). Taxonomy (NCBI): domain Eukaryota; kingdom Metazoa; phylum Chordata; class Chondrichthyes; order Orectolobiformes; family Rhincodontidae; genus Rhincodon; species Rhincodon typus. The sequence continues at coordinate 13,033,521 of NC_063346.1, forward strand.
CAGATATTGATCAAAAACTTCTGTTCAAATCAAAAAACAAGGAACATCCTTAATTGGATTTATACAACCACAATAACTATTCACAAGACCACAAACTGCTATCTTAAAACCGAGCCCAGTGAATGAAAAACAATAAAAAGAGATTTGCACAGAAGCCTAGCAAAGAACCTTTACAATATCACAAATTGAACAATATTGTGTTATACTGATACAATATTAAGTTTATACAATTACTAGAAAAATAAATTAATCCACAGCTGAAATTTTAAAAACTTAAAACAATTCCAGATATACCATTATGATCTCTTTCAATACATAATTTGAGAACTGTTAATACTAAGAGAATGAACACTGCCATTAAGACAATTCTTTTGAAAACTGTAGGAGTCCACAAGATTATTATATAGACAAAGATGCTCTTTCTGTAAAATACAAGACATACATAACTTCAGAATCAAAAATCTCAAAAATACTCACAATCATCAAATCAAGCATCATACATGTATATTTGTTAAACGGGTGTTATCAGAAGGAATAGCTGAGATGGCATGTATTGTGATGAGCCAGAAAAATACCATGCTTGCTTAGGTACTGCATATACATAACTTAAATTTCAACCAGACCTTAATAATTACAAAACCTACATTTACATAATAGTCCTTAGCAAAAAGGCAGCAATCTCAGTGCATTTCATCAGGAGAAAAATGGACAGAGCAAAAAAAGGAAAATAGGAAAAATTGGAGAGGCAAGGATTAGGATCAAAGGCACAGTTGGAGGGATAAGAGTTTTCAGGCATTTTGTAACTTTTGAAGAAAGAAACACAAAGGGGAGTTGAATCAAAGCACATTTCCATCCCTGGGCCATTATGGCACATCCCATGTAGTCAGTGCAGTATCAGTGGGGATGATCTGTGACCAGGTCATCTGTGCTCTTAGCTCCAGGTAATGTGTGGCCTGAAAAACTGGAGAGAAAAAAAAAAAGAGATTTTGTAATCTCACAAAAAGTTTATTTATTCTTTCATTGTTGGTATTTTATGGAATGCACACGACAATGCTAGATTCTACGTTAATAGCTATCTTGAAATAAAGCTCCACTTTCCTGTAATGGAAATCAATTTTGATTCCAAGTAGGGTTTTGCAAAGAACAAGACTGCCCTCTAATGGAAAGAAACATTCAGTGCTGTCAAGACAATATCTAAACTGCAGCATGAAACTTATCCACATTGTTTCCTACTGGAAATATTTAAAGCTTTACCTACATTTTAGAAAAATAAATCATTAATTGTTTCAAAGCCAAGTCCCAAACATGTGGGATTCCCCCACTACCATCTTCAAATGGTTTAACTTATGATGAGCATAATCCCATTCAAGAGATGAGCACATTATTCAGAGCTTCCTAAAACACAAACATTGCTTTCCTAACTGCTCAGAGAATATCTCAAGATAATCCTGCACGATTAAACAAGATGAAAACATTCCCTCACCAAGGAAAGCTCAAAAATCCATATTTTGCGTTTCATTGTATGGGGCTCCTTCATGACATAGGTAACTTTGCATAAGATGTTCTTTGCTTTTGGTTACTCTTTTTTAATGAGCTTTAATAGTGTGTGAGTGTGTTATCACTATCTTTGCATCCTACCAGGATTTCACAGCTGCCATTATCAGCTGTCTCAGTGACCACATCATGAGGTCATGAGTATAGCCCTTCAATGATTAATGCACAGGTTTTCAGCTCCATTTACAAATACCTTTGAAAATGAAGTGGAGACATCGATGTTGGACTGGGGTGGACCAAGTCAGAAATCACTGCGCCAATTATAGTCCAACAAGTTTATTTGAAATCACAAGCTTGCAAAGCACTGCTCTTCATCAGGTGACAGATGAATTTTCGTCAAGTATCAATCACCTCTAATAAGAAAAGACCCAACTAACTCCCTGAAAAACAATAGCAAAATGCTATAGCACCAAAGTTTTGGGAGATTCCAAAGACTTAAAATGGCCATTCATATCAACACTGAGGCTGCAGAAAGAAAGACTGCAATGACTGTTTTGCTTGCGGACACCTCAATTCATTCATACTAACTACAAAAGGGGCCAATCAGGATTCTGATGTAACAATCACTGCTGCATGAAACAAATGTAGCTTCAACAAGTAGAAAAAGACAGGAAATAATACACTGCTGGATAGGCACCAAACCCCACCGTCACCTATTAGCCCCCTGTCAATAAGCTTCCATTGAAAGCACCGACCAACCAACCACCTCTACCACCAGGAATGTAAAAAACATGCACAAAAGATCATCACAAGAAATTCACCAACTAGTTCACTTTTATCAGTCAAACAACATCGTGGAATTCCTCACCTAAAAACATGTGCACCAATGGTACAAGTCATAAAACAGTTCAAGAAGAAACCCAAATTCGTCACCCCTCCACATAACCTTCAAAAATGGAGACGGCTATTATAAATTCAGTTTAATCAGCATTATCTGCAACGTTCCCGGAACGAAAATGTACATCAGCCAAAATATAAAATGAGTGCATGTGTTTTACAGCAGATCATGGAAAGGATCAGAAAATGTATATGGGATAAAGTCATATGACTCAAAACTGAACTCTTCCAGGTACAGCGTATAATTCAACTTGGACTTTACGTCAGCAATTCATCTTACCAAAATCACCTCAAGCAAAAGTTAGAACACAGAGCAAGTCCACATTTCTATTATTCCACCCTCGCTAGCTAACCTCGACAGATCACATTTTCCTTCTGCTCCATTGCCTCATTAATCAACACAGAAACTAAGGCATCTCAGAAACTGCCTTCATCTACAGTTATTCCAAAAGTGACAGACCCAATCCTCAACCAGAAATTTATTCAGTTTCTCTTGGAAGGAGTAACATGGGCATCATGATCTAGGAATATCTGTTTCGATCAGGTCAGCAAAACTGCGTAGAACTCAGTGTTGCAAAACAAAATTCAAACTTTTAATGCATGGTCATTAAAACGGGGCCACAATGTCAGGATAAGCAGGCCAATCATTTAGGATTGAGGCGAGGAGAAATTACCTCACGAAGGGCTATGGATGTTTCATTGTTGACTACATTTAAGACTGGGGCAGACGGATAGATAGATCTTTGATTTCCTAGGGAATCAATGGATACCGGGAATGAAGTGTAAGATCAGAAAGGTGTAACAGGTTCAAGGGCCATTTTGTCTATTCCTTATGTTCCTGTGTTCTTATATTTTGTATAAAACAGCAGAAAAGTTTCACAGATTAGATGCTGTGATGTACAAACATTCGGAAGACAATGATTCCAAACATTCGGAAGACAATGATTCCAAACATTCGGAAGACAATGATTCCAAACATTCGGAAGACAATGATTCCAAACATTCGGAAGACAATGATTCCAAACTTTCATCCTTTCCCGAGTTATCTTAAACAGGACGAAAGCAATTCCTTTGGCAAATCCAGAAAAGTCTATCTTCAGTAAATGAACTATGGAAGTTCATTTCAGCATAGCCCTTCTACCCAAGAAGTGAACTGAGGGAGTAAGGAAAATTAGCAAACACTTTGCAGTCCAAGCTGCCTATGTAGGCTGTGGTAATCAGGACGCATTAATGGAATGGTATACGGTGCTGGGCTTATAGCATCATTAAACATTTTCAACTAAGGTTACTTTGAAATAGGAAAAAGGAGAATTCTGGTGACTTCTCAATGAGACTTCCAACCCATCTGCACTTTGTAACATTCACTGCAAAGATAATCAAAATAAATTTCAAATGCTTTTACTGTGCATCATAGCATTGTGTGATACTTAAAACACCCCTATTTCCACTTCTATAACATGATCTGACTTTCCCACCCATCTTTGTCACCTCAAAACTGGACTATTCCAATGCAATTCTGGCTGATCTTCCACATTTAATACTGTTAACTTATGATCAACCAAACACTGCCCCAACTTAACTCACATCAAGTTCTTATACTAACTTTCAAATTCCTCCCTGACTTTGCCTCTCCCCATTTCTAATCTCCTCTGGCTCCACAATTCTTACAGGTATGTGCCGTTCTCATTCTGATCTTTGTGCATCCCAAATTTTAATCGCTCATCCACTGGGTCTGACTGTCTAGGCCCCATGGTTTAGCATTCTCTCCCTATTACTCTCCACTACATTTTCTTCCTTTAAAACACTTAAAAATGTACTTATTTGGTCAAGCTTTCGATCATTCAATCTAATTTTTTCTTTAATGGCTCGGTCCGCACTTTTCTTTGTAACGCCACTATGAAGCATTTTGGGATATTTCATTATGTTAGAGGTTCTACATTATATACTTAATGGTAAGGTCCTGGGGAGTGTTGCTGAACAAAGAGGCCTTGGAGTGCGGTGTCACAGGTAGATGAGATAGTGAAGGTGGTGTTTGGTGTGCTTTCCTTTATTGGTCAATGCATCGAGTATGGGAGTTGGGTCTCCCTGCCATAGGATGGATGCTGCGAAACTTGAAAAAGTGTTCAGAAAAGATTTACAAGGATGTTGCCACCATTGAAGGGTTTGACCATAGGAAGAGGTTGAATAAGCTGGGGCTGTGTTCTCTAGTGTCAGAGGCTGAGGGGTGACCTTATAGAGATTTATAAAATCATATGGGGTATGGATAGAATAAATAGACAAGGCCTTTTCCCTGGGGATTTTTTTTTGGTGGGGGGGGGTCCAAAACCAGATTTAATATGAGAGGGGAAAGATTTAAAAGGGACCTAAAGCTCAATTTCTTCATGCAGAGGATGATGCATGGATGGAATGAGCTGCCAGAGGAAGTGGTGGAGGCTAGTACAATTACAACGTTTAAAAGACATCTGGATGGGTGTATGAATAGGAAGGGTTTCAAGGGATATGGGCCAAATGCTGGCAAATGGAACAAGATTAATTTAGGATATCTGGTCAGCATGGACAAGTTGGACTAAAGGGTCTGTTTCCATACTGTACATCTCTATGCCTCTATAAATTGCTCACGTAACTCAGTAACCTTCAAATTTTCAAATATTTAAGAAACCAGACACTTGATTTAAACTATTTGTTACCAGATGAACACAGTATCTTGAGATTCGTATAAGGGTAACAGGAAGAAAGAATTCTTTCATAATACAGGATACAAGATACATTTTAGAATCCAAATAAAGGTAGATTTTGTAATACCAGTTTAACAATACATGTTGAAATGCAAATTGCAAATTCATAAGAACTTTAGAATGTATATCCTTCTCTGCAAATTTACATTACTAAAATGAGTAGAACTAAATATATAGAACACGGCAGTAAGAAACAAAATAGTAGCTCTTTCGACACTGCGAGCTCCAAATTTCTTTAGTAATGAAGCATTTTCATGAGTTTCTTGGTGCTACCCCAAAGACTAGTTTGTTGGAGTTGTAATTGATACCTAATATTTTTAATGTCGGTGTGTAAATACTCCCCTATATTTTTAAGGGAATATAAAGCTAACCTTGTGCTTTTGAGTTTGACACAACTTTTACATACCTAATTTAGCCTCTCCACATCATTACATTACATTGATCTTGCCACAATTCACCACTATATTACAGAACACCTGCAAAATTGACTTAATTGCAAATTGACAGGTAAACATACTTGCAGACTGTACAATGTATCCAGATTCAAAATGTAAACTCCTGCGAGATGGTTTGTAATTAGCCATTTTCATCAAATGGACTTTCTACTTGTTGAATGATTGCAATTCTCCTCCCAACAATGTTGATCAAAGTACAATAGACCTTTAAACTGTTGAACATAGGGAAGAAAAGCACATTTTCAGGAGTTCTGCAACCAGGCCTGCTCTGACATCTTATACAATCAATTGATCATTAATCTCAACATGGTAACAATGTTGGCGCAGGAATTCGGTCTAGCTTCACTAGATTTTCCTCACTACAATCATTCTGCATCAGAACTATCCAAAACTGTGGAATTAAACAATACATATTGTGCTTTACCACTAAGTTTTGAAAAAACTAATCAGAATGTTCAAATCGTAACTAAAACCAAGAATACAACTTTGCCTATTATCAACCATTAAAGTAGTTCAGCAATGATCTTTCTGACAATGCAAGTTTCACTTGCATAGTGACTACTTAGAGGAGTTAAATAGTGACATGGGTTCAGCAGACTTACAAGTTGATCACTATTTGTTGAAAAATCATTGTGACATAACCTTTTGATATTTCATTCAACCTCTCCAGACTGCAGGAGCAAAGACTCTCCGGACTAATTTTTAATGGCTTTTGTAAACCTGGAGAAAATATTGTACTTTGGCCTTTAATGAAAACAGTTATGATTCTGTGCACTTTTCTGCAAGCTAACTACAACAAACTATCAGCACTGGGACACTTACATTAAAACACATTTGGATAGCAGCAGTTTGAAAGAATGAATGCCCATGCTTGTGACCTCTACATTTATTCAACACATAGGAGCCATTTGAACTCTTGTTAACTCATGCATTTCCAAGTTCAACTTTTTCTTTAAAAAAAATGGAGGGCCTGAAATTTACATTCAAATACAGCAATCAGTCTTACTTCAGTTTTTGTTTTCTTTGCTCTATTAGTTTTATCCCCTTATCTCCTGAAGGCAGCAACTCTTGCTGAGATGGAGTTTCAAATACACTGTACATGCTTTCTTATACTTAACCTACGTGTCTGTTCTACCTCTGGCAACAAACGTATGCCATTATTTTACACTGCTTTCAACTGTGCTGTTAACGGACATCCACACACAATCACTTTGCAGCAAGAGTCAACAATGTTTAAATGTGTCATAACAAAACAGAAAAATACTTAAAATAATCAGCAGGTCTAGAAACATCTCTACAGGGATATACAGTTAACATTCCAGGTTCTGATGAAGGTTATTGACGGAAACAGTAACACACTCTCTCCCACAGATGCTGCCACACCCACTGGGCATTTTTAGCATTTTCTGTTTTGATTTCAAATTTCCAATATCCGTCACATTGTGTGTTTAGGAGTGCCATGCTGGCACATTATTTCTATTCCACGTGGTACTGACGCAAAATGCACCACCCCAGTAGGAGGCAGGTAAATGCAGTACATTAAATTGAGGCTGCTTATTCACATGGCTTAATTCCACACCAGATGCTACACCACCAGGCCAAAATTGGGCTTCATTGATACAACAGAAAATGTAAACTAGTGAAATGAAAAGAAGTGAATTCAAAGACTGTAGAGGCTTTAATACAAAAATCTAATACTGTAGTACAATGTAAGTGCTGCTCCAATCGTTATCCACAAAGTGAGAAAACAGGACATCATATTTCCTGCAACAGGTCCTGATGACTCAATAAGATCTATCATTATTTTGGTTTAGCTACCTAGCTTAACTTTTCACCATCTCGTACACCTTGACTTGGAAGTTGAGATTTATACATATTTTAATTTATTTTAAAGTTTAAATTTTAGCCAGTGGCATATGGGTTTTGGTCTGGGTGCCTAAATGAGTTTAATGATTAACATGTAAATAACCATTGAGATTTATTTTTTTAAAAAGTATGAGAGTGTTCCTGGTGTACAATTGGATTGTATATTTATTAGGAGAGTTTACCAGCAAATAAAGTTAACAGTGTAATGCACTCAGCTTTCAGTTCAGATGGTCAGGGACTTTTTCCCTTTTTGATTAGGGAAAGGCCTACAGCTCAGAATAAAATATTTTAGTTTCAGTTTGGGCAGTTTTGCAGAAACTGGATGTTTGAAATAGTTGCTTCTGAAAAAGGGAGGTACTTTAGGACTATAACAAAAAAGAGGTTATCACAGTGTAAGACATTTATTTTAAAACTTCTAGACCAGATTTTTGATTAAAACTCTGAAGGGATTATTTGAGGCTAAGAAAGTCTAAACACAGTTGTATGAAGAGACAATTCTCTGGTGTACGCGAACAGTAATGAGATGCTGTTAAGATGAACAGGACTGTAAAATTATTCGGAGATAGTAGGAACTGCAGATGCTGGAGAATGAGATAACAAGATGTAGAGCTGGATGAACACAGCAGGCCAAGCAGCATCATAGGAGCAGGAAGGCTGACATTTCGGGCCAAGACCCTTCATCAGAAATGGGGGAGGGGAAGGGGGTTCTGAAATAAATAGGGAGAGAGGGGGAGGTGGATAGAAGATGGATAGAGGAGAAGATAGGTGGAGAGGAAACAGACAGGTCAAAGAGGCGGGGATGGAGCCAGTAAAGGTGAGTGTAGGTGGGGAGGTAGGGAGGAGATAGGTCAGTCCAGGGAGGACGGACAGGTCAAGGGGGCAGGATGACGTTAGTAGGTAGGAAATGGGGGTGTGGCTTGAGGTGGGAGGATGGGATAGGTGGGCAGCCCTCCACTCCAATCCCAATCTCACCATAAAACCCGCGGACAAGGGAGGCGCCGTTGTAGTATGGCGCACTGACCTCTACATCGCCGAGGCCAGACGCCAACTCTCCGACACCACCTCCTACCGCCCCGTTGATCATGACCCCACCCCCAAGCACCAAACCATCATCTCCCAAACCATCCACAACCTCATCACCTCAGGTGACCTCCCACACACGGCCTCCAACCTCATCGTTCTCCAACCCCGCACCGTCTGCTTCTATCTCCTTCCCAAAATCCACAAACCTGACTGCCCTGGTCAACTCATTGTCTCCGCCTGCTCCTGCCCCACCGAACTGATCTCCAACTATCTGGACTCCATTTTTTCCCCCTTGGTCCAGGAACTCCCTACCTACGTCCGTGACACCACCCACGCCCTCCACCTCCTCCAGAACTTCCAATTCCCCAGTCCCCAACACCTCATCTTTACCATGCACGTCCAGTCCCTCTATACCTGCATCCCCCATACAGATGGCCTAAAACCCTCCGCTTCTTCCTGTCCCGCAGGCCCGACCAGTCCCCCTCCACTGACACCCTCATCTGCTTAGCCGAACTCGTCCTCACCCTCAACAACTTCTCTTTCAATTCCTCCCACTTCCTACAGACAAAGGGGGTGGCCATGGATACCCGCATGGGCCCAAGCTATGCCTGCCGCTTTGTAGGTTACATGGAACAATCCCTCTTCCGGACCTACACTGGCCCTAAACCCCACCTCTTCCTCCGTTACACTGATGACTGTATCGGCGCTGCCTCGTGCTCCCACGAGGAGCTCGAACACTTCATCCACTTCACCAACACCTTCCACCCCAACCTTGAGTTCACCTGGACCATCTCGAACACCTCCCTCACCTTCCTGGACCTCTCTGTCTCCATCTCGGGCAACCGCGTAGAAACCAATATCCATTTCAAGCCCACCGACTCCCACAGCTACCTAGAATACACCTCCTCCCTCCCACCCACCTTCCTGCAAAAATGCCATCCCCTATTCCCAATTCCTTCGCCTCCGCCGCATCTGCTCCCAGGATGAGGCATTCCACTCCCGTACATCTGAGATGTCCTCATTTTTCAAGGACCGCAACATCCCCCCCTCAGTGGTCGAGAACGCCCTCCACCGCGTCTCCCGCATTTCCCGCAACTCATCCCTCACACCCTGTCCCCGCAATAACAACCAAAAAAGAATCCCCCTCGTCCTCACGTACCACCCCACCAACCTCCGGATCCAACGCATCATCCTCCGACACTTCTGCCATTTGCAATTCGACCCCACCACCGAAGACATTTTTCCCTCCCCACCCTTATCTGCTTTCCGGAGGGACCACTCTCTCCGTGACTCCCTTGGCCGCTCCACACTCCCCTCCAGCCCCACCACACCCGGCACTTTTCCCTGCAACCGCAGGAAGTGCTACACCTGCCCCCACACCTCCTCCCTCACCCCCATCCCAGGCCCCAAGAAGACTTTCCACATCAAGCAGATGTTCACCTGCACATCTGCCAATGTGGTATACTGCATCCGCTGTACCCGTTGTGGCCTCCGTTACATTGGGGAAACTAAGCGGAGGCTTGGGGACCGCTTTGCAGAACACCTACGCTCGGTTCACAATAAACAACTGCACCTCCCAGTCGCGAACCATTTCAACTCACCCTCCCATTCCTCAGACGACATGCCCATCCTGGGCCTCCTGCAGTGCCACAACGACGCCACCCGAAGGTTGCAGGAACAGCAACTCATATTCTGCTTGGGAACCCTGCAGCCCAATGTTTATCAATGCGGATTTCACAAGCTTCAAAATCTCCCCTCCCCCTACCGCATCCCAAAACCAGTCCAGCTCGTCCCCGCCTCCCTAACCTGTTCTTCCTCCCACCTATCCCCTCCTCCCACCTCAAGCCGCACCCCCATTTCCTACCTACTAACGTCATCCTGCCCCCTTGACTGTCCATCCTCCCTGGACTGACCTATCTCCTCCCTACTTCCCCACCTACACTCACCTTTACTGGCTCCATCCCCGCCTCTTTGACCTGTCTGTTTCCTCTCCACCTATCTTCTCCTCGATCCATCTTCTATCCACCTCCCCCTCTCTCCCTATTTATTTCAGAACCCCCTTCCCCTCCCCCATTTCTGATGAAGGGTCTAGGCCCGAAACGTCAGCCTTTCTGCTCCTATGATGCTGCTTGGCCTGCTGTGTTCATCCAGCTCTGCACCTGGTTATCGCTATTGTAAAATTATTTTTCTGTTTTGAAATCTTTAAACATATTATAAGTAAACAGTTTTGTTTATTCTTACTTATCTTGATTTCCTTTGCATAGGACGGCACAGTGGTGCACTGGTTAGCACTGCTGCCTCACAGCCCAGGTTCGCTTCCGGCCTTGGGTGACTGTCTGTGTGAAGTGTGTACTTTCTCTCCACGTCTGCTTGGGTTTCTACCAGGTGCTTCGGTTTCCTCCCACAGTCCAACGATGTGCAGGTTAAGTGGATTGGCCATGCTAAGTTGCCCCATAGTATCCAGGGATATGCAGACTGGTGGATTAGTTATGGCAAATGGAGGTGGGGAACAGAGATGATGTGGGTCTCGGTGGGATGCTCTTAGCGAGTCGGTGCAGACTTGACTGGCCGAATGGCCTCCATCTGCACTGTAGTGATTCTATGATTCCATAAAAAGACTTGCTTTATTTTTAAAGCCAAATCTGCACATTTGTGTTTCAGTGAAAGACCATCTTGTTGAAAACCAAAAGCAAAATATGGTTTATGAAGCCAGGTTTCAGCGGTGGATCTGACTTCTCCAGTAATATCAGGTGTGATCGTAACCTTCATAAAATTCCCCCTCAACTTTCTTTGCTGCAAGGGGAACACCACCAAACTAATCTTGTAGCGAAAATCTGTCATCTCTGGAACCATTCTGGAAAATTTCTTCCACATTCTCTCAAAGACAATCACATCTTTCCAAAAGTAGAGAAAAGGGAACAGGGGACAGACAGGAAAGTGGAGTTAACACCACAATCAGATCAATCACGATCTTACTGAATGGTACTGAATACTTAAGGGATGAAATTGCCTATTCTCGCTCCTATTTCTTATGAACTCATTAACACTTGCATGGTGACCAGTACTGGACACAATAATTATGACCTAATCAGAACTTCGTAAACTTCAGCATAACTTCCCCAATGTTCCCCAAACCTCAATTTATGAAACCCACAATCCTGCATGATGTCCTGCACATGCACCTCCAGTTCTCTCCATCTGGACACACACATTAGAACTGTGCCATTTCATCTATATTGCATCTCCCGATCCTTTCTACCAAAGTGCATCACTTCACACTTCTTTGTATGAAATTATATCTGCCACTTATCTGTTCATCGTTAGCCTACTCATATCCTGTCAAAGTTGCTTATACGGTCCTCACTGTTCTCATTAGAACTTAGGGACATGATTTGAGAATTCAGGCCAGAAAGTTCAGGAGAGATGTTAGGAAGCACTTCCAGCTCCAAAGAGTGACAGATGTTTGGAACTTTCTTCCACAAACAGCAGTGGATGCAGGCTCAGTTGATTCTAAATCAGAGGCGTAAATTTTTGTTTAGCAAAGGTATTAAGGGATATGGGCTAAAAGCAGGCATATGGAGTTAGGCTACAGATCAACCATGATCTCATTGACTGGTGGACCAGGATCAAGGAGCTGAATGGCCTACTCCTGTTCCTATGTTTGCCACACCTCCAAATTTGGTATCACTGCTTTTGAAATTTTACTGTATTCCAATATCCAAGTCATTTCCATAAATCAAAAAAACAGCCGTAGCAGTAAGCCTTGGGAGCACCATTGTCTCCAACACTCAAGTCTGAAAAACAAGTCACTTACTTTGCCACTCCTCAGGTGTTTCTTTCCTGAAGCCAATTTTGTCAGTTTAAGTCGACATTAATTCTCCTATTCAATGAGCCTCCATTTATTTTTCAAAACTAGCCTGTCACTGAGGGAGGATTTCTAAAAGTCAGTGTCAAAAAGACAAAGGTGAGGGCACTCTACCTAAATGCACACAGTATCTGCAGCAAGGCAGATGATCTAAAGGCACAATTGACACAAATGGGCAAGATATAATTGCTGCTACAGAAACATGGCTATATGGTAACCACGACTGGGAACTGAATATTCACCATTTAGAAAGGGCAGCCAAAAAAAAGAAGATGGAGTTGCACTGATAATAAGGGTTTGGGTCAGTACGTAAGGAAGGGTGGGTCCCAGATTGGAAGAAAAATGTGTAATCTGTTTGGTGAAGCCAGGAAAGGGCAAGGAGCAGCAGGCGTTGTTTGGAGTTATTTATATGCAACCAAATAATATGCAGCATGGTATTAGTCAGAGAGAAGCACGTAGGACGGACAACACAATAATCACGGGTGATTTCAAACTGCATATTAACTAGATAAACCAACTGAACACCATCACTGTGGAGGACAGCTTTCTGGAATGTATTGTGGTATTCAAGTGGCTAAGTTGAGGAGATGGCTGGAGGACAGGCTATTTTCGATCTGGCATTATGCAATGCTGCAAGATTATTACGCTACTTAATTTTAACAGAGGAACATTTAGGAATGGATAACCACAACATGATAAAATTTTACACTACATATAAAGGTGAGATAGTTCAATCTAAGGCATGGGTATTAAATTTGAATAAGGAAAGTTATGAAGGTGTGGAGGCACAAGTTGGATGAGATGGATTGCAAAAGTACTTTAAAATGTATGACTGTACATAGGCAAAGGGTAATATTTAAAGAAATATTACATGGCTTACAGGAACTATATATGTTTCTTCAAGGTGCAGAAAAGACCAGTCAACCCTGGTTGACAAAGGAATTTTAGGATTGTACCAGTCTAAAATAAAAGGCCTGTAAAGTTATCAGAAATCTGAAGGTTGGGAGGTATTAGAATATGGCAAAGGACAAAGAAATTGATAAGGAAAGGAAGACTTTAATACGAATGTAATCACTGAAACCACAAAAAAAAAACTGTAAAAGCTTCCATGGACACATTTAAAGCAAAAGGTTGGCTAAGACAAATGTGGATCCATTACAGGCACAGTCAGAAGAATTTATAACAGGGAATAGAGAAATGACAGAAGCTCAAATGATTACTTTCGTGCCAATTTTTACAGAGGCAGATACAAGAAATCTCCCAGAAGTAGAGTCCAAGTGACTCAGGAGAAGGAGTTAAAGAAAATTAGTATTAGTAAGACAACCGTAGTGAAAAAGTTAATGGGATTGAAAGTTGATAATTCCCCTGGACCTGACAGTCTACATCCTAGAGTATTTAAGGAGGTGGCTATAGAAATACAGTCATTGCATTGTTTGTATAGACTCTGTGGAAAACTGTATAGATTCTGGAATGATCCCTGCAAGTTAGAAACAAACAAAAGTCACTCCTCCATTTTAGAAGGGAGCAAGACACATACCAGGGAACTACAGACCTGTTGGCTTTCATCAGCAGTAAGGAAAATGCTGGAATCAATTATAATGGCTGGGATAAACAGACACCGGTTTTAATGATCTCACTGGTAATAATTAGCATGGATTTGCAAATGAGAAATCTTGTTTGGCATAAAAGGAGATTTCAGGGCATTACTAACAAAATTGATAAGGGGGAGTCAATTGACAAAAGCTAGTTGGTCTTTCACAAAGCTTTTGATAAGATCCCCCAGAGAAGGTGGGTTAGAAAAACAAAGCACACAAGATAGGACGTAATGTACTAGTATGGATTAATGATTGACTAACAGGCAGAAAAGTGTGAGACTAAGTAGGTCATTCTCAAATTGGCAGGCTATAACTGGGTACTGCAAGAATCAGCACTTGAGGCCCCAACCTGATCGCGGGACCAAATGCAATACTTCCAAATTTGGAGATGATACATAGCTAAGAGGGAATGTGTGTTGTGAGGAAAACGTAAAGAAGCTTTAGAAGGATTTGGATAGACATAGCCAGCAGGCAAGAACATGGATGATGGAATACAATTTGGAAAAACGTGGAAATGTCCACTTTGGTAGGAAGAACAGATGTACAGAGTACTCCTTAAATAATACAAGGTTAGAAAGTGTAGGCGTACAAAGGGACCTATAGGTCCTTGTCAATAAGTCACTAAAAGGCCAATATGTACATGCAGCAAGGTAATAGGAAGGCTAATGGAATGTTACCCTTTACTGCAAAGGATTTGAGCACAGGACTTGCTTCATTTGTATAGAAGCTGAATTAAAACCACATTTGAAGTAGCATACACAGTTTTGGTCTCCTTACATCAGGAAGGATATACGACAGAATAAAAACCAAAAGAACTGCAGATGCTGTAAATCAGGAACAAAAGCAAAGTTGCTGGAAAAACTCAGCAGGTCTGGCAGCATCTGTGAAGGAGAAAACAGAGTTAACGTTTCGGGTCCGGTGACCCTTCCTCAGAACATGGACATACGACAGGTTCACCAGTTTTTTTCCCAGGATGGCGGGACTGTCCAAAATTAGGGATTGGGCAAACTGGGTCTGTATTCTCCAGAGTTTTGAAGAATGACAGGTGATTACATTAAAGCCTACAAAATACTTAAATGGATGGATAAGGTAGACAGAGGTAAGATATTTCACACTAGACAAAAAAAAACAAACAAAAGAACTGCGGATGCTGGAAATCAGAAACAGAAATTGCTGAAAAAACTCAATAGGTCTGGCAGCATCTGTGGACAGAAAGCAAAATTAACATTTCGGATCCAGTGACCCTTCTTCAAACTGACTGCAGCCAGGAAAAGATTGGTATTTATGCAGAAGATGGGGCCCAAAGGGAGACGGAAACAGTTGGACAGACAAAGGACTAGGTAAAGGTCAGCCTGGGAGAATGAATAGCTGCTAATGGGGACTAATAGTAGCTGACAATGGGTGTGTGGTAGCAGCCCATGTGAGAGCAAAGCCTGATGTGAAGGAACTGGAGCAAGGACAAGTGAGAAAGTGCTCAAGCCCTAAAGTTATTGAACTCGATATTGAATCCAGAAGACTGAAGAGATCCCAAGTGAAAAATGAGATGCTGTTCTTCCAGTTTGCACTGAGGTTCACTGGAGCACTGCAGCACGCCTGAAACAGAGGTGCTGGCCAGGGAACACAGTGGTGTGTTGAAGTGGCAGGCAACTGGAAGCTCAGTGTCATTTTTGTGGGCAGAATGTAGGTGTTCTGCAAAGCGGTCACCCAATCTTTGCGTCATTTCTCCAATGTAGAAGAGACCATGTTGTGAGCAGCAAATGCAGTAGACTAGGTTGAGTGAAGTGCAGGTAAAGTGCTGCTTCACCTGGCAGGTGTGTTGGGGCCTTGGAGGGTGAGGAGAAAGGAACTAAACGGACAGGTTTCAACACCTTCCGCAAATGCAGAGGAAGGTGCCGTCGGGATGCAGGGACATATTGGGAATGAAGGAAGAGTGGACTAGGATGCCCTGGAGGGAACGGTGACTGCAGAAGGCTGACGAGGGAGGGGAGGGGAACAGGTGTCTGCTCATTGGTAAGCTCTTTCCCCTGGTTACGCACTACACAATCAAGTATAATGTAAAAGTAAATCGGGATGCCACTTATGACAATGCTATTTTGGTTTTTTACTCAGAGGATTGTGAATCTTTGGGATTCTCCACAACAAAGGGCTATGGAAGTTCATTCTTTAAATATACTCAAAGTACAAATACATGTTGACTCCGCTTAATTAACTGAAACTGTCCAAGAATCTTGATTATTTTATCCAATAATGATTTTTAAAACCTTCCCCACACTTGTGATATTACATGGTCCAGCCAGTAATCATCAGGACTATCTCTACACCATTTTTTCCTCACTTTTGCCACTCTCCAATCAGTTGGCATCCTGTCTGCTTCTAGAGCAGATTAGGAAGTTGTGGTAAGTCTTTCCACCATCTCCTAGATTCTTTCAGCATTCTGGGGTGCAAACCATCCAGATCAGGAAACTTACCAACGCAAAGCAGAGCTAGCGCCTCCATATTTTCCATGAATTCTCACCCCATCCATCAACCTTACTGCCTCCACTTCATAATAGTTTGCAGGTACTCTCTTCTTCAGTCAACACTGATCAAAGAACTTATCAAATAAACTAACATTGTCCTGCACCTCTAAACATATAATCATCCTCTTTGTCCATGATCTGAGAACAGCTATATCTGTGATCTGATTGAAATAGTTAATTTGGTGACGTATTTATAGTAATGAAATGTTCAATTGAGCTCAAGGGAACAATACAAGGATGACAAGAAGATAGATCAAAAAGACTGCGAAAGGCAAAGAGGATTTTGTTGGCTCTAGTGCTATTCTGCTCAATAGAAGCATCTTTGGTGCACTATGATGTATTGGTACTGCGCACAGAAAGTAGAAATCAGGAAGTATCATTAGTACAAGAGTAGTGAGAGAACTATTGGATAGTGTTCACTCATGTGCCATACATACTCTTTCAATAAAGATCTGACCCTTTGGTATTGCAACTACATGTACGTGTAGACTGTTGTTTCAAATAACAAAATAAATTAGCAGAAAGCCATCCAGCACCAACTAAGCCACTGCTCACATTCAAGGCAAAGAAAAATTGAGGGAGGCAAACTATTTCACAATTTCCAACTACAAAACATTTTCCATTTATCAAGAAAGTAAGAGTGAAAGTGGTGCTACTTACCAATCCCTGAGTTGGCTCCAGTGACAATAACAACTTTGCCACTTAGGTCTCGACCGTGTAGAATTTCCATTGCAGCACTGTTTCCATCATATCTCTGCCGAATATTTGGTTTTTCAGATGCTTCTTCAACAGTAAATGCTAAGCGTGGATCCAGGTACGTGGTCCTTTTATTTATATGACTAAGAGAAGAGATGTTTTAACAACTTTTATAACTGATGTGAAGGAGAGATCTAAAAATAATCAAATGGGGACATAAAATAGACAAAATAACAATTCTACCCTGCTGCTTTTACCCATTCACTTTCGATTTGTATACATCAAATTACCAAATTAAAACTGAGTTGGGGTATTATCTTTACCACAAGCAGAATTTTCTCTTAGCCAGAAGCAGCTCTAAACCAAATCTGCTTTCTCTGTAGAAACTACTGGTTTAGAATGTGAATTTGTTGCACAAGTGATTCTCAATGCTGCACTCACTCTTTTCAGACAAAGTACCTATAAAAACTAATTAAAGGAACTTCCCCATCACCAGATCCATCCTCATTAGGAAAGATAAAGATAAATTGTTGAATAAAGGTATTTTAAGTCCAGAACCTGGATAATGGCCAAGCTTCTCAATACTGAGCAAGACAAAATTAAAAGTTAAAAATGAAAAAAGTTAGGCAAACTGTTGTAAAAAAGTGTGTGGAATGTTCAACTCTTCATCGCACCATTTCAGTAGGGGCATGTAGGTGAGGAACCCAAGTATGACAAAACTAGGCTTAGCTATGGCTCCTTAACTCAGCCACAGTATTAGCATCCTGTTTCGCCATTTCCTGGGCAAACCAAAAGTGAGAGATCATGCACCAAATCTGTCAAAAAGAAGAATTCTCAAAAATAGCTATTCCAGTCCCATCCTCCCCACTATCACAACATCCTGAACTGAAAGGTAGAGTTAAACATTTATATACTTACTCAACAAAGTACACTTGACCATTATCATCTGTTTCTCGTTCCCAACCATATGGCAAATCTGTAACACAAAGAGTACAAATTGTATGCTAATTTAAACAACACTAAATTAATATCCTCTACTGTAACTCCAATGAGGCACTGTGAGCACATGGGATTTTTTTTAAATTCATTCATGAAATGAGAGTAGTGCTTGCAAGGTATTTGTGACCCATAGATTGGAGAAGCTGGGGTTATTTTTTTTAAACAGAAGATCACAAGGGTATTTATTACAGGCATTTGAAATCACAAAGGATGTAGAAGTAAAGGAGAGAGAAATTTTTCTGACCAGTTAAAAAATTAAAAACTCATGGATGCAGACTTAAAATGACTGGCAAAAGAATCCAAAGAAAACAAAGGGAAAAGACTTCCTTTTCGTGTAGTTAGGATCTGGAACGTACTGCATACAAGTATGGTACAGACATATTAAACTATAGTTCAAAAAGAGAATTTGATAAGCACCTGAAGAAAAAGAATTTGCAGCGCTACTTGAAAAGGGGAGGGAATGGGACTGATTAAACTGCTCTTGCAGAGTAGTCATGGATTCTATAGGTCAACTGGCCTCCCCGAATGCAGGGAACGTTCTGATTTGTAGTGCAATTATATAATTTGTGATCTATAATTTAGGTATAACATTTTCAAACACTAAGTGCAAAGTTTATTGAACTGAGTATGCAACACTTACAGGCTAGGTCAGATTTTGCAGCAACTACAACACACTAGAAAAAGCTTGGTCCCCACAAATGTCAGGCTCAGAACAGAGAAAGCTTCAACTAGTTATAGTATTTAGCCATCTGACTAGTTTCTTAAATTTAGAGCTGGGAGGAAAACAACCTTTGTATGCTTTTGAAAAATCTAAGTTGGTATAATTAGTTTAGAAATCTCCCATAGCATTATTTAACATTTATAATCTGCAGCACAAATGTGACGTTTAAATGTGAAAACTGAACTGTATCCAATGTGGCCCATCATTTGAAGCCATTACTCAAGGAATTCGTTTCAGAGAGTGCTCTCAGTAGTAAAAACTTGGAGTTAATTGGAGGCCAATTCAGGCTGAAGTCCTTCTTTATTGCCAGAGAAGTAAATCCTGGCCGATGCTCATGAGAAATGACCAAGTTAACAACAGGGAGAGAGAATACCAGGCAACTGTCTACTTTTCATACCTGCTGCTGTCTGAAAAGGCAACAGACACCCTTCAGAAATATAAAAAGACTGGCAATGCATGAAATAGTACATGTATTCTGAAACACCTGTAAAGAACTGATCCTTGCGTTTTGTAATCTTTGAGATATATAAAGTATAAAAACATTTCAGTTCTAGACATGCATTTTCAATTACTTGGCAATATCACAATACATTAGTGCCCTTTACTCATATGAACGTGAGCCATGTCCTAATAAACGAACAATAGTCTGTTGTTAGAGACAACAAGGTGCAGAACTGGATGAACACAGTAGGCCAAGCAGCATCATAGGAGCAGGAAGGCTAACGTTTCGGGCCTTGACCCTTCATCGTTGTTTGTTCTTTGAGGAGAATTTTTTTCCAGGCCTAGATAAAAACTATGTCTCTTCATTGTGATTTTGATGCTACAAAGGAGCACAGAATGAAAAGAACAATACAATTCAAGCTATTTGCCAAAATATTTAAAAAGTGGCAACTTTAGGTCCTAACACAAGCCTTGATAGTTTTTTGAGCCTTTGGAAGTGATCACTTTTCTTTTGCAATGAAAAGCATCAGCAGGTGATCAAAACAATGTCACCGAAACCAAACACTGCTGAAAACACAACGGGTCAGGCAGCATCCATAGAGAAACAGCAAGCTAATACTTTCAGCCTTGATGACTCTTCATCAGTTTAATATTATTTGGGAAACAAACAGCAACTTTCAGCAAGCACCCATGCGCAGCAAAATGCGAACATCCATACATTTCGCCTAAAGGTGTGATGTTCCTTTGCAACCTTCCAGAAAGTGATATCTTTCATCTGGCTTCTCTAAATATACAAAAAGAAAGAGGGAAACCAAAGTGGACACAGACACCTGAGTCAGCCTGCTGCTGGTAGTAGGAAAATGCTACAGTCCATTATGAAAGAATTAAAAGCTAAGCATTTGGAAAAAGTGGCAGGGTCAACATGGATTTAGAAAACAGGAAATCATGTTTGACAAATCTACTGAAATTCTTTGAAGATGAAACTAATTAAGTTGAAGAAGGGGAGACAATTGATACAGTTTCTTTTAACAAATCATTCTGAAAGTCAAAAGTCCCATATAAAGGATTGTGTGTAAAATTAAAACACATAGGATTAGGAGTAGTGTACTGAGATGGACAGAAAACTAGTTGGCGGACAGGAAACAAAACAGGAGGAATAAGTAAGTCTTTTTCCGAATGGCAGGCAGTGACTAGTGGGGTACTAGAGGAATCAGGGCTAGGACCCCACGATTCACTATATATATTAGCGATTTGGATGAGGGAACTAAATTCTTGAGTAGATTTGTAGCTTGGGTTGTGGATGCTGTGGTTGGTTCGCTCGCCGAGCTGGTTTGTTAGTTCGTAGACATTTCATTACCCTGCTGGGTAGAATCATCAGTGCAGTCTGCGATGAAGCGCTGTTGTGTTTTTCTGCCTGGTATTTAAACTCTGGGGTCCGTTGGAATTGATTACCTCATTTCTGGTATTTCTTCGCAGTGGTGTATATATAGGGTCTAAACACAGAAAACACAACAGCGCTTCATCGGAGGTTGCACTAATGATGTTACACAGCAGGGCAATGAAACTTCCGCGAACTAATAAACCAGCTCGGCGAGTGAACCAACCACAGCAGGAACTAAAATTCCAAAATTTGCACATTACAAAGCTAGGAGGGAGGGTGAGCTGTAAGGAGGATGGAGCAATGCTTCAGTGAGATTTAGACAAGCTGAGTGTAGGCAAATGCAGAATAATGTGCATAAATGTGAGGTTATCCACTATGGTAGTAAAAACAGGAAGGCAGATTAATTATCTGAATGCAAATTGCAGCCAATGAAATCTGGGCATCCTCATATACCAGTTGTTGAAGGTAGGTGGGCAGGTGCAGTGGGCGATAAAGGCTGCAAATAATATGTTGACATTCATAGCAAGATGATTCAAGAACAGGAGTGGGGATGTTTTGCTGCAATTATACAGGGCCTTGGTGAGCCCACGCCTGGAATATTGTGCGCTGTTTTGTATCCTTATCTGAGAAAGGATGTTATTGTTACACTGCAAATGTAAGAACTAGGAGCAGGAGAAGGCAATTCAGTCCCTCAAGCATCATTTAACCACATCTCAAATTCTCAATAAGCATAACTGTTTTCATTTTGTATGTAATAATTCTATTCAAATCAATTTCCTCCAACAGCAGCTCATACCGAATTATCATGATTTTCAATCTTAAAATCTTGGCCAAACCTAATGAAATATACATTTAATCAAAAGACTCAGAATGCCACATATCAGCAGTGAAAAATCCAGCAATTCACTATACACGAAACTGTCTGCATAGGAAATGGCATTCAGCCCTTTGACTTGATCCAGCACCATTTAATGAGATAATGGGTGATCTGTGGCCTAACGACATATACCTGCCTCTGAAATAGCAAGAACTGCCGATGCTGGAGTCAGAGATAACAAATTGTGGAGCTGGAGGAACACAGCAGGCCAGGCAGCATCAGATGAACA
>NC_063346.1:13065313-13087870 GCF_021869965.1 Rhincodon typus
TCAGCCCTTACCCTTCACCTCTCACTCCTCAATTCCCCCCTACTCCCCTTTATTTTGTTACTGGAATTCGAGATTTCCTTACTTGGCGTAGTAAACCCAGCCGTCTTTTGTGGTCCTCTCCTCCCAGCCAGGAGGCAGTTCATCCTCACTGTCGGTGTCGTCCAGCCCCGCATACTTCAAAGCGGCCATCGTCCTCGCAGGTGCACACCGCAACCGCCAGACTGTTTACCTACCTCACTTCCGCCTCCCCCACCGGAAACAACCGCCATCGCACATGCTCGCCCGCCACCCTGGCGTGCTGGGAGTCGTAGTTTTCTCTGCCAGCGCATAAGGCCAGTCCACTCTCAGAAGCAAAATGCTGCAGTTGCTAAAAATCCGATATAAACAGAGAAGGCTGGTAAAATGTTCAACTGAAGAAGCATTTCCTTAAATGCTCAACTGTTTTTATTTTTTAACATAGATTGGGATAAAAGTAAAATACTGCGGTGCTGAAAACCTAACATTGGTACGAGAGCTAGGAGCTGTAGGAGGCAATTCAGCTCCTCAAGCCTACTCTACCATTCATCATGGTGATCTCATATCAGCCTCAACCTCACTTTCCTGCCTGCTCCCCATAACCCTTCAACCCATTACTAATTAAAAATCTGCCTAATTACTCCCTAAACTTACTCAAATGTCCCAACATCTACCATACTCTGGAGTACTGAATTCCAAGATTCATGACCTTTGGGAAAAGTAATTCTTCCTTATCTCTGTTTTAAATCTGCTACATCTTATCCTAAAACTATGATCTCTCATTCAATATCACCCCACAAGAGGAAACATCCTCTTTACTTTGTAAACCTCCTTTAGCATCATATATATCTCAATGAGCTCTCCTCTCATTCTTCTAAACTTAACATGTTCAATTTCTCTTCATAGAATCCCTTCAGCCCAACAAGTCCACACTGAACCTTAGTGCATCCACCCAGACCCATCCCCCTATAACCCACCTAAGGCTACACATCCCTGAACACTATGGGCAATTTAGCATGGCCAATCCACCTAACCTGCACATCTTTGGACTGTGGGAGGAAACCCATGCAGACACAGGGAGAATGTGCAAATTCCACACAGACAGACACCCAAGGCTAGAATCGAACCTAGGTCCCTGGTGCTGTGAGGCAGCAGTGCTAACCACTGTGCCACCGTGCCGCCCCCTCTTCATAATACTAACTCCTAATCTCTGGAATATTCTGAGTGAGCAGGAAATGCTGGAGATAGTGCATAGCATCACTTGCCTAGAATGAAAAAGCAGTAAAAAATCAGTGATACTTGGAAATGAATGCACCTAAAAACAGAAATTTCTGGAGAAACTCAGCAACTCTCACAGCATCTGTGGACAGAAAACAAAGTTGAGTCCAGTGACCTTTCATCAGAGCTAGTCGTGCTAGAGCACTGTTCTGATGTATATAAGACAAGTTGGACTATTAGGTTTTACTGATTTTTCCTTATGGGTGGGAAACTAAAAGGCGTTAACCTTTCATGTCAATGATCTTTCAGTGAATCTTATAAACTTACAATTTATTCACAGATTTCACAGCAACTTCCAAAGGGCCATACAGCCAATGAAGTATTTTACACACCATCGCTGTTGTACAAAAGGCAGTCAGCTATCCTGCAATCAGCAATGTCACAAAATCCAAATCAGTTATTTTTGTATTGATCGAGGGATGAACATTGGCCAGAATATCAGGTATAATTCATCTACCCTTCTTCCAAAAAAAATTCTTAGAGATTGTAAGATAACATTCCAAAACGTTGACTTGAAAATTACAGAAAACACTATCAAATTCAACTTGTCCCCATAAATCATATACCACTTTGAAATACCTCAATACAATTGTAATAGTCATTTGATAGAACGTAAGCATTGCTGAACAAAAATGTTGTCAAGGCTGGTTATATTGGACTGATCAGGACCATTCACAAGAATAACAATTCAAGGGGAAAACCATCATTTAAACTGTATGAGAGGAGGGTGCTGATTAATTGGCTATTGGATTCTGATTCATGCAATCATTGCCACGGAGAATGGACACATTAATGATGACTGACAGTCCTTCTGGTGATAAGCAAGACTATTCCCATCAGATCTTTTGTATGTGTACCATATCTCATCCCCTCTGCACATTGTGCTCAATGTGGCAGTGGTCTGGAAGAGACCATTGCCCATCTGCTTGTGGAAAGTGTTTCTCATAGATCTGAAGAGAAATGTATTTTTTCCCCCAATATTCATCCCAAGCAGGTCTGTCATGCACACTGACTGCAATTGCAGCTGAATGGCCATCAACTGTGTGAAAGGTAGTCTTTGGCCTGCCTGAAACATGCTGGTCTTCCAGTTTAAAGTATCTTGGAGATTGGCACATTCAGAAGTCTAGTACTCCCACTTGAGGGATGCTCTAAAGCTTAAGCAGTCGCTATGGAGACCAGCTCTGATGAAGAGTCATCTAGACTCAAAACGTTAGCTTGCTCTGTCTCCACGGATGCTGCCTGACCCGCTGTGATTTCCAGCAATTTTTGCTTTCAGCTGTAGACAATACTGTGGAAAATGTGCCAGTTAATGATGACTAATAGTTAACTGCCAGGTTTTGTCTAAATTTTAAATCAGACAGATCAACTCGGATGTACCAATGACATTGCAGTGATAAATAAAGCAGAGAATAGCTGTCACTATTTTAGTTGCACTGAAATAGGTACAGTATGTGTATATGCTCTTTCTGTCTGTTGAGAACAAGGCCCTCTGTATTAATATATGTAGCTTCCAGTCTATGAAAGTGTGGTTACTGGAAGCCCAACTGACAATCCTAAATTTATTATTAGTATAATTCAAAGCATACTCAGGATTGTGTTGTAAATGTTTTCCAATTGCAGAATCACATCTAGTGTTGGACACTGTGCTGCACATTTTGGAAGTACAGGCTGTTTGGGTATGATCACTGTCTCACTGCTGCAAACTGCCAAAGAGATTTGCTGTTCGGTACAATCTGCCAGTTTTCCAGAACTACAACATACATACCTAGTATCCAACTCACTGAAATTCATATTCCACATTTCTCATTTGTATGATAAGCAGAATGTCTTTTAGTATTGCGAAAATCTACCTTCACTATTTAATATAAATGTTGGGATTCCTACAGTTCTGCATGGCATAGATTGGCCTTATCGGCAAACCAACAAATTGGGTTTCTAAGAGTCATACCGAACCTGAAATATTAAATCCGTTTCTCTCTCTACAGATGCTGCCAGATCTGTGGGGTTTGTCCAGCAATCTCTGTGTTTGTTTCAAATTTCCAACATCTGCATCATGTTGTTTTCATACAAATGTAGTTTATGAATTTCAGTTCTGTACCATACATTTAGAAGATAGGTCTGTAGACTACCAAACAAAGTTAATGCCCATAATCGTTCATTTTGGAGGCTTAATTCACCCATTGACCCAGAAACAAAAATCTCAAAGCATTTTACAGTAGAATTATCAAACAAAATTTGAATCTAAGCAACATATGATATCAGAACAGATGAGCAAGAGTCTGGTTAAATAGGTCGATTTTAAGGAATGTCTTAAAGGAGAAAATAAAAAGAGAGGTGTAGAGATTTGCAGTAGGAATTCAAGAGATTAGGCCTCAGCAGCTGAATGCATGGTTGTCAGTGGTGAAGTGGTTAAAATCAAGAAACGTTAAAAATCCAAAATTGGAGCAGCGCAGAAATTGTGGAGGATTGAAGGGCCAGAACAAATTAGAGACGGAAAGGGGTGAGGCCATGTGGCAATTTGAAAAGAAGGATGAGAATTTTAAAATTGAAATATGGTTCAACAAGGAGCCAATGTGGGTCAGCAAACATGGCATGATTTGCAAAAGGAAGTTAGTGAAAACAGACTTTTGGATGACTTCAGGTTTACAAAATTTGGAATGTGGTAGGTTAGGAACGTGTTGGAATAGTCAGGATTGGAGATAACAAAGCCATAGATGATGGTTTCAGCAGAAGACGAGCTGTGGCAAGGGGAAAAGCATGAGGGGGAAACCAAATATCAAATACAGTGACTTCAGTCTTTCCATTATTTAGTACTAAGAAGATTTCTGGTCATCCAATACTGGACGTCAGACAAGCAGTCTGGCAAATTTCGAGATAGTAGAGAGATTAAGAGAGGTGGCAGTAAAGTTCATCCGTCTACAAGTGGAAAGTAACGCTGTGTTTTGGAATGATGTTGCCAAGGGGCAATATTCAATTGAGATATAGGATCAACAAAGCAGGCAACGCCTGATACACAGAACAATCAAAATATTATTGGCGCTCTCCCTTTGCCTCAGAAGATGGAGGTGAGGTCGTTGAATATTTTAAGGTGCAGACAGATAGATTCTTGTCAAGCAAAGATATCAAAGGTTATCTGGAGTATGTGGCAATGTGGAAATCGGAACACAAACAGATCAGCCATGATCTTAATGCATGGCAGGGCAGGGTTGAAGTGCGAAATGGCCTACTTGTGCTCCTAATTTATAAATATGTAACCAAGATGCTACTACTGCCCCCAACGATTGTTCCTACAAATCTGCTTTGTTTTGTAAAATTCTAAGATAGTCTATTTTGTCTTTTAAGAACTATTTTCAAACAAAATGCTGATTACACTTTCCTTTTCAGAGCACATAGATATAATGTATACTGCCCTCAGGACCCTTGAAGCCAAAAGTAAACAACAGCAGCTTTTCCCATGAACCAAAGTCAAAAATATGGCTTTAATAAGCCCCTAGAGAACAATATCTGAACAACAGGCAGCAACAATTCACCTGGAAGAACAGAATGCTCCAGCATGATGATAGAGGAGAGAAAACCTTGCAATAGACCAATGAGAAAAGCAACAAATGAAATATAAATGAACTGTGCTATGTCTAATCTTCAGGGCAAGGGATATTGGGTTCCATGTGTATTCTCTATCCCTATCAATATAGCTCGGATTCAATGAGGGTATTCAGTACAGTGAGATCTAACTAAAGCACAACCACCAATAATGGGCAAAGGTACAGAAAGTATAGGTTAACTCAATGGAAGTTTGGCAAGATAATGAAGCCCTGACAGGATTTAAGTGCAAGAATGACAAGTGGGGAACCAGATAATTATCAGAGAGAATAGTTGCGATAGCCAACTGGGACTTGATGTGGGGTAAGATAAAATATGGCAGCTGAATGTTAAGCTGAAATTTATGGAGGGTTTTCTACAAAGGCAGAGAATCAGCAGTAAGGTGATGAGTGGCAAGAGCATTGAAGCAGTAGCAGTCATTAAATAATGAAACTGTGAAAATTTACTGTGTAAAATAAACATAATACAGGGTAAAACCATAAAATGTAGGAGCAGAGGTATGACCGTGACATAGGAGCAGAATTAGGCCATTAAGCCAATAGAGTCTGCGGTGTCATTTGATCGTGGCTGATACATTTCTCCCTGCAACCCTTGATCCTTTTATCAATCAAGAACCCATCTATCTCTGTCTTAAGGACGCTCAATGACTTGACCTCCACAGCCCTCTGCAGCAGTGACTTCCACAGATTAACCACCCTCTGGCTGAAGAGATTCCTCTTCATTTCATTTCTGAAGAGGCATTCCTTCATTCTAAGGCTGAGCCCTCGGGCCCTGTCTCTCCTACAAGTGGAAATATTCTGTAAGTTTCAATCAGATCCCCCCTCATCTTTTAAACTCCATCGAGTACAGACCCAGAGTCCTCAACTGCTCTTCATACGGCAAGCCCTTATTCACCAGGATCATTCTTGTAAACCTCCCCTACACCCCCTCTAACGTCAGCATATCCTTCCTTAGATCCAGGGCCTAAAACTGCTCACAATATTCAAAAAAAAAGCGATTTGATGAGTGCCTTATACAACCTCAGCAATATATCCCTGCTCTTGCATTCTAGTCCTCTTGAAATAAATGGTAACATTGCATTTACATTTCTAACTGCTAACTGAACCTGCATGTTAACCTGAAGAGAATCCTGAACTAGGACTCCCAAATCCCTTTGTGCTTCAGATTTCTGAAGCCTTAGAAAATACTCTTTGCCTTTATTCCTCTTACCAAAGTTATAACCTCACACTTTCCCATGTTGTGTTCCATCTGCCCACTCTCCTAGACTGTCCATGTCCTTCTGCAGGTTCCCTGCTTCCTCAACACCACCGGTCCCTCCACCTATCTTTGTCTCATTTACAAATTTAGCAAAATGCCTCAGTTCCTTCCTCCAGATCATTAACGTATAACATGAATACTTGTGGTCCCAACATGCACCACTGTAGAACTCCACTCGTTACTGGCTGCTATTCTGAAAAAGACCCCTTCATCCCTACTCTCTGTCCTCTGCCAGTCAGCCTCTATCCATGCCAGTACCTTGCCTCTAACACCATGGCACTGTGTTATTTAGCAGCCTCTTGTGCAGAACCTTGTCAAAGGCCTTCTGGAAATCAAATAGATCATGTTCATTGGCTCTACTTTGTCTAACTTGCCCATTACCTCTTCAAAGAATTCTAACAGATTTGTCAGGCATGACCTCCCCTTGATGAAGCTGTGCTGACTCAACACAATTTTATCATGCACTTTCAAGTACTCCACATCTCATCCTTAAAGCGACCACAGTTAGAATAACCAGATTTTAGTTTCCTGCCTTCTGCCTCCCTCCCTTTATAAACAGGTGTGATACATTAGCTATTTTCCAATCCTCTTGGACCATCCCTAACTCCAGTGATTCCTGACAGATCATCACATGCCTCCACATTCTCCTCAGATATCTCCTTCAGAACTCTAGAGTGTAGCCCATCTGGTCCAAATGATTTATCCACCTTCAGACCTTTCAACTTCCACAACATCTTCTCCTTAGTGATAGCCACTTCACTCACCACTGTCCCCCAGCTCTCTTGAAGTTGTGGTACACTGCTATTGTCTTCCACTGTGAAGACTGATGCAAAGTACCCATTTAGTTCCTCCACTTAAGTTCCTTATTACTATTTCTCCAACCTGATATTCCAGTGGTCCAATATCCATTCTTGCCTCTCACATTTTACGTATGTCAAAAAAGCTTTTGCAATCTTCTTTTATATTATTAGCTAGCTCACTCTCATATTTCATCTTCTCCCGCCTTATTGCTTTTAGTTATCCTCTGCTGGTTTTTAAAGGTTTCCCACTAATCTTCAACAGATTGTATGATTTTTCTTTTGCTTTCATGCTGTCCCTGACTTTCCTTGTCAGCATGGTTGCCTCACCCTCCCATTAGTGTTTTTTCTTCCTTGGGATGAATTTCTGCTGAGCCTTCTGAATTGCCCTCAGAAACTCCTGCCATTGTAGCTCCACCATCTTCCCTGCTGGGCTCCCCTTCCAATTAACTCTGGCCAGCTCCTCCCTCAAGTCTTTGTAGTCATCTTTTCTCAGCTGTAATACCATTACAACTGATTTCAGCTTCTCCCTCTCAAACTGCAGGGTGAATTCTATCATATTATGGTCACTGCCCCCTTGGAGTTCCTTCACCTTAAATTTCCTAATCAAGTCTGCCTCATTACACATCACCAAATGCAGTATTGCCTGTTCCCTAGTGGGGTCTATCACAATCTGCTCTAAAGAACTATCTCATAGATATTCTATGAATTCCTTTACTTGAGATCCGCTACTGACCTGGTTTTTCCAGTTCACCTGGATTTTGAGGTCCCCCCATGATTATTGTAATTAATGCCTTTTTTTAATCTCCTGATTTATTTTCTTCCCCACATCCTGACTACTGCTCGGCTTGTACATAGCTCCCATCAGTCTTTTTTCCTTTGCGGTTTCTCAATTCTCCCACACAGATTAGATGCCTTCTGACTATCAATTTAATTTCATTTATTACTAACAAGGCAACCCCAACCCCTCAGCTCATCTGCCAATCCTTCAGATCTGTATCCTTGGATATTTAATTCCCAGTCCTGATCCTATTGCAGCCATGTCTCTATGATACCCAGAATATTGTATCCACCAATTTGAAACTATGCTAAAAGCTCATTTACCTTGTTTCACATACCGCGTATATTTAAGTACAACACTCACAGTGGTATTTCTGAAGAAGGGTTCTGACCCGAAACGTCAGCTTTCCTGCTCCTCTGATGCTGCCTGGCCTGCTGTGCTCCTCCAGCTCCACACTGTGTTACCCTCAGTGCTGTGTTGACTGCCCTCCTTCTCAAAGTTGTCCCCTTATCTGCTGTGCCCGAGATTAGATTCCTGACCCCTTTATTACTCACTAAGCTTTTACTCTTCATGTACCTACAGAAGCTTTTGTAATCAGTTTCTATGTTCCCTGCAAACTTACTCTCACACTTTCCTCTCTTAATCAATCTTGTTGTCCGCCTTTGCTGAAATCTAAATTGCTCCCAATCCTCAGGGGGATTTTTGGCCAATTTGTATCCCCCTCCTTTGGATCTAACACTATCCCCAAATTCCCTTGTTAGCCACAGACAGGCCACCTTTCCCATTTTATTTTTAACCTTAAGCTGTCAAATGTTAGAATAAAAGTCACCTCTTTCCTCCAGCAGCCACCCCAATCCATCCATGTAGAATGATTTACAACAGATAAGTTGATTAGGATTTCAATTAATTTTAATCATGAGTAAAGCATATCTCTGAAAGGGTTGTGAGTGAATCTGTGGAATTCATGGTGCCAGATGTCATGAATCTCAGGACATTAAGTGAATTTAGAGTCATAGACCTGTGCTTCTAGCACAGAATGCGACCTGCATGAGATTGAAAACACTGGGAGTTGAGCTGAGTGTGGGAATTTAAGAATATAAATCTTGATCTTTTGCATTCTTAGAATCTAAAACTGCGGGTAAGATGCAAGGAGGAGATGATGGATTATTAATTAGCAATGGGTTGAAGCGTTACAGAGATTGTGCAGGAAAGTGCAATTAAGGCCAAGGTAAGATATGATCGAGTGAATGGCCAATTCTTGCTTTTAGTTTTTAAGAAGGGTCAGTGGTCTGGTATGTTAACTGTTTTCTCTCTCTCCACACTTGCTGTCAGACCTGTTGAATTTTTCCAACAATTTTCCGTTTTGCCCCTAGTTCTTAAATTGTGATTCAGATCTCGATCCTACAGTGCAGGTTGAGTTTCGTCAAACAGTCACCCTCCTTTGATGAGTTCAGAGACTTTTGAAGGAACACCAAAAGCCTGACAACAGGCCGATTGCAGCTTTGGCCCTCAACCCACAGCATTACCTTGACGCCCTGTTCTGTGTAGGAGAGGGGGAAGTATATCCGGGTCAAGGAGGAAGTATATCCGGGTCAAGGAGGATTTCCTGTTCCGCCTAGCAACCGGTCGTTGCTGAGCTGTGGTCGTCGGTAGCTGTGGCCTTCAGGAGGAGACGATGGTAAAGAAAAACACATACACAATAAAACGAGGCAAAACGGAACCGAACTGATAAGAGCGATTATTCTCGGATTATTTAAAGAAGCGGCCGTGGGGCAGGCGGGGAGTGAAATAGATTATTCACCGAATGTCCACGACCCGGGAAGGGAATGGCATTCCATCAGGATGTGGTTTATTGTTGCTTTTATTTTACTACTGCGTTCTTGCAACCCCAGCTTGTTCAGCTCACTCCGTCTAATTTATACTTTTGTTCCGACGTTCCGGTCTGTTTAAATGATAACATCTCATTGTGATGCTTTTGAAATGTTTCTCTGGGGCCTGTGGCTGATTTGATTTTAACTTTGACATCGTATAGTTGCAAAGCCTAATTACCCCTGCTACCCCCTTCATTAAAAATAAAGTAGCTGGGGTCCTCTGGAAATGTTCCGTCCACATTGGTTCGTAAAGGATTGTCTGTATCTTGCAGCGTGGTAACTTGTACCCAAATTTATTTTGTTGCCATTAAAAATTATAGTTATGGTGGGTATGTGAGTTATTGGCAGGATGTTTGGTTTTCAAGTTGTTGGGTAACCCCTGGTAGTCTGATCATAGATTTTAGCCTTCCAAGTATGTTGTGAGTCATGTTAGGGTCGGTGCAGACTTGTCACTGGTGCAGACTTGTCACTGCTGATGAGTGCAATTTGAGGTGTTGATCCTAAGAGTTGCATTGTATTGAGGTTGGTTGGCTCGCCGAGCTGGTTTGTTGTTCTGCAGACGTTTCGTTACCATGCTTGGTAACATCCTCAGCGCAGCCTCTGATGAAGCAACAGACCCCAGAGTTAAAAACCAGGTGGGAAGACACACTGACGCTTCATCAGAGGCTGCACTGAGGATGTTACCAAGCATGGTAACGAAACGTCTGCAGAACAACAAACCAGCTCGGCGAGCCAACCAACCTCAACACCCACAACCCGAGCGACAGATCTACTCCAAAACCTTAGAGTTGCATTGTATATTGACAAACATGAATTTTCCCCAACAGTGTTCTGACATTGAGATGCTAAGTAATTCTACTGAAAAAAATTAAAATCACATAACATTAGTAGGAGCAAGGGTAGTCTATTTCAATCCTGATCCAGACTGATTGTCTGCTCCTTTTTTTTTTTTGCCTATATACCTTGATTCTAGTGAACTCCAAGTTCTGTTTATGTGCTTGACGATGATCCAACTGAGCATTTACAGCTCCCTGGTGTAGAAAATTCCCAAGATTCATAGCTTAGTCTTAATTAACCAACTCTTTATCCTGACAGCATGTTTCTTTTTGGACTGGTTCCTTTGGTTGGACATTGTCTCCGCATCCTCCTGTCCAGCATGCTCAGAATCTGTTTCAATGACATCACCTCTCATTCCTTCTAAACTTTAGAGCACATTGATCCATTCTACTCAATCTCTAATCATTGTTAAGTAAACAATCTAGTAATCTCTATAATTTTATCTTTATTATTTCGTGGGATGTAAGTGTTGATGGCAAGGCCTGCATTTGTTACTCATTTCTACTTCACACTTCCTTGAATAGTGTGCCTTGCTTGACCATTTCAGAGGGCATTCATGAGTCAATGTTACTGTGTGCCTGGAGTCACAGGGTGGCAGATTTCCTTATCTAAAAGATTTTAATGAATCAGATCGGGTTTTATAGCAACTATGGTGTCACCATCATCATTACTGAGACTTAGATTTGTTAATTGATTATAAGTTATATTAGCTGCCATGGTGGGTTTTGAACCCTCAATGGTCCTAGAAAATTAATATGCGCCACTTGATGATGAGTCCAGTGACATTACCACTATGCAATTCAATGAATAAATCTGGAACTAAAAGTTTGTGTAATGATGACCATGAAACCATTGTTGATTGTCATTAAAACCCATATGGTTCACCTATGACCATTAGGGAAGGAAGATCTGCCATCCTTACCTAGGTTAGCTGACATGTGACACGTGATCCACAGCAACGTAGTTGACTCTTAATTGCTCTCTAAAATGGCCGAGAGCCACTCAGTTATATCTAACTGCTCCAAATTCCGATTAGAAGGACTGAAACTGAATGGACCACCCAACATTAACTGAGGCACTGGAAGCAACACAACAGCCATGTCAACCCTGCAAATTCCTCCTTACTAATGTCAGGAGCTTGTGCTAAAATTGGGAAAGCTGACTCATGGACTAGTTGAGCAACAGCCAAACGCTATCTGTAAAAAATAGTTCTGTGAAAATGACTATATCCCACATACTTCCATCATCATCCTTTAGTAGGTTCTGTGCCATTCTCAGGGCAGATCCACCAGAGGTTACAGAATGGTGGTATATGGAGAGGAGGGAGTTCTCAACATTGACTATGGATCCTGCAATGTCTCATAGCATCAGGCCAAACAGGGTCAAGGAAATGTTGTACTGATTATCGCCTACTGGCCCTCTCAGTCCACCAGCTGATGACTCAGTACTCTGCCATGTTGCACGCCACTTGAATATACTGAGGGTTGAAAGGGCACAGAAGGAACGTGGATGGGGGAGGCTGGAGATTTCAATGTTCATCAAGTGTGGCTTGGTAGCACCACTTTAACTTAATGGCCAAGTCCTAATGGACAGCTGATAGACTTGTCCTACAGCAGATGGTGAAGAACCAACCAGACGAAAAATTGTACTTGATTTCATCTTGACTTCCTCCTGAAGTACTTAGCATCACAAATGCCAGCCTTGAGGCAATTTGACACACTAAGTGATATAAAGAAACAGCTGGAAATACTGAGTACTGTAAAAGCCACTTGTCCTGACAACATTCTAGTAGTAGTACGAGAACCAGCCATGCCCAGACTCAAGCTGTTCCAGGACAGCTACAATACTCTCATCAACACAGCAATGTGAAAAATTATCCATGAAAATTTGGCCAATTGCTGCCCCATTGGTCTACTCTCAATCGTCAGCAAAGACATACTATCAACAGTGCTATCAAGTGCCACTTACTTACTCAACCATACCCTGCTCGCTCCTCAGTTTGGGTTCCTTCAGGCCCACTTGGCTGCTGGCCTCATTATAACCCAGGTCCAAGCTTGTTCAAAAGTGTTGAACTTAAGGGAATTGAGAGTGACTGCCCTTTACATCAAGATAGCATTTCCTGGAATGTGACATTAAGTGATGGGAATTTCGTGAAAACTCTCCGTTAGTTGGATTCGTATTTTGTTGGAGGTCACTTGTTTCAACCATAGGACATCATTGATAGAGTTTCTGTGGGTAATGTCCTTGGCCCATCTATCTTCAGATGCATAATTAAACGTGCTGAGCTTTTCCAGCAACTTCTGTTTTTGTATCGTCAGATGCATTTTGATCAGTAGATAATCTACTAGAGGAGGACGAGGGCCCTTCATAAACATACTGATCCTTAAGGTTTTAGAGGAGATTTGATCTTCTAATGGCACATCCAGCATATCAATGAAAGAGACAAGGATGAAGATTTGAAAACCATCTTTAGCCAGAGGGGCTGAATGGGTGATCCATCTTGGCCTCTTTCTGAGTTGTTCAGCATCTCACATGCCAATTCAGTTCACTACATGTGGTATGAAGAAATGACTCGGCACATCAGATCCAGCAAAGCCTTAGGCCCTGACAGCCTCCTGCCTATAATGCTAAAGGTCTACATTAATGCAAGTACTATAGCCAAATTTGCACGTACACTAAAATAGGTGGGGAAGTAAGTTGCAATAAAGAAATAAGAAATTTATAAATGGATATGGAATTGTTGGGTGAGTGGGCCAAAATTTGGCAAGTGAAGTTTAACGCGGATAAGTGAGGTTATCCATTTGCGTCAGAGGAATTAACTGGCAATGTACTGTCTAAATGGAGAGAAACTTCAGAGTGCTTCAGTACAGTGGGATCTGGGTGTCCTCCTGCATGAATCACAGAAAACCAGTATGCAGGTGCCACAGGTAGTAAGGAAGGCAAATGGGTTTTGGGCATTTGTTGCAAAAGGAATAGCAGGGAAATGTTGCTGCATTAGTGAGACTGCACCTGAGGTATTATGTACAATTTTGATCCCCTTACTTGAGGAAAGATATAGCTGCATTAGTGGAATTTCGCTAGATTAATTTCAGAAATGAGGGGTGTGTCTTCCGAAGAGAGATTGAGCAGTTCGTATTTGTTAATTCATAGAGTGGAGTTCAGACCGAGATCAGATTAGCCATGATTGGATTGAATGGTGGAGCAGGCTTGAGGATCTGAATTGCCAACTCCTGCTCCTAGTTCCTATTTGCTCCAGCGCTGACTGCATCCCTACATGTTCCAGTACATCTACAACACTGATATGTACCTAACAAAAGAGGAATTTTCCCCAGCATGCCCTGTCCACAAATAGAAGGGCAAATCAAATCTGGCCAGTATTGCCTCATCAGCCGACTGTTATCAGCAAAGCACTGGATGGTGTTGCCAATAATTCAACTGCCACTTACTCACTATTGACCTGTTTGGCTTGAGCCCTGGACATCAATACAGCCTTGTTCCAAACATAGATGGAAAAACTGAATTTGAAAGATTCTTCTTCTTAGGTACCCCTTGGGATTGAAGTTGACCTTCCTCTACTTCTGTGTTCAGAGGTGCCTAAACAGTCCAGTGCTGGACCTGTACTGCCTCCCACAGGTGTGACAGGTGGCATTTGAAGAGACAGATGGGTGGAATGTCTGGGTTTTGCATGATCCTTCCACTGTTTGCACTTGACCACAATCTAGGCCTGTCAGAGATGCTTAAAAGTGATTAGCACCTTTGCTGATTCTTCTCTGTTTTGTTTGGACTTTGACTAGAGATTTCAATGAGTCGACGAGGATATTGCTTTTTCTTCAGGGAGGTTTTTGGGAAGTATTTTGTGTTTCTGTTAACCACTTGCTGTGACGAAGCTTGACGTAGAGAGCTTGTTTTGGGAATCTTGTATCAAGCCTGTGGGTGACATGGCCCTCCCATGCGTCTGATTGACCATAACCAGTGCCTTGATACTGGAAATGTTGATTTGAAAGAGGACTCTGTTAGTGGAGCGCCTATCCTGTCATTAGTTTTGTAGGATTTTAGAGAGGCTTTACTGATGATATTTCTCAAGGGATTTGAGGTGTCTGCAGTAGATCATCCATGTCTCAAACACATACAGGAAGGCTGGTAACACTTCTGAACTGTAGACCATGAGTTTGTTTTCAAGCATGAGGCTTCAGTGTCAGTAGCCTGCTGCGGATCTTTCTAGACAGGGGACAGTGTTCTGTTTTGGGAACAGGCTGGTAGAAAACCTTTACTTTCTGGATATTTCGTCTGAGGCTCATTCTTTCATATGCCTTTAAGCAGATGCATCAACAACAGTTTAGAGCTTGCCTCTTGAGTGTATGGACAAACAAGTATTGTCTGCATAATGCAGCAAATTGATAGAGGTTAGGGTGTGCTTAGTTCTGGATTGGAGGTGGTACAAGTTTGAGAGCTAAACAAGAGTGACAGCCCTTGATGTCAAGATCATATGACCAAGTGTTGCATCTAGGCATCGTAGTAAAATTGAAGTCAGTGGAATTAGATGGAGGGAATGAAGCTTGGTAGAAAATGTTGATGTCAAACCTAGCGCAAAGGAAGATGGTTGTGGTTATGCAGGTTAATCATCTCAACCCAAGGAGTTTTGCTGAGTAGTGGTCTCAGCCGAACCAAGTTCAGTTTCTTCAACAATGACTTCTTCTTCATCATAAGGTCAGAAATAGGAATGTGAAAATATCTTGTGTTTCATTATCATCACTGAGACATTATTCTGGAGCTCCTTCCCTAACACCAAGCCACACATTAGAGTGATTTATGACAGTGGCTCCATCACTAATTTCTCGAGCAACTGGAGACAGACACTAAATGACACTCGTATTCCATTAATGAATAAGAAATGTGCAACTTTACAAACTTTGAGACCAATCCTTTTCTTTTGCTGTCAGCAATTCTTGCAAATGGTGACTATATTTTATTCCCTGCGCCATCACCAACCCCCCAAAAAAAGTCAATAATACTGTGTTTTGCTGTTCCTCAGTGGAATAGAGTGTGAGTCCCAACCTGGATCTCAGAACTAAACAATGAATTATTCATTGAGAGTGTAGATCTTTCTTTGAAAAAGAGAAAATTGATGTTCACTGTCCTTACATGAGACCTGTCTCTGACTTCTCACTTAGGCATGGTGATGATGTCAAAGGGAATTGAATTTTTTTGCTGAAAATGTTTTACCTGCACATTCCCTCCTGTATTGTTTACAGTTGCTAAGAACACATGCTGATCCAGCTGTAACTTTTCATTTTTCTGTACTCCCACTGGATGGATGATGCCTTTATCAATACCTACTTTTTGTTTCACTGAGTTCTTCAAGGGAGTTATAAGGATCTTAATTTCACCACCACCCTGGTTCTTTGCTAAGCCACCCTGGTCACTGGAGAACATTGTTAGAAACCCTTTCTACCATCATAGCCTGAATCTGCCAGTCCATCCTGGTCATACAGGGCTGCTGCATCACACAGTGTAATGGGTAGCCATCATCCTCATTTTTCTCTTTGTAGAGCAAAGGCATCTATTATTCGATTTATTTCATTGACAGCCATGCACATCCATCACCTCATAAGCTACATTGCATGCATCTGTACACTCTGATCAGAGAATAA
The DNA here is from genome assembly GCF_021869965.1 of Rhincodon typus. NCBI lineage: Eukaryota > Metazoa > Chordata > Chondrichthyes > Orectolobiformes > Rhincodontidae > Rhincodon > Rhincodon typus. The sequence goes on from NC_063346.1 coordinate 13,081,401, forward strand.
TGCATGCTAAACTGAAATGTTTTTAGTGTGGTTGCTGGTTGACTCCTTTAAATAGTTGGTAACGTTCTGTACTTTTCTTCCTATATGTAGCACAGTGTGCGTTTTTATTTGTTGGGGGCGACAATAGCCTAGTGGTGTAATTGCTAGACACCGATAATGTTCTGGTGTCCCATATTTGAATCTTGTCATGGTAGATGGTGGAATTTGAATTCAATAAAATATGGAATTAAGGGTCTAATGATGACATGAAACCATAGTTGATTGTCAGGAAAAACCCATCTGGTTCACTAATGTACTTTAGAAAAGGAAAATCTGGCATCCTTACCTGGTCTGGCCTACATGTGACTCCAGACCCACAGCAATGTGGTTGACTTAACTGCGATTTTGGCAATAAGTAGTGACCTAGAAGCAATGCTCACATCTCTTGAATAAATTTTTAAAAAGGCTTCCTAATGTACCCAGCTAGCTGCTAGCTTAGTGTAGCCTGTAAGTACCTTGTCACTGTTGTTTCTAATCTAAGCAATACCAGTGGATTCAGTGTTTCAAGAAGAAAATCATTTGAGAAAATTGTTTAAATAAATGTTTGATTCCAAGACTATCAAGCAGTGTTAGGGGCACAAGAAGTTAAGTTTAGACCATGCATCACTCGTATACTGTAAATGAGAATATGTACAGAACTGTTTTGTGATCTATAGTTTTTTTTAGAAAAATTGAAATTTGTGACATTCATATACCTAGGCTGCTCGTTAGAATGTGTGTTCGTCCTAAACGTTCCTATTTTCTCATATTCTTTTTCATTATTCTACCAGTCAGCACATCAAAACACATTAGAAGAATTGTGATGTGAGATTTTATATTCTATCAAATGTTATCTCATTTTTAACTAAAACAGAAATTGCTGGAGACACTCAGCTGGTCTGGCAGCATCTGTGGACAGAAAGCAGAGTTACCGCTTCAAGTCTAGTGACCCTTTTTCAGAACAGAAGGATTACTGAGCTCAAAACGCAAACTGTTTTCTCTCCACATATGCTGCCAGACCTGCTGAGTTTCTCCAGCAATTTCTGTTTTTCTTTCAGATTTCCAGCATCCACAGGTTTTGTTTTATTTTGCTGTCTTGTATTAATCTTCTTTTCTTAATTACAGAGTGAGGTAGAGGAAACTCTGAAAAGGATTCAATCTCACAAAGGTGTGATTGGAACTATAGTTGTGAACTCAGAAGGTATGTTGCTCTTTGTGCCTTAGTTTTCTAAGTTACTGGATATATCCATACTGAAACAATGACTCTAAGATATACAGAGCAGTTTTTATATTGATGTAATTAGAATTTTTATCCATGAGGAACTAGTATTCACTTTCCTTTGCAAGTAACACATTTGGACATGCACTTATCGTAGGTTATCAAGCCTGCCAGTGTGAAAAGAGATGGTTGAGTTTTAAAATGATGTAGGCGAGAGACCTTTTAACCAATCACAACTCTTTGGTAGAGCTATCCAAATAACCCCTCTCCCCTGCTCTTTTCCCATTACCCTAATATATATTTTTCCTTCAAGTATTTATCAAGTTGCCTTACGAATTTTGCTATTGAATCTTTGTCAATGCTGTTTGAAGCAGAGCAACTCGGATCACAGGTTTTTTTCTTAAATTACTTTAAATCTGTCTTCTAGTTACTGATTTTTCTCGCACTGGGAACAGTGTCTTCTTATTTACATTAGCAAATTTAGTCATGAACATTTATCAAATCTCCTCTGAATCATTTCTGCTGTAAGTTAAACAAGCCCAACCTCACCACACTGTCATATAACCAAAGTCTTTTAACCCTGATACCAAGTAAATAAATCCCTTCAACATCCTCCCAAAAACCCTGATATTCTTCTTAAGTTCAGAATCGAATCTGATGATGTAGATATTGGAAATGGATTCATATATTGGCTTCTAGAATTCAAATTAATATGCTACCATAATAAAAGTTCATTCTATATTCTTTTGATTTTGGAAGTAAGACGGTTGCTATTTTAAGCTTATTACAGCAAGAGTTCTGTCTGTTTTACCATGAAGAGATATGAGAAGAGGGTGTGGAAAGTGGAATAGAGAAGATCAGCCAAAGTCATAGCGAACAGCAGAGCAGACTGATGGGGCAGTGTGCTCTACTCCTACACTTATTTCTTGTATTCTTATCAGTCATTAGGTCAAAAGAATTCCATATTAATGCTTGACTTCAACAGTGTCCCTAATATTATAATTAGTGACAATGGGATAACACACTACTGCTTTACCTTGAAACTGGATTTGAATCCAAATGACATAATGAAAGCATCATTCCTTTCCTTGTTAAAGGAAATTAATTCAAGTTTGAACACACTGCACGAAAGAAGTCACAAATTCAGCTGGTATGCAAAACCGCACAAATACGCCAAGAGCTTTCTGTGAAGAACTCCATGGTGCGTCTAATCCATACCTATCCACTTTTTCTCTGCCAGCTGCATCAGTCCCACACAAAATGAATCCCATCAGCAAGTTAACTGCTCACAAAATGCTGAAAACAACTAAAAAGCTAACTCGTAAATACAGGTCTGGCATAGTTAGTTACAATGTTAGCGGTGTCAGTTATTCCCCTAAATGGAACTTAGTTCAATTTGGAAGATGCTCTTTTTATAACAGGCAAAACGGTATTGCATTCAGGGAAGCTTCCATTCACAAATTAGTACAATAATAAAGGAAAATACACACGCTATCCCTCTTCTGTGGATAAACATATAGAAATAGGAGCTCTCCGACCAGTATGAGGTTCTTCCCTTGCACCAGGGTCTGCAACATGAGTTTATGTGTGTTTGTTTGAATCAAATAGTGAGCCTAAGTTTTTTGATAAAGAAGGTGAAGTTAGGCTCAAAGAAGTATAATCATTGGAGCATGACAGCCAGTAATCCTGACACTTTTTTCTTCATGTAATTCATAAATCCACAATCTGCACATAAGGGGGAACTGAAAGTCTTTATCTACCACTATTGAGTGTTTTCTTTTCGTTTTCCCTCTGCCTTGATATTTTCACGAATACGTTGAGTTTGAGTGGAGGTTATTAAGTAATTCTGCCTTAGCTGCATCATTAGCACATAGTTGGTTACTCTGAGTTCTTTCCAACCATGTGAGCACTGCTGCGTGTACTTATGTGCGTATCGTCGCTGCAGTTGGAGACAGATTAAGAGCAAATATTTGATCCTTGTAGTTAATGCACCAACATACATCTCTATGATGTATGCAGGCCCAAGAGAACTGATGAGCTGAGAGAGTGGGAGGAAATCTGATTGGCCTCTTAATTCTGTAGCGTTCAGCAGATTTTGGAACATTGTATGTTCATTGTATATTAATAGCAAAAACACAAATTGTGGAGAAACTCACCACGTCTGGCAGCATCTGTGGGGAGAAAGCAAAATGAATGTTTTGAGTCCAGTGACTCTTCTTCAGAACCAAGATATTAAGTTGAACTCTCAATAAGATTAGATTTACTAGTCTTTAACCTTAATTTCTCTATTGCATCTATATTGTGATGACGTTAATGGCTGTATTCTCATGCCTTCTCTCCCCATCGCTGTTGTGCTATCTGACTTGTTCTTATCAGTTCAAGATGAGCAATGAAACTATGACATACCAGTTGCATTACAGTGCAGTCTCTGGTGAGCACAACAGGTTATGATTGAAGAAAACAAGATGAGTGAAAAATCAAAACCCAGAATAATTACATTTATGCACTGAAAGGTGATCTTTGGCTTGTGTACATCAATTTTTGCTCAAACAAAGAATCCTATTGGGGATGTCTCTGTGTATGTCACCCCATTTCCGTGCATCAGAAATAATGGAATGCAAGCATGCTAGCACTGTTTAATACTTGAGGACCTTTTGGATAAGTTATCCTTCCTATATTCATATTTGCCCTCTCAGGCACTAAGAAGCAGGGGGGTATGGGTCTTTTGGTGGCGAGAGTCAGAGAATTGGTCAGAAGTGAGAACACAGCCTGTGAATATGTTGAGATTGAGTTATTGTCCTTTGTGTGGGTATGAATGTATATTTATGTGGAGAGAAAGGTTCAATTCTTGGACAGGATCAATGTTTTATAATTGAAACTTCGAAATCTTGCATTTAGAGAGCTTGCAATTTTTAATTTTAACGTAAGTGGTGCAGTGTCGGATACCTGGAGGGGCATAAATTATTCATACAGCAGATGGCTAGTTTGCAGGGAATGGTTTTATGCTGAAATTTTAAAAATTGGAACTTGCCTTTTAATAGTAATCTAAAATTTGGGATAATATTCTAAATGGCCTACTTCTTAATGTGTAGTGTGATCACATGCTACATTAATTGGTGCTTTAATAGCTAGTATCCCATGAGCACCCAGTGATTTGCTGAATAAATGGGAACTAGTGCAATCAAATTTAGTGATGGTTATACCATTGTCCATGATCTGAATATAGTATTTCCTATGAGATTGCACATGGAATGATGAAGGCAGCATTTTATTAAGCCAGAGAATTTATTGAGCCTTTTTTTTATACTTGCCTGCAAAAGACCTTGCAATAGCAGCTGCATTTTGTTTCTTTGTGTCATCCCAAAACTCTCCAGCTAAGAGAAGCAGGAAAGCAGTTAATGAGGTAAAGATGGAAGCTCTACAACTTTACAGTTGGTCACCTTGCTTCTAGGAGTAAACAAACTAATTTAGTACCAGTGTGTATCCCAAGCAAAGGTTGTGGTTTAACATTAGCTTTTGATAATTTTTTCATGGGGTGAGGGTATCACTGGCAAACCTAGCATTTATTGCCAATCTCTTGTTGAACTTAAGATGGTGGTGAGGAGCTACCTTCTTAAACCATTGTAGTCCATGTGGTGTGGGTATACCCACAGAGCTGTTTAGGAAAGGAGTTCCAGGATTTTCATCCAGCAACAATGAAGGAATGCAATATGGTTCCAAATAAGAATGGTGAGAGTTTTGGAAGGGAACCTATAGGTGATAGTGTTGCTGTGTGCCTACTGACTTTGGAAAGTGCTGTGAAGAAGCCTTTCCTTTCTCCTTTCAATTTCTGGTTGACCTCTTATGCATTTCAAACTTTTTTCTGGTCTACTTTTATTGTGTGCATTCTTTAAAACCAGCTCAGAGAGATTTTAACAATTGCCTGTCAGCAGCCACAAAAATGATTTGAGCAAAGCATCTGGATTTACTTACTATTTTTTTGGTTCCTTGTTGAAGTGACTTGTGCAACCGTTCAATGTGCAATGTATGATATTTGTATGAGCTCATATCATCTACTTCATTGCATTTACGTAAATGTTTCTTAAAATTAATTAAAAAGATGTAGGCATAACAGACAAGACTAGCATTTATTGCCCATTCTTAATTATGCTTGATGTGGAGGTGCTGGTGTTGGACTGGGGTGGACAAAGTCAGAAGTCACACGACACCAGGCTACAGTCCAACAGGTTTATTTGAAATCATAAGCTTTTGGTGTGCTGCTCCTTCATCAGGTGAAGTGACGACAGAGCCGTGCTCTGAAAGCTTGTGATTTCAAATAAATCTGTTGTACCACAACCTGGTGTTGTGTGATTTCTGACTTTAATTACGCTTGAGAGGATCTTGGTGAGCCAAATTTTTGAGCCACTTCTTTTGTAATCACACCTATCGTACAATTTCTTAGATCTTTTCGGAAGGCTATTATGAATCAGTCACATCTCTGTGGGTGAGGAGTCTTTTATAGGCTAGACCAGCAAGGATGGCAGATTTCCTTCCCTAAAAGACTTATGAGTGCTACATGAGTTTTTGTGACAATCCAATAGTTTCTTAGTCTCCACAACTGATGCTAACTTTTACTTCAGTTGAATCAACTGAATTTAAATTCTATAGTTGCTCTGATGGGATTTGAACTGATGCCTCTAGATCATTAGACCAGTGGCTTATTAGTCCAGTAACCACTGTGCTAGTGTGCCCCCATGAATTGTACAAGACTTCTCTTTTTATTGTGACAATGGCTTGGCCAATGGCTTCAGTTTGTTGGCATTGGTGTGGTGGAAGAAATACTGTAAAAGATGCAGCATTTTTGTCCATGCGTAAAGAGAGTTGGAATCAATGTTGCTTTCCATCGTAGTTGTGTTATGGGAAAATCAATAAATTATTGAGATTCATAGGGTTCCATAAATGAAATTGTCTGGTCAAGGAAACAGAACTGGGTAAGATTGACAATTTCAGGAAGGAGCTGGATGTGCAAGTAGGTATGGCACTGACTCCTTACAGGCCCCTTTTATGATTGCAAATTTCCACATTAACGCTTAACTCTACTTTCCTGATGCTGTTACATTTGACAACTTTTTTAAAAAGAAAGTATTTTATTTTGATTCAAGTGAAATACGAAAGCAATTTAGAAAGCTACATAATTGTTTCTTGGGACAACAAGGTGCAGAGCTGGATGAACACAGCAGGCCAAGCAGCATCA
>NC_063346.1:13088270-13120804 GCF_021869965.1 Rhincodon typus
TGATGCTGCTTGGCCTGCTGTGTTCATCCAGCTCTGCACCTTGTTGTTTCGGATTCTCCAGCATCTGCAGTTCCTACTATCTCTAATTGTTTCTCGTATGTTTTTCATCTGCAGGAATTCCAATAAGGACAACCCTGGATAACTCCACCACAGTTCAATATGCAGGCCTGTTCCATCAACTTGCCATGAAGGCCAGAAGCACTGTTCGAGACATTGATCCGCAGAATGATTTGACTTTCTTACGGGTCCGATCAAAAAAACATGAGATAATGGTTGCTCCAGGTAAAGCTGTTTGATTGTCAGGGTGAAATTGGTTATTTCCTTGATGAGTGGCAATCCACCTTAATTAAGAGCACTGTATCTCTGGGTAAAATTGCCAAGGGGTCATTTTTGAGTGAGGTTTGAACGGGAATTTCCTTCCCACTTCCAGGTGGGTTTGCAGATAAGTGAGGAACCCTCATGGAACTGTGATCAATAATTAAAATACACAAACTGATGAATAACTCTGTACTGAACTCAGTTGATAACAGTTGCATGGATGTATGTGAAAGGGTGTTTGAATGACTGCTTTTTGACTTCTAGTTTTTGTAGTAATATTGCACTTATTGCTTCCCTGTGATAAAATCTGCACATCCAATATGCTGTGCAATTAACTGCATACAAAACCATTTCTTACCACTCTGCATCCAGCCCATTTCTCCACTTGAAATTTTTTGTTACATTATTTGTAATGTTCCAAAGCCTGTGGAATTTTATTTTTAATTATAGCTAGCCACAAAGATAATGTGGAAAATGTGAGTCCATACTGATTCTCCCTCCTCTATGTGTCTTATTTTTACAGAATGTATGTTCTAGCTGGTGGCAAAGAGCTTTATTTCATTGACCCAACTTGATTCAAAAATTAGTGAATTAGAGTCTGATAACATTTTTGCTTCCTGGTCTAATATCAGAGTGATATAAAAGTATTTTCAAATCAGCAGTGAGAATTCAGTTTGGTCTTTAAAAAAAGGGGTAGTATTAGACCACCATTTCAAATGTCTGGAGTGAGTAGAGGAAATAGTTTATTCATGCAGTTCCTTGATGGTTTTATTAAGCAATATTGGCATGGATCTGGAGTAGTTTCAGCTGGAATGACAAGTTCTCTGGACAGACCAACAGCAGGAAAGAGACAAAATTAAAACACAGTGCTGAAGAAACTCAGTGGGTCTAGCAGCATCTGTAGAGGCAGAAGCGTTGTTAATATTTCAAGTCCAAACACCCCTCTTCAGGTCATTCAACTGCAGATGTTAACTGTATTTCTGTCTCCACAGATTCTACCGGACCTGTTGAGTTTCTCCAGCTCCTACTGTTTTTAATTCAGATCATCAGCATCTGCAGTATTTTGTTTTTATAAGAGACAAAATTAGTTTAAAATAAGGAATTTAAAAATCCTCACCAAAGCAGTATATATTATACATATTGCCATAAATGTATTACATCTCACTGTGCAATAACATTATATTGTGTTGTAATTATTTGGACTTTAATGCATTTTCTTGCTAAGAGGCAAGATGCTTCTTAGAGTGAACTATTAAAGTTGATTGCCTTTTATAATGTTCCTCATTATATCTAATACTTCTAACAATTTTTCTGTAAGTATAATGTGTGCTATGTGACTAACTTCAGAATATTCATTTAAGCCAAGAAGATCAGACTAACTCATTACTTCAGCACTGCACTCATAGGTTATTGGACCTTGATTACTAATGAAGTAAATTGTGCATTACAGTTTTCTAGTTAGTGTGCTGCAAACAATTGGCCATTTATCAAATTATCAGCATTGAGATTTTTTAAAAAATCTGCTATTGAAGAAACTAACCAATTTCAGTTTTTCCAACAAATTGGCGCAAATGTGCATTGGGGAAAAAAACCTGCGTGCTATAATGCTTAAAGGTGGCCACCATTAGTGGAAGAGTTGTAGGAAACTGTTGGTGAAATCTGGTGTCGACTCATCTGGAGTTAAACAGGGAAATACACAAGTTGTCATCAGTGATTCTATGCTTCTATACTCGAGAGAACCTCCAATTATGGGGTAAACACAAATCGATGTAGTGGTGTGAACTTGAGCTGATTAGCTACTTATGAATTAAAATTGATAGTCTTAGAGCTTGTCTGAGGAGGCAATATTTAATGCAGATAGAATACATTTTATTCATTCAGTGGATGTGGGTGTCACTGGCCAGGCCTGAATTAGTGTTAGTCTTCTTGAGAAGGTGGCACCTTCTTGAATTGCTGTAGTCCTTATTTTAAATGAAATAAAAATGCACGACAGCTAAAATCCAGGTATCACATTTTATCAATCTTTTCACACACTTTTCAATTTTTAATTTTTTTTTCATATTTTGTTCACACCTGTGACTTCTTCCATTTCTTTTCATGAGCTGCCATTGCTTAAAGAGAATGCCTGTGAAGGAAAATAGAAATGTATTTTGCACTGTTGGCTCCAGCATTGTATGCTTTATAGATAATGGGGGTCCAAAAGTGGAGAACAAAAATGAGTCATCAGAAACCCATCCATAATTTCACCAGATGAGAACTTTAATTCACTCCAGTGAGTGTAGAGGGAGAGGGTGTAGTTCGAAATGTTCGAAAAATTGTGTTTGAGCAGACTATGCTTTAGTAAAGGGTGAATTAGCTGGTGATATGTTAGAGGAGGACCTTTAGCCATGATCTATGTCCTGTTCAGTCTTGTCAGTGGCAGCAACATTCATATTTTATGCACGATGGTTATTTTGTCAGACAGCAGTAACATGTTTAACATCACCCAAAACCCAAGGAGGCTGCATTCACCAGGTCAGCAATGCCAAGTTCTAAGGGGGTGAGTTTGTCAAACTTGAGATCTTCACAGTAAAAGAAGAGACTTTCTAAATTTCTTGGAATTGCCAACTTCCCCATAGTGTTGGGGAACTCCTTTACCATTGAAGGCACCCAATAATACAGCTGTTACGTACAAAACCAGGAAGGATTTGTCTTATTAAACACGATACACGTTTGTGATGTTTGACCATGGACTCTGAATTCAGTGCTGAATCTATGGCTAATGAGACTCCGCATGACCAGTAGTGAAGCACAGGAAAAAATAAAGTCATTGTTAGTGCTGAGATCAACTTTTAGAGGTAGTGCAGCTGTTAGAAATTCCTCAGTACCCTTCAGTTCAGACCCATCCACCACATTCCCTTCCACAGCCTCTATGGCGATTACTGGATAAAGAACAATGATACGTGTTTCGCACAGAGCCAAGGGGTCCAGGAAAAGGAGAGGTGACGCACTGTGATTTGTCACAGTGAAGCATTTTCACTCACTATCTGCCAAACTCATAGTAGGAACCCTGTGGGTAGAGAAGCGATGGTGTCTTTTCATCTTCCGTTCTACCTCGGTGTGCCATGTTGTCTTTCTCCAGCTGGACCCCTTTCTTCCTCCTCTGGCTGACTGATCGTATTAACTTACTCTGCACTTTGGACAATACGGCCTCTTCAGGAAAAGCTCAGCAGGTCTGGCAGCATCTTTGGAGACAAATCAGAGTAAACGTTTCAGGTCACTTGACTCGAAATGTTAACTCTGATTTCTCTCCACAGCTACTGCCAGACCTGCTGAACTATTCCAGCAATTTCTGTTTTTGTTTCTGATTTACAGCATCTGCAGTTCTTTAGGTTTTTACACCTACTTTAGGTTCTGTTTCAACAACTGTGTCTGCTGACATCTCCCTCTGCAGCTTATGCGTCCAAAGCCAGCTATCCATTGTGGAATGGAAGAAATTTATATTAAGAAAGTGTGTTCATGTGGCATTTAACAGGAACTTGCATGCTGTGTGTGCATCCTCGTCATTTTTATCTATTCAAACAATTTTTAAATTTGCAGCTCAAAATAAACACCTTTACTCCTTCCAATGTCTGCTTTGACACCAGGCTATCCAAAGATACCTAGGAGCTATCTGGGAGTTTCTTTGAAACTAGCTTACCTCCTTTGGTGAAACAACTCATGGACAACTCTTGTAAACTAAGTGGCATTTTACTCTACACAGACGTAGAAAATCAATATTGGTTTGTGCTTGATTGTTGCTTCTGACAGACTACTTAGGTGCTTTGGAGACAGGGTATAATTCACTAATTGCAATTTCACACCACTAAACTGTGAAAGGTCTTTACGAGTACTTAACAAGGCCTATCTGCAAAGGCAATTGAATTTTACAACCAGTTTACTTTAGTTTGAATTCTGACTACCCCACTCATAAACAACGCTCTTCACTGTTCATTGTAGCAGTGAACTTTTCAAAAAAAATTGTAAGTCTAACATTCCGAATAACTACAAACCTTACCAGATCAGGTTCAATCTTTGTTTTCTGATATTGCTAAATGCAACTGGAGTACAAGCATTCAAGGCCTGAGCCACTCTTAGCTTTTCATGATGCCCTAGGCTTCTTGTTCTTCAGAAATCCCGATGTGATGCCTCCAACTCCAACATCATTAAAATTCTGATACATCCTGTTCTATCTTTTGCACCGCTTTTATTTTTCTTTCATGTCAATGATAAAATAACTATTTACTTTGGATACCTTTTTGAAAACAATTTTTACGACTTTCATTTTTATTCAAGTAAACCATTTCATTCTGTCACTTAATAAATTATTTTTTGTTTTCTTTAAACAATACATACCTCTCAAGAATCCTGAATTAGTGTGCATGTTTTATCTTCCTGTCCATTTTCAGGGGGTGTGGCTACATCTTGTCTGCCATGTATGATCTGATACTTACAAGTACTTTAAGGAAGACTGTTCAGCTCTGCGGTAAAGAATTCACACACACATGTTTCTTTCTGCTTTTTATCACAGGGGTAGCTAGAGTTTACTTGGCAGTTTTCTTTGCCATCATTGGCAGCAGCTACCACCGATTGCAAAATTTGACCGTTTTTAATGAAAAAGACAACTCATGCATTTCATTCCAATTGCAGTCAATTTCTTATAAAGTTTGTGAAACAACTCTCAACAGCATCCATCATTTATTCATTTATTAAAGCACTATCAATTGTACAAGAGATCTTATTCAACATGGTAATAGTGGTCTACATCTGGATTCACAATAAATTGTAACTGTGAGCGTGAATGTTTTTGTTATCTGAAGTAAATCTGCTGTGAACTTGCTCAGGAATGTTCAGAATTTAAATTACTTGGAGTGTGATAACTTATAAAGTAACATCACTCATGTATCTACTAAAGATCCCCCTTCTGCAATTCCATGCAAGATTTCTCTCTCTTTCTTATTCAAAAAACATGTCTTTACATTATAAAAAGATAAATATGGATGCTGGAGATGGACTGCAAAGCTAAATGGGGTTTGCGTAGAATCAGACTGCAAGAACAGCTTTTAACAGTCAGCTGAAGAAGGGTCTAGGCCCGAAACGTCAGCCTTCCTGCTCCTCTGATGCTGCTTGGCCTGCTGTGTTCATCCAGCTCTACACCTTGTTATCTCAGATTCTCCAGCATCTGCAGTTCCTACTGTCAGCTGACATTCTCGATTAGTTTACAACTTGAAACCTTTTTCCTGGTACCTGACTGACAAAATAGTGTTTGAGTTTACCATGCAGAATTGTGCACTTAATTTGCTTTTGCTGTAAGAGAGCATGTCGCGTATTGGATGCAGATATGTCATTGATAATTCAATAACTCAATGTTCTTATTACCCAATGACATTCACACAAGATGGTTCTTACTTGTGAAGCAATATAACCTACAGTTGGTTAAGCAAAAATCTATGGTTCAAATTAATAGTAAATGTGTCATATGATGAATTTCATGATGAGCTCTATAGTTTTGCAGCTACAAATAGAATGGTTCTCAAAATACATCTTTCAAACAAAGAAAAATTCTGATTTGCTGTGACAAGTAATCTGATGAGATATTGGAGTTTAATTTTTCTTTCTTTTCATTGTTCAAACTTGATACTTAAGCATGTGGAAAATATTTGAGATTGTAAATTGTATACTTGGAAGAAGACTTTAATTCTGAACAGTCTTGTTCTTTTTGTTTCCTTTACAGATAAAGAGTACCTTCTGATTGTCATTCAGAATCCAAGTGAATGAATTCAGTGCACATATCAGAAAGACATCAAGAGAAATATTCAGCTAAAAACTACCAGAAAAAGTTAAATAAATTAATCTGTAACAGTATGAGGGACTAGTCATGATTATTTTTCAAAATTATTTTTAATGAATTTCGATTCTTTTTTTCTAAAACGCTTTCAAAAGGAATAGCTCTGTTACACCTCATCTTTTTATTAACCTTTCTTTGTGCTTTTATTATTTCTGTAGTGAATTTAATCATTGATCTGGCCCTCTTATCAGTGGCATGCAACATTCTTCCTGTGATTCTCAGGTCTGAATTTGTAAAGGTTTAGGATTTTTTTTGGAAGTAATTTTAATCTCAGAATATATGCATAAATTGGAATTGAGAAGGTATTTTACAGTTTGAAGGTGTGATGCTTATTTGAAGTCTTCAAAATCTCCATTATTAAAGTCGAACTGAAACAGTTAAACATATGGCAACAGATACCTTTTGTAATTATCAGGTAATTTGAAAATTGTAACTTGTTTCTGCCTTTCTTTAACTGAAATGAGAACAAGTAGCAGATGAAAACTCCCTGCCGATGTTGATGTGAAATCACACTTTGGGAGCTGTTTAAAAAAAAATGCAAATGCATTCTAGTTCTTTATTCTACCCCTTCCCAATCAGTGGAGAAATGTGGTGTACCACAAGGATCTGATCTGGGTCCTCCTCTATTTGTGATCGTTGTAAACGATTTGGATGTAGGAGTGGAAGGGTGGATTAGTGAGTTCGCGGACGATATGAAGGTGGGTCAAGTTGTGGATAGTGCGGAGGGCTGTTCTAGGTTACAAAGGGACATTGATAGGATGCAGAGCTGGGCTGAAAAGTGGCAGATGGAGTTTAACCCTGAAAAGTGTGAGGTGATTCATTTTGGAAGGACAAATTTGAAAGCAGAATACAGGGTTAACGGAAAGATTCTTGGCAGTGTGGAGAAGCAGAGAGATCTTGGCGTTCATGTCCACAGTTCCCTGAAAGCTGCCACCCAGGTGGATAGAGTTGTTAAGAAGGCGTATGGTGTGTTAGCTTTCATTAATAGATGGATTGAGTTCAAGAGCCGTGAAGTTATGCTCCAGCTATACAAAACCCTGGTTTGGCCACTTCTGGAGTATTGTGTCCAATTCTGGTCACCTCATTACAGGAAAGATGTGGAAGCGTTGGAAAAGGCGCAGAGGAGATTTACCAGGATGTTGCCTGGAATGGAGGGAAGGCCTTACAAGGAAAGGTTGAGAGAGCTAGGGCTTTTCACTTTAAAACGACGAAGGATGAGAGGTGACTTGATAGAGGTGTACAGAATGATCAAAGGTATAAATAGAGTGGACAGCCAGGGACTTTTTCCTAGGGTGGAGGTAGCTGTTACGAGGGGGCATAGTTTTAAAGTGAGTGGAGGTAGATATAGGAGAGATGTCCGAGTTAGGTTCTTTACTCAGAGAGTGGTCGGGACGCGGAATACATTGCCGGAGAGGGTAGTGGAGTCGGCCTCATTAGGGGCATTTAAGCGGCTGTTAGATAGGCATATGGATGATAGTATAAGATAGGGGTGGAGGTTAGATAGACCTTAGGTTTCAGGTAAAAGTTTGGCACAACATCGTAGGCCGAAGAGCCTGTACTGTGCTGTACTGTTCTATGTTCTATGTAAATGAAAAACTTAGATGGGACATGCAGTTAACTGTGATGACGCTGTCCTTGAGTCAGAGGCAAGAAGGCCTTAATTAATGTGAAGAATATCTGCTTATCTACAGCCTTACCTAAGACACAGGCAAACAACAAGTTTTATCTGCGCGTTCTCCCAAACATTCACTTTGTGATATTTCTATTATTCTCACTCCTCTGTTGGAATAGTGATCAGCTGCTTGACAGTATTAATGCCATGGCCAATGCTTACCACTTCATTTCTGCTAGACATTTGAATCAAATTCTGCCTCATGGTTGACTTGCCATGAATTAGTTTCCACTGGACAACCTTCCAACATTATGCTAAAACAGTGATCCTGGACTCTCATACTTTCCACAACTGCCTCTACTCAGCTATCGTTGTCAATATTCAAAGCTGACTCTACTTAGCCACAAGTTTTACTTTTAACAATGTTTGTTCAAGGGGTGTGAGTGTCACCAACTAGATCAACATCTCTTACCCTACAGTAGGTGTTTTTTAACTGGAGAGGGTTCAGAAGAGATTTACCAAGATGTTACTGGGTATTGAAGGTTTGAGTTATAATGGAAGGCTGTATAGGCTGGGACCTTTTTCACTGGAGCATAGGCGGTTGAGAGGTGACCTGCTAGAAGTTTATAAAATAATGAGAGGTATAGATAGCGTTGATGGTAGTTATCTTTTCCCTAAGATGGGGAATTTCAAGACGTTGGGACATACTTTTAAGGTGAGAGGAGAAAGATTTTAAAAAAGACAAGAGGCAGATTTTTTACACAGAGGGTGGTTCACTTGTAGAATGAACTTACTGATGAAGTGGTTGATGCGGATACAGTTACAATGTTTAAAAGACATTTGGATGGATATATGAATAGGACAGGTTTGGGGGGATATGGGCCACGAGCAGGCAGGTGGGACTAGTTCAGATTGAAATTATGTTCGGCATAGACTGGTTGGACCGCAGGGTCTGTTTCCATGATGTATGACTCTATATGGGCATCACTGGCAAGCCAGCAATTTTTGCCCATTCCTAGTTACCCTTGAGAAAGTCGTGGTGAGCTGCCTTTTTGAATTGCTGCGGCCCTCCTGCTGTGGGTTGACCCACAATGCAATTTGGGAAAGAATTCCAGGATTTTGATACAGCAACAGTGAAGGAAGGGTGGTGAGTGCCATGGAGGGGACCTTGAAGGTGGTGTTCCCATGTATCTGTTGCCCTTGCCCTTCTAGATGGAAGTGGTTGCGGATGCTTTGTCCAGGATTGTGATGGAATACTCCCTCCTTACCTGGATGGGTGCAGCTTCAGCAATACTCAAGAAGCTTGACACCATCAGGACAAAGTAGCTCTCTTGATTGGCACCATATCCACAATCATTCACTCCACTACCGATGCTCAGTAGCTGCAGAGTATACTAACTGCAAGATGCACTGCAGAAGGCAGCCCCTTCCAAACCCACAAACACTTCCATCCAGAAGGACAAGGTCAGCACATACATGGGAACATCACCACCTGCAAGTTCATCTCTAAGCCACTGACCATCCTGACTTGGAAATATATTGCCGTTCCTTCACTGACAAAATGCTGGAATTCCCTTCCTAAGTCCAATGTGGGTCAGCATACTACATGTGGACTGCAGCTGTTCAAGAAGGCAACTTGCCACCACCTTCTTAAGGGCAACCAGGTTCGGGCAATAAAAAAATTTGCTGGCCAGCCAGATATGCTCATGCCCCACGAGTGAACAAAAAGATTTTTGCTGAGTTGTGACTGCGCATCTTGTAGATAGTGCACACTGCTGCTATCAAGTCACTCTCACCTTAGTATAGCACTTAGCCATTGGACTCTGAGATAACAAGGTGTACAGCTGGATGAACACAGCAGGCCAAGCAGCATCAGAGGAGCAGGAAGGCTGACGTTTCGGGCCTAGACCCTTCTCCAGCATCTGCAGTTCCTACTATCTCTGAAGCCATTGGACTCTTCTTTGTTGTCTTTTCCTGGCCGTGTGTTCACAACCTGTACAAGTTTCCTAATTTTTACAATATCATTGCAACCTAAACTACATTGTCTGCAGTTAGAAACATTTTGGTTGTTACTCTTAACGCAAGCTTATTACATTTATATCACTGAAAAAGAGATAATATCAAAGCTTTTCATCTTGCATTAAACATGTCAAAAACAAGAATGTATAATTCAAGTGATAACAATTTATGCTATAGGAGAAAAGGAAGCAGATTGCTTGGCAATTCGACCCTGTCTGAGAAAGAAATGAGATGCTGTAGTCTCCACAAACTCATGACTAATTTTAAAAAGGTGTTGGGCCTGAACATATTTCTTTTGTTTGTAGGGAATAGGTCTCTTGACTGAATACCTTAAATTTGTTGCTTGTGAAACTATTGGCATACTCGGGATTCTTCATCAAGTGCTGCCTGATCACAGAGTCACATCTAACAATGGAACCACTAGTCACTTGGGCATGCAACCTATTTACCAGACATCCCATCAGTGTACAAATTCATATTACTCATTATTTATATACACATTACTGGATTTCTCTCAACTAACACATTGAGGAAAGGGTGATCATTAGCCTGCTTCATTTTAAAGGTGAATTTAAGCATGAGATAAGCCCCATTAGGATGTGTAAGGAAATTTTCGGAGCTGCAGATTCAAATTCAATCTCTGTGTATCATCTATGTATCAGAAATATGGAAGAGGTAAGAAGTCAGGAGTGATTCCATTGAAAGCATGTTTCACTTGGAAATGTTAGAGAGCTTGGCCCAAAGGATTCCATTGTGACAACATCTGTTTGGGTATGAAAGGTGTCATTAAACTGAACTCAACCGTGTAATTTGATAAATTTATAAGTTCACTGAATTCAGATAATGTCAGTGCACGTAACTTGCAGTGTTCTGCACACTGATGATGCTATGTACATGTGCTCACTCAACATTGTCAGCCTATTCATTAATGTTCCACTCAAGCAAGTCCTCATGGAACAAATATCTCATGGCAATCAAGACCCCGCTCTAATTAACATTTGAGATAACGAGGTGTAGAGCTGGATGAACACAGCAGGCCAAGCAGCATCATGGGAGCAGGAAGGCTGACGTTTCGGGCCTAGACCCTTCATCAGACATCTGATGTCTTCATTTCTGAAGAAGGGTCTAGGCCCGAAATGTCAACCTTCCTGCTCCTATGATGCTGCTTGGCCTGCTGTGTTCATCCAGCTCTACACCTTGTTATCTCAGATTCTCCAGCATCTGCAGTTCCTACTATCTCTAATTAACATTTTGTTGGTTTCCACAAGAAATACACGGAATAGATGGTATGGATTGTACTAGAGCTTGAAGGGTTAAATTGAGGGCATGGCATAAATTTATGTTTTATTCACTGAGTACGTCCAGCAGCATCTGTAGAGAGAGAAACACAGTTAATGGTGAGTCCAGTTTGACTTCTTCAGACTTGAAACATTAACTTCATTTCTTTCTCCTTCGATCTGCTGAGTTTCTGAATCAGTCTCTATTTTTGTTTCAGATTTCCAGCATCCGCAGTATTTTGCTTTTATTGTTAAGTTGTATTCCCTTGCATTTAAAAATTCTGGACATGGTGGTACACATATGCTATATTGAAGCTTTTGATGCACCTTTGAATTTCATAGTCCAAGGGATTAGGTGAATTGTATCTTGTAACTCAATTCAGTATTTAATTGTGTTCTGTTGTATTCTCTACTGTAATCCTGTTCTTGAAAGTTGCAAAAGATCTTTAAAAACAGCTAAAAACAGGTATGAGAAATAGACCAATAAGGAAAAGCTTCATTCCTTATCCAGTCTGCTTTACATTGCACTATGCACTGCTTGGTGACACAATACAAATTAAATATTGGAAAAAAAGTAATAGAAGTTTGCAAACCTGACGCAAGTTTAGCTTTACTTACTACTAGTCTGTTGATTTACCAAGCAAAAATATAGGAGAATGTCCCTTGTCTTTCTGTGTTGTTCCACACCATGTCACTTAGAAACTGATCTGCCAAAACCAATGCTGAAAAGCATTTCGCTTGTTGGCAATTGAAACTTACACCCTGGTTTCAAACATCTACCCAGAGCTGCATGACAAGACATTGGCACAGATGTTTGTTCACAGAAGGTTTTCTGTTGAGCACCACTTCCTGTTTTTATGCTTCAACTAACAAGTATGAAACTATTTCCAGCAACCATTTTAAGCCAAGAAATTGAAAGATGGTGTACATAACGTATCAAGTAATTTTTCTTTCCGCCAAAAAGCCACCTAATTCTCATACGATTTTTCTCTGATCGTATGTTATTTATAGTTCAAATCAAAAGCACCTGATTTTATTTAACAGTTAACAAAATATTATTCTATCATAATTTGAAGCCTTTTCACGTGTTCTTCAAAGAATTCAATTGATCATTTTACCAAATAATTGCTAAATAAGTACTGTAAGCATTACTTCTAATTGTTAAAGTTAAAACGGTTGATATATCATTTCTTACAATAACAAGTACTTAGGTTTGAAATATAGAGCAGTAAAAGTAAGGAAGTACTTCACTGAAATGTTTCACCTTCCTCAAAGGTTTAATTAATCTGATAATGCCTTCTCAATGGGCAGGATGCCATATAGGAGCACACAGTTGGAAACTTTTACCAAGAAATGTATTTTTTGGCAGAGATTTATGGTTGATTCACATGACTGAAAGTTAAAGAAAACAGCCATTCACCCAAACAGCGTGACACTTTTTTCAGACTGTTTTGAGGCAGATTTCTTGATGACACAGCAAATTAAATGAATCACATGGTATGGCACGAAACTATAGAAATCAATATATTCTGAGGTTCAATTCCTGATCTGAGCTGAGATGGTTAAGGCAGCAGCTGTGCTGTAACAAGAAAATGGGGAAGAAGGTTGCCGGAAAACATAGTTTTGCAGTTATTAGGTGAGGGCAGGATTGATTTGGCTGTAATCGTACCATTGTGCTGTACAGATCAGAGTCTATTTGCTCCTTTTAAGAACAGTCTGATTAATCCCACTTCCCAGGTTCTTTCCCCATATCCATGCACTTTCTTCAAATATTTATTCAATTCCCTTTGAAAGTTACTATTGAATCTGCTTCCACCAGCCTGCAATGAAAAATGATTTTCAACATATTAATATCATTCTTTTTCGAGTTTGAAGTTCAAACTGATGGCGTATTTTTATTAGTCTATTTTTGTGACTTCCTCAATCATTAACTAAGTCAGTCTTTCCAGAACCATAATTTCAAACCAACATGTGCCTCCTGAATTGTTCATGGAAGTTTGTTAATTTTGTGAGGTTTTTTGGTAAGAGAGAGAAAATATTGAAATATATTAACTTACTTCTGGGTTCAGAATATTTTCAGTTTGAGAAATGCCAGAGACTGGAAAGTTCTTTTTTGGACGGTTTATAGAAGGCCTGACGGGAATATATGCAGAAGTAGTTCTTCTGGGGGAAGGATGATTTTCCAAATCAGTTGAGGAAATAAGTTACCTCAGTGAAAGTGTAGTTTTAAAATCTCACCTTAGCTTACTCTCCTCCAAGGAGAACAACATCACCTTTTCCAGTCTGTTCGTTAACTGTAAGCTCTCATCTCTCGAAATGTTTGTAGTAAATCTTCTGTAACTTTTAGAAATGTTCACATGCGTCGTAAAGTGTATTTGCCCAGAATTAAACACAATGCTTCATGTGCAGCAAACTGGTGCTTCCTATGGGTTTAACATAACTTCCAGGATTTTGTTCATAACAAGCTATTTCTCAAATTGTTGGACTTATTACAGTACCTTAAGAAACCTCATTCTGTGGATAGTTCTGCTATCTTTAAATTTTATGACCATTCCCCAAAGCAGCCCCAGAGGCTACCTTTATTCAGTCAAAATTATTAGCCTCCCAGAAGGAAAAACTAGTTTAGATCAATGATGACACATTTTCTTAATGAAAAATCACTTGAGAGGCATATTTATTGTCTCCTTTTTATTATTTTTACTGTCCACAAAATTTCAAGAATTGTATAAGTGATAATTTAAATGGAGATTTGCAAATATCATAACGTATATTGGCTCTTGAGTTTAACATTGTGAACAAAGGTTTTTTTTTAATATTGTGCATTACAAAAATAGTAAAAAGAAATTACCTCATGTTCGCAGTTATGGTCTTTAGCATTTCTAAAAATTTTATGATTAATCATTAGGTGGGATTGACGCAAGGCATTTTGTAATTTGAGTTGTGATGACTGGCCAACTGGATACAAGTGACCAAGCCATGGTGAGAGAAAAGCTGACATCTGACTGCTGGTGGGCTCTGTGCACCTAGAGTTGTCAGATTGAGAGGTTTCACCCCTCCCCCTAGGGGCATAAGATTCCCCCTGATCACTCAACCCCAGATTAAGTTCCATCAGTATACCCTACTCCTCCAATCCGGATTGTTTCCCAAAGACTTCCTTCCCCCGATTGAAATTGCACCAGACTGTGTCCTCCCTGATCTCTCAGCAGCATCCCCTGAACTATGTCTCTTCCAGGCGATCAGTCTGTCCCTCCAAACTCTCTCTTCACACAACACCCCACTGCTTTCTACCTTGCTTTAATTTTTCATTTTTTCGGCCCTCCCATCAAACTCGATCTCTTTTCTCCTCTGATATCTCCTTTCCCCAATCTCTTCCCTGAGCTCTTATCCAATCATGGAATTGTTAAGGCGCAGAGGGAGGCCATTCAGCTCATCATGCCTGCACTAGCTCTTCAAAAGACACCATTGTCTAAATCTCCTGGTTTTTTGCCAGTGAGACGTCCCAATAATTTCATTGCATTCAAATCTGGAGTCATATTGGATCAGGCAGAGGATTCATTCAGGATGCATATACACAATAATTACAACAATGCTTGACCCAGTGATTTGTAAGATTACCCTAGTCAAGAAACCTTCGTTGAAATTTTAGGTAGGTGCTCATCAATTATTTATCACACAGGCTGCACAGATTGCTTGCAGAAAGCAAAAATAAATATAATTGCAATACCTCTTCCCCCACTGCCTGTATTTCACCCTGGGTTCTTGCCTCTTCCAGGAGATTGTGTAGATATGTAGAACTGGGGAGATAAAAGCTGAACTATGGACGTAAGTGTGTAAGACATGCAAGAAAAAATGGAGAATGTGTGATCGATAGTGGTGAGTTCATGAACTAGACATAGTGTGCTGGAGTATGGGTAATCATAGGACTCAAACTAGTTGAGAGCTGGGAGATGTGAGGCAAGGCAAGGCAAGATGGGGGTAGAATAAGCTGGAGATGTGAGTTGCAGATTAGGGTGTGGGTGAAGAATGGTAGGGCTGTGGAGCTAGAAAGACAGTGGGGTAAAGGTGATGTAGGGGCTTTGAGTGGTGAGGTTAGGGCTAAAGTTGGGTGTAGGCGTCAGGGGAAGTGGGGTTAGGGTAAGGTAAGACATGGGAGGGCTTGGGGAGTTTGAAGGTGAGTGTGTGTTAAGATTTCGGGTGAGTTGGGGTTGTGTGAGAAAGTGGGGATAGGAATGAGATGAATAGAAATAGCAGACTTTTTGAGGGAGGTGGAGGTAGGAGTGAGGTAAATGTTAGAGGTGAGGGTCAGTGAGGAGGTGGAGAGGAAATGGATGGTGATAGTACGGAAGTGTGTGCGCATGTGTTGGTGAGGGGTATTGGGGGTGGGCTGTGGTGGTAGAGGATGAAGGGAGGAAATGTTTAGCCAGTCCAGAAAACTGCAACTTGGGGAATGACAGAGAGATAATACATGGTGTATACAGATGGGTCTGGATGATGTAAACTCAATGGAGCAGTCAGTCCTCTCCAATATATTTTTGCATTCATGTGGAGATGATCATTTCCAAAAATTGTCACTAATCTTGAGTTGAGGGCTAACACCTGTACTGTCAGATGCCCAAAGGGCGAACAAAAGATTAAGGAATACCAAATGCGTTCTTTAGAATTCTGTTAACTGCAGAAAGAAAAGGTGACGGTGTGAGGGCAAAGTGATTCCACGGTTCCAATGTTCTGTGAAAGAACAAATTACAGCAGGAAATGGTACAAAAGAAGCACTTTGGTGCTCTCAGCATGTAATGTAATCACTCGTGTATAGAAGGTTAAGGGAGGATATAATTAAAGTATTTAAGATGATTAAAGGATTTGAAAGAGTATGTCGAGAGGAATTGTCTCCAGTCACCAGGACGACACCTTGAAATTAGGATTGGAATGTTCAGGTGGAGATATTAGGAATCATTTCTTCAAAGAAGGAGTGATAGATGTCTGAAGATCTCTTTGTTCAAAAAGCTATTGCGACTGATGGACAATTGGAAATTTCAAAACCGAGATTGATAAATTGCCGTTAGTTAAGGTTACTAAGGAAAATGGAATTGAGGAGGGCAGAAAGCATTAAACGCAGATCAGCTGTGACCTGAATAAATGGCACAACAGGGCTGAGTGGTCTGCTGTTCCTATATTTCTAAGTGCATGTTGGAAAATTACTGGCAGGGGTCTGATTTCCAAGTAATACATGATGCGGGGAGTGATCCCTTGTGAGCATTGCTTTCTACACAGTCATACGTGAGGGAGGAGAAATAATGTGTATTTAGAGCTTGTGTGAAAAATGAGAGGTGAAGAGAATTTTATTGCCAATTAACAATTTTTTGTTTTGTTACCATATTTTAAGTTATATTTATTATTGAATGATGAAAAAGATAAATTGGATTCAGTCAATGAAAGATCCTCAAGTGGGTTTCTTTTGGTTCTCATTGGGTGTTATCATTGAAAATGTGCGGCATGAATCAAAGGTTAAGCTGTCCATCAAGTTTGCGAGCCAATAGATATCAGTAAAATCTTAGAACCAACTAACGGTTACTCATTTTTGTTTGCAAGGTTATACAGAGGAAATATTGAAAATATACTCAACTAAATTATAACAGTAATAATCTTCATTCATAAACCAAATAAGCAACTTGAGCTGTCAATGTGTGTTCTAACAAAATCTTGGTGGTGATGGTGACATGACAGTATTAGGGTGAAGGGTGGATTGGACCCAATATACAAGTTAATACTTTTCTTTGTTATGGCTTTGTAAGCTGAAAGCCTTTTACAGTTTTTAAAATAGGCACTTACTTCCGAATCAAATCTCCATATATTATTTATTAAAAGTATCTTATGTTAACAGCAAAGCAGAATTAAAGGAATGCCAGCAATTTCTTGTGTAACACATCTCTTTCGAATTGGACAACTACGCAAATCAAGGCCTCTTAATTTTCAATTATCCATTAATTTTGAAGAATACAGTTGCCAGTTTAAAAAAAGAAACGTTATCCAAGGTACATTAGTTAACCATCCCCACAGATTGAAACATGTAAATAATTGCTCAGGTATTGCATTCAGAATAACAGAATGGCTATCAATGCTCAGCGTTACTATCAAGTAAGTCAGACACAGCCCACGTTGGGCATACATAGTTAATCACAATAACGAGAAAATTATTATACAAGTATACAAATTAGCGGCAGAAGTAGGCCTTTTAGCCCTTCATGCTCGCTCTGCCATTCATTCAGATTGGTTTATCCGTTGCATATCCATTCGTGCTCCGAATTCCATATTCCCATCTATTCCTGATAACCTTTGATTCCCTTGTCTAACAGGAATCTTTCTAGCAACACCTTAAAAATATCTAATGACCCATTCTCCATTGCCTTCTGAGGCAGGGATTTCCAAAGTCTTAAAACCCATTGAGAGAAAATTTCCCTTCATCTCTGTCCTATAGGGCAACTCATAATTTTAAAAGTGCCTTCTAGTTCTGGACTAACCTGTAAAAGGAAACCTCTGATCGACATCCAACCTGTCAAGACAATTCAGGAGCTTATATACTTCAGTAAAGTAACTCTTCTAAGCCCAGTCTGACATGAGGTGATGAGACATACAAATGATCTGCAATATCAGACTGTGATGGTTATGTTAGCATATGTACACGACTATCACAGGTCTTTGCATGTATGGGCTCAAGCAATGTGAATGTCCTGGAGCACATTTCTCTCATGCTGCAAAAGGACAGAGCTCAGTAAGATGGTGGCTGAAAGATTTACACCATTAGGTCACATGATGTGGTACAGAGATGACATCACAAATATGTCCCTTAAAGATATGTCACACATCTTCTGTGAAGAATAACACAACATTCCTCTTTTACCAAAAGAAATTGAAAACATTGCATTGTTGCATATAGGCATATAATGTCAATTCAGTTATTATACAGGCATGTAAAAACAGAGTTAACGTCATTAATAATTCAAAGTTTGATATAACATTTCAGAGTTTGACAACTCATTTTGATTTGGTCATTGTGTACCCATCTGTATGCATTTTGCTTTGGTTGCTCCTGGCTGACAATTGCTACTGGTTGCTGCCATTCAGCATCATCACACAATCACCCTTGTCAGAGTTTCCTTCTTCACTTTCTGTGTGCGTGATTGGCATGATGTGCATTCGTCTAAGAAGGTGTCTGCTCCTTCAAATTGTAGCATCATGAGTAGCAGTGACTTCATACAGCCTGGGCTGACTGTATATCTTAGAAACCTTTGCTGGTATTGAGCTATTTGTGACTGGATTTCTGACTCACACACTCTATCTGGTGTACAATTGGGGTTGTTTTCTACCCACTCGCTGTTGTTGCATCTGTTTCATTCTTCTCTGTCTTTGATGAGGAAAGTCCTGTGGCTATTTCATTCTCACCACAATGGGTGTGGTTTGAATTTCATAATAGTGCATACTGGTGCTCCTGCCACTGCTCAATCATTGGTCTCTACCAGGTAGAAGATATCAGGAATCCAAGTTGAACTTACATATTGGCATCATGGCGTGGTTGTGCCAATGTGTAGAATTGATGATCCATTATATGCTGCCTTTTGGACGTTGTACCTGAAGCATCGCTTATTTGGTACATATCTTTTAAGATACGTTATGGTAATATGTTGGCACCAGTTCCTGTATCAATTCTGGCTTTCAAGATGCATTGACATGCCTTACCGGGACATAAGATGTTGTTTTTACTGTTGGCATAGTGTCTGAGGATAATGATATAAAAGGCTTGGTCATCTTCCAAAAGCTGTTTTTCAGTTTGTTGCCTGTTCACATTGTTGATATATTGTTTACATTTGGATGATTTTCCATGCTGCCAGCTTAGTGCTATTGTACCATCTTGTTGGTCACCTGAGTCTTGTTCTGGACTCTGGCTTCACTTTTGAAAGATTTTCCACACACGGGTGACCAATGCCCTTTGGTGTCATATGCTTTGCAGAAGTGAAGAAACTCTGGATAACTTCTGGGTAGGTGTTATAAACTGTAACTATGACAGATCTTGCTGGCATGGTGCACTTTGCTGATAGTCACAACAGCATTGTCTGCATGCAAAGCATGTAATTAATGTTGGTCTGTCACTATGGTTTCATGCAGGCTTCCATTTTCCAACAAGACATCAATGGTATGGCCTTTTCTCTTGCCCAGAATTTTTTTCTGGCAGGCTTTGATTGGAGTAGAAGTGATTATCAACTCAGCTTCTCTGCAAGTTCTTCCTCAGAGAAATCTCATTCATACCCTTTGCTGTGGCATCTGGACTCCTGGGTTTCTGTCTGTATGGCATGGTTTGATGAGTTAGAGTCTGTTAATTCAGAAGTTGATTTGAATCTTGAACCAGTCTTAAAGTACTCTCCAGATCTTCTCTAGATCATTTTTATTGTCTTGTTTGGATGCATTTATGCTATGAATACCCCTCATTGCGATATCCAAAAATAGTTTGAAAGATCTCCTGTTGGGATTATTTATAGCTTGATCTACAAAGTAAAGCTTCATATGTTTCTTAAATGGCTGTAGTTTGGTGAAGATGTTGCTCCTTTGTCCAATCAATAATAAGGTGCTTAAATTCAATTTCTTGTTGGCTTTTTGTCTTATCGAAATCGAGTGCAGGGCTTGTTCTTTCCTTTCTTTTGATTTGATGTTTTGGGTTTTTTTAATTTTTCATTTTTTTGCATCTATTATACTTTAATTTTCCATGTTTGTGATCTCTTTAAGAAGTCTTGTGGCATGTGAGTCTGTGTCCTTAAAGCCTGCAGTAACAAGTTTCAGCCACTAGATGGAGTGCTGTTCTGATCCCAGCTAATGTTCTTACTGGACAAGTCAGATGCCGGCTAAATTCTTTAACTTTTTGGTTTTTGTTTTCAATAATAATATAGAAATTTATCACACACTAGGAAGAAAATAAAGTATAATAAACCAAACTATTGAATTCTAATGCACATTTAAAGATTTTGAAACATTATGTAAAATACAGTTTAATTAATCTTGGCAACACTCCTTTACAGTACTCACACCAATAAAGCTCCCCTCTCTATCACATCTTTAGGGTTCAACTTAACAGTTAGTTTAATTCACAGCTTGAGAATCTGTACCTCTTCCTTGAGACTTTCTATAGCCGTGCTTAGACTATCTTAGTTTCACATTACGCCTTTGGGATTTTAACTAAACACCTCTGGTCTGGAACTATCCAACTAAACTCTATACACTGAGGTATATTTCTTAACAATTCCAGATCATCCCCTTACCTCAACTGTCATATGCAACCAGCTTCAGCCAAGACATCTGCAAAATTGAAGCCAAAAGGGCTTTCTTTAAGCTATGACTTATTCCCCAAGCCAAAACTAAATTCTTGAATCTTCTATCTGAAACCTAATGTGCATCACTAATTATTTTGTTCACTCATAAAAACTCTCCCAATGAAAACAAAACCCATTACTCTCCAGAAAGTCTCCCTCGTTCTATGTTTTAAAAGGAATTACATGGTTACAGCAATGCTTACAAGTTATTGAATGGTGGAGCAGACCGGAGGGACAAAATAGCCTACTCTTGTTCTTATTTCTTATGGTGTTTTGGTTGAATAATGAACATGGAGGAAGGTGTTCATGATCTGAAATTGTTAAACTCAATACTGAGTCCTGAGGACAGTAAGGTACCTAGGTGGAAGATGAGGTGTTGTTCCTTCAGCTTGCAGGTATATCACATAACTGTTGTGAAAGCAGTCTGTCAAATCTTTTCTCATAAGACAACCCACTCATTCCAGGCATCAATCAAGTAAATCTCCTCTGAACTGCTTCCAATGAATTTACATCCTTCCCTAAATAAAGAGTCAAAAGTTGCAAACAATGTTCAAACTGGTCAACTGTCCCGTGCAACTGAAGCATAGTCTGAGATAAAAAGATGTAGAGCTGGATAAACACAGCAAGCCAAGCAACATCAGAGGAGCAGGAAAGCTGACGTTTCGGGTCTGGACCCTTCCTCAGGAATGGGGGAGGGGAAGGGGATTCTGAAATAAATAGGGAGTGGGGGGAGGCGGATGGAAGATGGATAAAGGAGCTGATAGTTGGAGAGGAGACGGATAGGTCAAGGAGGCGGGGATGGAGCCAGTAAAGGTGAGTGTAGGTGGGGAGTTAGGATGGGGGTTGGTCAGTCAAGGGAAGACGGACAGGTCAAGGAGGCAGGGATGAGGCTGGTAGGTAGGAGGTGGGGGTGGGGGTTGAGGTGGGAGAAGCGGATAGGTAGGAGAAAAGACGGACAGATTGGGGAGGCGGGGACGAGCTGGGCTGGTTTTGGGATGAGGTCGGGGGCGGGGAGATGTGCATAATCTCCTTTCTCTCTCACAGTAAAAGATAGCATTCTATTGTCCTTCTTAAGGGTATATCAAAGTTCCCTTAATCTTCCAAAAGCTCATAGAGTTATAGAGTCACACAACACAGAAACAGACTTTTCAGTCTAACCAGTCCATGCTGACCGTAATCCCAAACTAAACTTCCTCTACTTGGCCCATGTCTCTGAAGCATTTCTTATTTATGTACTTATCCAAATATCCCCGAGTCTTGAAATGCTCCAGCGTAGGGAAAAAACATTCGCCATTCACCTTATCTATACCCCTTGTGATTTTACAAACCTCTGTAAAGTTACTCTTCAACCTCCTACGCTCCAGTGAAAAATAATGTGGGCGGCACGGTGGCTCAGTGGTTAACACTGCTGCCTCACAGCACCAGGGACCGGGGTTTAATTCCACCCCGTGGGTGACTGTCTGTGTGGAGTTTGCACATTCTCCCCATGTCTGTGTGGGTTTCCTCTGAGTGCTCTGGTTTCCTCCCACAGTCCAAAGATGTGCAGGCTAGGTGGGTTGGCCATGCTAAATTGCCCATAGTGTTCAGGGATGTATAGATTAGATGGGTTATAGGGGAATGGGTCGGTGTGGACGTGTTGAGCCAAAGGGCCTGTTTCCATACTGTAGGGATTCTATGACCTAAAAAAGTCCCAGCCTCTCCTTATAACTCAAACCTTCCATTCCCAGTAAATCTTTTCTGAACCTTCTCCAGCTTAATAATGTGATTCATGTAACTCTAACAGTGTCTCACTCCGAGACTCAACATGGAGAAGGGTGAAGTAGGGATACTTGTTAAAAGAAAATTCTTTCATGAAATGTGAATGTTCCTAGCATTCATTGCCTATCCCCCATCTGTCCTTAAGAAAGTGGTGTTGGGCTGTTTTCTTGATAAGCTGCAGTTCATGTGGTGTATATACATCCGCAGTGCTGTTAGGAATAGAGTTCCAAGATTTTGACCTAATGACAGTGAAGGGCCAGTGATATGGTTCCAAATCAGGAAGGTGAGTGGCTTGGTGGGTAACCTGGTGGGTGATGGCATTCCCATTCATCTGCTGCTCATGTCATTTTAGGTGGTAGAAGTCACACATTTGGAAGGCACTATCAAAGGGGCATTGGTGAGTTCATACAGTGCATCTTGTGGATAATATATACTGCTGTCACTGTCCAACAATGGTGAAGTGAATGAAGTGGAAGGTGTTGAACTGAGTCCCAATTCTATGGGGCGGGGTTGTGTGCCAGTGGGTACTTTGTCCTATGGTGCACAGCCTCTGGAGTTCAGTAAGATTTACACTCATCCAGGCAAGTGGAGAGTACTCCATCACACTCCAGCTTCTTGCTTATCAAGAATCAAGGTTTAGTTGCCCATTGATGTGGACTGCTTGAGTATCTGAGGGGAGCCATGAATGTTGCTCAAAATTGTGCGTTTCATCAGAGAACATCCCCACTTCTGACCTTACGGTGGAGGGAAGGTCATTGATGATGCAGCTGAAGATGATTGGGTCTAGGACTCTACCCTGAGGAACTCCTGCAGGTGCATCTTGAGACTGAGGTGACTGATTTCCAATAACCACAAGCATCTTCCTCTGTATTACACAGGACTCCAACCAGTGCAGCCTGATTCCCATTGACTTCAATTTTGCTAGGAGTCCTCAACACCATGATCTTTCAAATGCTGCCTCGACATCAAAGGCAGTCACTCTCACCTGAGCGCGAGTTCAGTTATTTTGTCCATGTTTGAACCAAGGCTGTATTTGCCCTCAATACCAGCAAACTCACCAGGAAAATTTAGGGTTTATGAATTTAAGTAACATTTTAATATTGCATTATATCTTAAATGCTAGCAAGCATGTTTGGAATCCTGATTCATCAAATGTTAATAATTGTAATTTCTAAAATTTAAAAGTTAACTTGTTTTTGCATTTTCTTTCTGTCTCTTGTATCACTTGCTCTCAATCCCATCTTTCCTTCACTCACCTTGCTTTGCGTGTATGATTTTACATTGAATGAAATATTCTAAGTTATAAATTCTGATTTTTATTTTTCATGTCTTAATAAAGTTTCATCAATTTCAATACAGAGTACCATGCTGAAATGGCTGTCTGGTTACTTTGCTC
The DNA here is from genome assembly GCF_021869965.1 of Rhincodon typus. Classification (NCBI taxonomy): domain Eukaryota; kingdom Metazoa; phylum Chordata; class Chondrichthyes; order Orectolobiformes; family Rhincodontidae; genus Rhincodon; species Rhincodon typus. The sequence continues at coordinate 13,111,870 of NC_063346.1, forward strand.
AAAACAGAGAGTTCTGGAAATACTCAACAGATCTGGCAAAATCTGTGGAGAGAGAAAGAGGGTTAACAAGTCATATGATTATTCCTCAGAACTGTAAAGTTCTAATATTCCTCAATAAAAAGAAATGCGGATCCATGTGATTCGATGACACTTGACTTGGAAGCAATATCGACAGGAAGGAAGTTAAGAAAGAAGCTGTGTAGCTGGTAGACACAACGGAGAGCTACAAACAGGAGGAGAAAGTGATCGGCACACAGAGACACGCTCAAATAGAAAATGGAGATACACAGGAAGAAGAACACAGACATCTCGTGTGAGGAGAAGAAGAAAATTACTCTCAAGAATGTACATACTTTTCAGTTTGGCAGGAAACGCTGTGCAAGCTATCTAACATGTCTTAGTTCTGGAAATTTGTGTGATTAGTTTGGAGACATTTTTAAAAAAACTGAGTGTTTTACCAAAAAATGGCCAAACTGTGAATTGGCATGTTATTCATTATTTGGTGGAAAGGAATGCTGGAAAATTATACTGTTGAGACTGTTGTGACTCAAAAGTAGGAATTCCGAGAAGTGTGCCTAGCTGGTGATAATGATACCTATGAGACTGAAAGATGAATGCTGCTGTTGCATAGGACTTCAGACCTACCCTTAGTGAGTAAATTACAGCATGTTGTGGAACTGCCTAGCTATGAGGTGCCACATTTGTGTGGGAAATAATATAAATGCCTGTGCTTGCATAAGGCTTACTTTTATTGCATTGACGATTCAAAGTGCAATCTACCTTAACATTTGAAGTATAATTCATTTCTGAGTTGTGATAATGTAAAAGGTGGACTCAATGGTAATTTCTTCATTAAGGGTCATTAATAAAATTGATTATTTAGGTTTGCAGTTTCCCCATGGGGATTATTCCAAATGACACTGTAGTGCAGCACTGAGGATGTGTGACACTGTTGACAGAGCTTTCTTTTGGGACAAAGATTAAACTGAGGTCCCTTCTTACCATTTAGGTGGATGTAAAAATTCCCATTAGAGATCTTATGGTGCATTGGATGACATATAAACTTCTGAGCTGGAAGCTTCGGCTCCAGATTTTACCCCAAGACTTGTTGGCCAAAGAAAGTGGCCACAGCCAAGGAGGTGAGTCTCAAACTGTGAATCCATCCAACAGATATCAATTGAAGGTGAAAAGAATGAGGGAGATTCCTCATGGTCAGCCCTGTAATGACAAGATAGTTAGAGTCTCTATTGCCATTGTCCTAGCTCCAGATTGCAGCATGTACATAAAAGTGCACGTTGGCACTGCAACTTGAACTCCTCAAGTGAGTTGTAACACAGCACCACGTAAAGATCCTACTTTGAGGAAGAGGAGGTCTTAGTGTCCTGGCCAATGCTTATCTTTCAAACAATGTCAGAAAAAACAGAGAAGCTTGTCATTTTCAATATTTGCAATTGGCTGTGGCATTTTCTACATTACAACAATGACTACAATTTAAATGTTTTTCATTAATGGTAAGATTCTAGGGAGTTTTGCCAAACAAAGAGACCTAGAGGTGCAGGTTCATAGTTCCTTGAAAGTGCAGCCACAGATAGACATGGTAATGAAGGATGCGTTTGAAATACTTGCCTTTATTGGTCAATGCATTGAGTATAGGAATTGGAAGGTCATCTTGCTCTGTACAGGACATTGGTTAGACCACTTTTGGAGTCCTGCATTTAATTCTGGTCTCCTTGCTATAGGAAAGATATTGTGAAACCTGAAAGAGTTCAGAAAGATTTACAAGGATGTTGCCGGGGTTGGAGGGTTTGAGCTCATGGGAAGAGGCTGAATAGGCTGGGGCTATTTTCCCTGGAGCATCGGAGGCTGAGGGGTGACCTCATAGAGGTTTATAAAATCATGAGAACAATGGATGGGATGAATAGCCAAGGTCTTCCCAGGGTAGGGGAGTCCAAAACTAGAAGGCATAGGTTTAAGGTGAGAGTGGAAAGATTTAAAAGGGACCTAAGGGACAACTTCTTCCTGCAGAGGGTGGTGTGTGTACAGAACGAGCTGCCAGGGGCAATGGTGCAGGTACAATGCAACATTTAAGAGGCATTTGGATGAGTATATGAATAGGAAGGGCTTAGATGCATATGGGCTAAACGCTGGCAAATGCGACTAAATTAATTTTGGATATCTAGTTGGCATGGACAAGTTGGACTGAAGGGTCTGTTTCCACGCTGTACATCTCTGTGACTCTGTGACATTAGTCACACAACACTTTGGGACATCCAGCTGTCGTGAAATGCTTCATATAAATTAAAGTCTTTATTTCCGCTTGAGTGATTTACAATGGCTTAACTTCTTAACACACAGAATACAGAGATCCTGTTAAGAAAAGAGGCCAGCGTGTGTGATTGCATCAACTACTTCGCTGTGGTAACTCCCATATGCTTAGGTTGTCAATCAAAGTGTAGGAGAATGATTTTCTAGTAAAAAAAATTGCTGGAGATGACAGCGGGTCAGGCAGCATCCGTGGAGAGAGAGCAAGTGATTGTTTTGAGTCTAAATGACTCTTCATCAGAGCTGAAGTGAAGCGTGGAAGGAGGCAGTATTTATGCTACAGTTAGTGGGGGAAATGGGGTGCAGAGTGCCAGGGAGAAAGGGTGTTCATAGTTCAGATTAAGTGATTGGAATGTGATAATAGCAGAACAAAGAATGATTTCCTCTTCCTTTTCTGAAGAAGGGTCTCGACCCGAAACGTCAGCCTTCCTGCTCCTCTGATGCTGCTTGGCCTGCTGTGTTCATCCAGTTCTACATCTTGTTATCTCAGATTCTCTAGCATCGGCAGTTCCTATTATCTCTGTACTAGAATGATTTCCCATTCTTTGCAATAAGTACCAAATTTCACAGAATGGAGTGGGGCTGAAACAATGTAAAGTTATGAATTTGTGAGCAAATTAGTCTTTCTTTGGCCTTTCAACCCATTGTAAAAGTACAGGATTTCTGGTTTATCTGTGCACTCTGCTTTATAGCACATTTGCCATCTCACTTCCTGGCATTTGTCCATCACTAATTAATTCTGAAGGTTCATGGCTCTGCTCTCTATATGGAGTCTTGTTTGACAGGAGCACAATCAGAAAATCTGACTTTGAGGTCAATGATCCTGATTCATAGTCTGACAATCTTTCATCTATTTGGACAATAGGTGATCCAAATGATTGAAACTCTACATTAGAAGTGCTCAGTTGTAAAATTTACTCCACAACTTAAGAAGAGCAGTGATGATTTTCTGCATTTGAAGCTAAACATGTCCAACATTGAAATTTAACAGACACATTGAACCCTCACAGCACCAAACCCAACGATGACTGATAAAGTATGTGCTGCTATTTTCAATGACCTCCCAACAGAAACAATAAAAATGTCCTCATTTGTGGCATGCCTGTTAAGAAAAACAAAGCAACTTCACTCAGAGATAGTAAGAACTGCTGATGCTGGAGAATCTGAGATAACACAGTGTGGAGCTGGAGGAACACAGCAGACCAGGCAGCATCAGAGGAGCAGGAGAGCAGAGAAGATTTCTGGAGAAGGGTCCCGATCTGAAACGTCAGCCTTCACTGTCAGTGTCATCTTCATCACTGAGCACAAGGCTCCCAATATGGAAATGCTAGTGGCACTGCACCAGCAAAAACAGCTCAATGTCAGAAAAAAACAAATGCTGGAGATGACAGCGAGTCAGGCAACATCCATGGAGAGAGAGCAAGTGATTGTTTTGAGTCTAGATGACTCTTCATCAGAGCTGAAGTGAAGCGTGGTAGGAGGCAGTATTTATGCTATAGTTAGTGGGGGAAATGGGGTGTAGAGTGCCAGGGAGAAAGGGTGTTCATCGTTCAGATTAAGTGATCGGAATGTGATAATAGCAGAACAAAGGTGACTAACTGCCAGACTTGAAAGAACAGACAGTTCCCAAACTCGAGGGTGGGAATGGTGGTGGGTGGTGGGTGGTGGGTGGTGGGTGGCGGGGGCGGCGTGGTGGAGGTATGTGGGGAGGACATGGTGACAGACAATATAACAAGTAAAGCTAAAAGAAGGGGAAGTAATGACAGTTGGTTCACAATTTGAGACTGTTGAACTCAATATTACACGGAGACAATGGTCGAGTGGTATTATTGCAGGACTGTTTATCCAGAGACCCAGATAACATTCTGGGGACTTGGGTTTGAATCCCGCCATGGCAGATGGTGGCATTTGAATTCAATAAAAAAATCTGGCATTAAATATGTAATGATGACCATGAATCCATTGCTGATTTTTGGAAAAACTCATCTGGTTCACTAATGTCCTTTAGGGAAGGAAACTGCCATTCTTACCTGGTCTGGCCTACATGTGACTCCAGACTCACAGCAATGTGGTTGACATTTAACTGCCCTCTGGGCAATAGATGCTGTCTGGCCAGCAATGCCCGCATCCCGTGAATGCATAAACAAAAATGAAGTTGAGAAGGCAGTAAAAAGGCTAGTCTGAAAATGAGATATTGTCCTTTTGCCACCCATCCACCCCAGTGGGACTGTCTGTTCCTTCAAGTCTGACAGTTAGACACATCATTGTTCTGCCATTCTCACATTCCGATCACTTAATTTAAACTATCAACATTCTTTCTCCCCCAGCACTCCATACCCCAATTCCCCACGCCCCAAACTATAGCATAAATGCCACCCACTTCACACTTCACATCTGCTCTGATGAAGAGTCAGCTAAACTCGAATCGTTACCTTGCTCTCACTCCATGAATGCTGCCTCACCTGCTGCGATCTCCAGTATTTTTTGACTTCAGTACAGATTCCAACATCTGCGGTAGTTTGCTCCTACAGGTCAGTGTCAGGCCGGGCAGGATGATAGTATGAAGGGAGCAGCCATCAGAAGTTCTTTCCTGTATTGTTTAAGAGAAAGTCTCCGCAAGATGCCAGACCTGCATAAAGAACTTGAAGGCTGAAAAGGAAAGAGGTTTTGAATGCATACCTTCTACCACACAGCATTGCTGTTAGCAGGATGCCAGGTTCAAGTCCAGGATATAATGTACTGCTAACTCTTATCTGACAGATCCTGTGTGTTTGGCAGCAGTGGAGATGAGCGATAGGGAAAGTATCCATTCTCCCTGGCTCCTCACCTTGCCACCATTTGAGTACAATATAGCCATCAAGCTTCAATGGGGATCTGACTTGCTGATCCTGTCATGCCAAATTTTGGGCAGGAAAGCAGAGGTACACTAAAAGTGTAATTAGCCTGCCTGCAGTGATTTTATAGTTCTTATATAGCTGCCCAAATCAGTCATACTAGTCAATTTTCCATTAGCTCAAAATTTATGATTGTTTCAAGTATCACCAAATACAGTTAATGCTAAACCTTATCTTAATGTAACGCAGGCATCTGGGTTCATATTAAAGTCATTGTACTGACACACAAATTACTTCAATTGTTTGAAACTTGTATACACAGTAGGTAATTGTTTTGAAATAATTTAAATGTAATATTTCTATCCAGATAGATCAACTTTTATTAATAATTACTGACGTTATCTACTTTTCTACATTTTTTTTGCCACTAGTTTAACGGCAATTATTATACACAGGTCCTGTTCCATGCAATTCTCATTTTAGGTCCTAAATCTTTTTTTACACCCACTTCAATAACTCCCAATCCTTCCTAAAGTGTGGTGTGAACACAACTGAGGTCATTGGGGAGGCAATGACCTAGTAGAATTATTGCTGGACTGTTAATCCAGAGACCCAAATAATGTTCTGGGGACCCAGGTTCGAATCCTGCCATGGCAGATGGTGGAATTTGAATTCAATAAATATCTGGAATTAAGAATCTAATGATGACTGTGAGTCCATTGTCAATTATCGGAAGAACCCATCTGGTTCACTAATGTCCTGTAGGGAAGGAAATCTGTCATCCTTACCTGGTCTGGCCTACATATGACTCTAGACCCACGGCAATGTGGTTGACTCTTAACTGTCCTCTGGGCAATTAGGGATTGGCAATAAATGCTGCCTAGCCAGCGACATCCCCATCCAATAAATAAAGAAAGCGGTGTTGTATGCAGGTTCATCATAACTTCTGCATTTTTGTACTCTTTGCCTGCATTTATCAATCTAAGGATTATTTGTCTTTTTAACTACCTGTTAAAACCTGCTCAGCCGCCATCAATGATTAATGTTGGAGACTATCTAAACACAGCTCAAAGTTTTTCCAGGAACAAGCCATGAAGGATTAATATATAATATTAAAAAGAAATTTTAAAATGAGCTAATAATAAAATGTTCAATATCCAATCATTCGTATCCTTAGCAAAGTCAACATGTGATTTTTAACTCTCTGGATGAACAAGTCCTAACTATACAATTTTGTTACAAAACATCTTTATAAACATTGAGCAGAAAGGTCTCTCATTAGCGAGACATAACTTGGCACGGTGGCTCAGTGGTTAGCACTGCTGTCTCACAGTGCCAGGGATCTGGGATTGATTCCAGCCTTGGGTGACTGTCTGTGTGGAGTTTGCACGTTCTCCCTGTGTCTGCGTGGGTTTCCTCCGGGTGCTATGGTTTTCTTGTACAGTCCAAAGATGTACAGATTATGTGGGTTGGCTAAATTGCCCTGTAATGTCCAGGGATGTGCAAGCGAGGTGGAATAGCTGCGGGAAATATGAGGCTAGGTCTAGTTGGGATGTTCTTTGGAGGTTTAGTGCAGACTTGATTGGCTAAATGGCTTCTTTCTGCACTGCAGAGATTCTATGATTCTAACTGGTTGAGAAGGTGGGACCTTCAAGGTGACCTCAGCCAGTAAGGGATTGAGCCTGCACTGTTGGTGTCACTGTACATTGTAAACCAGTGTATCTACAGTTAACTGAGCTAACTGACCATCCCCTCCACCACCCTTAATCTTCGATAGTATCATAACTCATTGCAGTCTGAAGTCAGTCAGTTAGTAATCTCAAATATTTTTGACATTAAGATCTAGTCACACCAAGGTAAGTCTAAAATCAAATACCCAATGGAGGCAAGGAGGAAATTTAGCAAAGGCACAAAAATGCAAATAATACAATGGGTAATTGAAGTGCATTAATTGGGGGAATGATCTCTTCAGAGTCATTTTAGGACTCCTAGCTGGATCCTATGATTGTTTGTTCACCCGAATAGTTAGCACATCAAACCCACGACTGATTAACAGATACGTTAGAGGATTTTTCTTCATTTTCTGGTAATTTTCCAGAAGTAATGAAGTGGACAGCCACAAAGCATAGGGCAAGGAGATGATCCACGGGATCCCTATCCACCTCACTACAACAGCATCTTTTCAATTCTCCTCTACATTTGCTGTGTTGACCCTGGTTCACAACTGTATCATCCAGTCACTTCTGCCAACTGCATCCTTTAGCTGCTTCACTTTCCTCTCTGTCTCTCATCATCCACGGATTTGTTTGTCTTATCTTTCCATCGCATGAGAATGTACCTGGAACGTATCCAAATAAATCTTCTCATTTGCTGCAGCCCATTCATCTATTGACTTTTAGCTGCCAATCTTTGACTCCAATTTAACTGGCCAGATTTGTTCTCACTCTATTGAGGCTGATTGTCCTCTAATTAATTATTTTCCCTTTGGATTACCTTTTATCATTTTCCCTACATAACCATAACTATAATTACTAGCCTTTAAATTTTCTACAAATTCGTAAATAAAACAAAGGAACTGTGGATGCCGCAGAACTGATCTGAAGAAAGGGTCACTGGACTCGAAACATTGACTCAGTTTTCTTTTCACAGATGCTGCCAGACATGTTGTGTTTCTCCAGCAATTTCTATCATTGTTTGTTTCCTATAAATACTAAGCTCATTTGACGCACTTTATTCCCTAAAACCCAGTCTAACATACTTCCTTGCTTTGTTGACTGGAAACATAGCGATTTAGCAAATTCTCCTAAACAGTCTCCAGGAGCTCCTGACTTTCCCTGCCCTTCGCCCTATTACGATCCAAGGCTATATTAGGATAATTGAAGTCCCCACCCATTCTCTATTATAACCACTCGATAACTTCCTCGCAAATTTGTTTTTCTGTATATTTTGCACAGGTTCATAGCCAATTTTCCCAATTGTGTGGGCCAAATTGTGCAGCCATGCAGTCATTGAGAAGCTCATTGGATGTCAATTGACATGCTGATCAATGGTGTCTGCTTTCAGAATTCATTGTGACACTTGGACCTTGGAAGTCTGCACAACAGGAAGAAGAATAACCAGGAATATTGTGTTGGCTTGTAGAATGCACATATCCAAACTTAAATTCTAAACTGAAAGAATGAAAAGCCGCCACATCAGAACTTAAAGGCAGTGGAGAAGGAACATATTTGTAAAAATGGGATTTGCAGTCTAGTTAACACACAGTATGTTACTCTATATTATAAATGATAATAAGCCTCAAGAAAAAGTAATTTAGTGTGTTTAAATGATGATTATACATTGTACGAGCTTGAGTCTTGTGACTTAAGATATCTTTTAAATAATAAACTGGACGGACACCTTGAGGTTTTCTCAAATAAAGCGGCAAATTCCATTTCTTTAAAAATTAATTGACCTATTTTGGTTAAAAATTCACCAAAGATCCTCTGACAGCACCTTCCAAACCCACTTCCATCTAGAAGGACAAGGGAGGCAGATATATGGGAACACCACCACTTTCCAATTCCCCTCCAAGACACTCACCATCCTGACTTGGAAATATATCGCTGTCGATGGGTCAAAATCCTGGAATTTCCTTTCTGTTGGCATTATGGGTCAACCCACAGCAGGCGAACTGCAGCAGTTTAAGAAGGCAGCTCACCACCACCTTCTCAAGGGGCAACTAGGGATGGGCAAGAAATGCTGGCCAGCCAGCGACACCCACATCCTACAAATGAATA
>NC_063346.1:13135804-13156405 GCF_021869965.1 Rhincodon typus
TGCTTGGCCTGCTGTGTTCATCCAGCCCTGCACCTTGTTGTCTTGGCGGGGGGAAAGGTGTTTGTGGGACAGTCTAGGACCAGCGGGCATAATTACAATGATTATGAGGATTGCATATTTAAGACAGAGATGAGGATTTGGATGAAAGTAATTTGCAAGACTATGGGAATAAAGCTGGAGATTGGCACGAGGTAAGGATGGTCACTTAACGAGCCGGTGTAGGCACAATGGACTGAATGGCCTTCATCTGCACCATAACTCTTCTGTAATTCTGTGTTGTGGTGGACATTAGGAATTAAAGGGTTCTGATTAAAAGGTGACTCGGAGTGGTTGATTGAATGTTGATTGAAAGCACTAAAGCTTGAAATGATGTTTGTGCCTGGTATTCCTGTGCAGTGTTTATCCCAAAGACATCTTTTGTGATGCTGGCTTGTCCCAGGCAAGCCTTTGGTTGAGGAGCTATCTGATGTGTAGGATGTCCTCTTTGGGATGAATAGTCAGTATGAGCTAGAGGTGCATGAGCTCCTGAGTATTTTAGCTCCTTTTCCTCTTTGTGGCATGACCATTGAGTAGATGGCGGTATTTACCCTGTCATTAAGGGCAGTCACTTCATCCTTTTGCAGCACAAGATCCAAACTCTCTTGATGCTGTCATGGATGCTGCAGCCATCTCAGTGCACACCCCTTTGGTCACTCGGAATAGCCTCTTGTTGCCATTCCTTGGAATCAGCACATCCTCTCCTGGACAGCTTGCAGGATAACATCGAGGGAGTCTGTCTAATGTCTCCAGAGTTGGTTGGGGTTGATGAGCAGAGGCTGAGTGTTGCTCCTCAGTTGCAGAGAGTAAGGTTAAATATGTTGTTAAATATGTTGCATGGAGATTTAACAGCAGCAGATCTCAAGTAAGGGCCAATCCTTCTGCTCACATGCCCACCGAAATTTGGTGTTTTCCCCAATGCTTGAGTATGTAATGACCTGAGAAGAACATAGTCATGCTGGGGAAGCTTCCCCAGACCCATTCCTTGAGCAGGAGACCCTCCCATCTTTCTACCCATTACCACACAGTCTCAAAAAACAAAGCTCCATCCATTGTCACCCTTTAAAATATACAGGCCAAAAGTTCTGTTCATAGAAACATAGAAGATAGGAGCATGAGGAGGCCATTCAGCCCTTTGAGCCTGCTCCACCATTCTTCACGATCATGGCTGATCATCCAACTCAATAGCCTAATCCTGCTTTCTCCCCATAACCTTTGATCCCATTCGACCCAAGTGCTATATTTAGCCGCCTCTTGAATACATTCAATATTTTGGCATCAACTACTTCCTGTGGTAAGGAATTCCACAGGCTCACCACTCTCTGGGTGAAGAAGTGTCTTCTCATCTTCGTCCTAAATGATCTACCCTGAATCCTCATATGGTGACCCCTGGTTCTGGGCACACCCACCATTGGGAGCATCCTCCCTGCATCTATCCTGTCCAGTCCTGTTAGAATTTTATAAGTCTCTATGAGATCCCCCCTCATTCATCTGAACTCCAGCGAAAACAATCCAAACCTAGCCAATCTCTCCTCATACATCAGACCTGCCATCACTGGAATCAGCCTGGGAAACCTTCATTGCACTTCCTCGAGATCAACAGCATCTTTCCTCAAAAAAGGAGACCAAAACTGCACACAATATTCCATTGTGGCCTCACCAAGGCCCTGTATAACTGCAACAACACATCCCTGCTCCTGTACTTGAAACCTCTCACAATGAAGGCCAACACACCATTTACCTCCTTTACTACCTGCTGCACCTACATGCTTACCTTCAGCGCCTGGTGCACAAGGACACCCAGGTCCCACTGCACACTCCCCTCTCCCAACTTACAGCGATTCAGGTAGTAATCTGCCTTCTTGTTTTTGAATAACCTCACATTTATCCAAATTATACTGCATCTGCCATTGATTTGCTCACACACCCAACCTGTGGAGATCATGCTGAAGGATCTCTGCATCCTCATCACAGTTCACTCCCCACCCCATCCAACTTGATATCATCTGCAAACTTGGGGATGTTACATTTTGTTCCCTTATCCAAATTCTTAATATATATTGTGAATAGCTGGGGTCCCAGCACTGATCCCTTTGGTACCCACTAGTTACTGCCTGCCAATTTGAAAAGGATCCATTAATTCCTACTCTTTGTTTCCTCTCTGCCAACCAGTTTCCTATCCATCTCAATACACTTCCCCGAATCCCAAGCGATTTAATCTTGTACATTTGTCTCTTCTTGTGGGACTTTGTCAAATGCTTTTTGAAAGTCCAAATATACTACATCAACTGGCTCCCCCTTATCAACTCTACTAGGTACATTTTCATAGAATTCCAACAGATTTGTCAAGCATGATTTCCCTTTCATAAATCCATGCTGACTCTGTCTGATCCTGCCACAGCTTTCTAAATGCTCTGCTATTAAATCCTTGACAATGGTTCAAAAGTGGAAGGGAGATTTAAATCATTATCTGAAGATAAAGAATTTTCAGGGCTATGGGGAAATGCTGGGGGAGTGGTCATAGTTGAATAGCTCCAGCAGAAAGCTGGTAAGGACACAATGGCCTCCTAATGTGCTGTGACCTTCTTAACTTACCCTGAAATCACCGAAGAGTTGTCTGAGTGCACAACCACCAACCCCCAACACCCCTGAGTGCACTATCCTGAAACCCAACACTTTGTACCATTAATGATTGGATGCAGGGATGATGGTTCCCTTGGCACAGGGTTCATGGCCTTAGAACATGGGGTAGGCCATTTCAGAGTGAGCTTAGGAAAGATTTCTTCATTCAGAGGGTGATGAACCTGAGGAATTCTCTATCCCAGAGTGTTGTGGAGCCAATTCACCGAATATATTTAAGAAAAAAATAGACGGATTTCTAGAGGCTTAATGGTGTCATGGGATATGGGGAAGGGTAGGAATATAACATTGGGAAAGAGGACTAGCCCTGGGATTTTGAATGGCATGGCAGGCATCAAGGGCCAATTGGCCTATTCCTGCTCCAACTTTCAATGGTTTGTATGTTTCTATATTGCCCCTTCTCAATTTTCCATCTAAAATGGATCATAGCACACTCCTCAAAGTGTTGTAACCTAAAAAATGAGACCAGGCATTGCGTCTGAATCTCCTGACTGATACAAATAACAAGTGTGATTTACAGTTGACTTGCTATTTGGAGCATCTCACCAAGGGGAACAATGCTAACCCATCTGTTTTATCTCAGGGCCAACTTTGCCAAGAGGCGGAGACACAGATGCAGTGAACCAGACCTCTCAGTCCAAGTCAAGCCCTTACTTTGCTTTTGTGGTTGGAAAAATACATCTCAGCAAGTATGAACAGCGAGTTAAGCGAAGGAAGGAAATGGGGGGTGGGCAGTGATGCCGCTGATAGTTGAGTTGGGCGGGTTTGGAGGTGAGCAAAATTATATTCTGAGAAATGACCATAGTCGTTTATTTAACAACCAAATATTGTAAGTTGTGCTAAGAAACACGTCTTTTAAATAAGAACATTAAGCATTGCACAATCGCTGGAGCCAGGTTGTTTAAAAGTTAAACATCAGTGCTTCGTAATAACAGGTAGAAATTTGTCGTTAACAAAATGGATAGTATACGTCAACTACTTAACCATGCTCAATGTTCAGCTCCATTGACTTCAATCGCTAGATGTATCATAGGTGTTATCAACAAAAATGAATTTCTTCTCTTATTAGATCAATTTTAAAAACCCACTACTGTTAAGAGGTCCCATTTGCTGGTTGCCCTCCCCATAATTTCCTAACAGGCACATTGTGATCTCTGGGTGGAGCCCCCATCAATAATATGGAGTTAACAAAATCAGCCTTTTTATGGAAGGAATTTCCCTGAAAGTGAGTTGACAAAGGCACTGGGAAAGTTGCATCACACCAGGTCATGAGGTCTGCAATATCATTCTTAGCACATTCCAAGCACTGACTTGGCTAACTTTGGTCATGGCAGTAATGGGCACGTATTCCTTTCACATTTGGTATCCTTGAGTTATGGTTGTGAATTGGCAACTCCAGCTGGGAAGTACATGTAAGGGTTTTAGGTGTTCTGCAGAAGGGTCTCAAAACACTAACTCTGTTTCTCTTTCCACAGATTCTGCCAGACCTGCTGAGTTTCTCCAGCAATTTCTTTTTTTGTTTGTTTCAGCATCCGCAGTTCTTTGTTTTATTTTGGGGCATTGCTGGGTTTAAAGTAATTGGCAGGAAGATTAAAAGAGTGATAGTGGTATTGAGAGTGAGCTTTGTACTAGTAGATCTGTGGGTCTGTGGATTGGGATTAGTTTTGTTTTTAACAAGGCATTTCTTGAAAAGCACTTACATTGTGTGAGCTGCCTGTTTACTTCAGATGCCCCCACTGCTTGAGTTTATAACTGTAATGTTGCAGCTTCTGCTTCTGAAGATTGGATTTTCCAGTTGATGGCCAGAATGGAGAAAAAAATGAGCTTCCAAGTTCATCACAGCTGTTTTTTATTTACCTCCTGTTGTGAGTCGAGGGTGGGACCTGGAGTCCTGGTCCACTCTAATCTCTGACTGACTTTCTGAAAAACATTTGAGAAAAATCTTTGATATTGTGTATACCAGAGACATTTGCCTGTGTTTGGTGAGCCATCTGCATATGCCAGAATGCCAGATTGACAGTCATCTGAACAATCTATGCCTCATCCTTTTTGTTATCAAGAACTAAGACTTATTGGCAAAAAGTGTTCTTTTTTCCGAAGTTCATTGCTGAAGAAAAGACATCTTGGCTTGAAGCTTTTCATCTTGCACTCATCATGACAATTGGCAGGAATATCAACTCAAGGGGAATGTGGACAGCCATACTGTATGAAAACAGGAACAGAAATAAAAGTTGCTGGAAAAGCTCAGCAGGTCTGGCAGCATCTGTGAAGAGAAAACCAGAGTTAACGTTTTGGGTCCGGTGACCCTTCCTCAGAACTGATGGTAGCTAACAAACTGTCAGTTTATATGCAGATGATAGGGTGGAGAGAGGGGATAAGGAATAAACATTAGGTGGGGATAGAGCCCAAAGAGAGAGAAGAACAGTTGGACAGACAAAGGAGTTGATAATGATCTGGTTAGGAGGGTGAAAAGCTGTTAATGGGGTCTGTTAGTGGCTAACCACAGGTCATGTGTAATGGCAGGCTATGTGATAACAAGGCCTGGTGTGTGGGGTAGGGGGCTGGGACAAGGGAGAGTTCAGGCCTAAAATTATTGAATTCGATATTGAGTCCAGAGGATTGCAGGGTGCCCAAGTGGAAAATGAGGTTTTGTTCTTCCAGCTTGCATTGAGCTTTGCTAGAACACTGCAGCAAGCCAGAGACAGAAATATTGGTCAGAGAACAGGGTAGTATGTTAATGTGGTAGGCAACTGGAAGCTCAGGGTTTTTTTTTTACGAGCAGAACGTAGATGTTCTGCGAAGCAGTGACCCAGTCTACGCTTCGTTTCCCCAATGTAGAGGAGACCACATTGTGAACAGCGAATGCAGAAGCCTAGATTTTGGGAAGTACAGGTAAAGTGCAGCTTCACCTGGAAGGTATGTTTGGGCCCTTAGATACTGGGGAGGGAGGGGTAAATGGACAGGTGTTGCACCTTCGCGGGTTACAGGGGAAAGTGCCATGGGGCTGAGGGGTGGGGTTGGGGGTGAAGGAAGAGTGGACCAGGAGAATAATGATTAGTTGGCAAGAGATCTCTAATTGTGAGACTTTGTTTTAGCTAGAACCAGGTTAACTTTGATTGGCCAGGACTTTGCCCTGAGAAACAAACCAGCAAATGGCATTTACCCATTTTGCTGAGATGAAGCAGGCAGAGTGTATGCATGATTTCTTTCTGTCCATATACATTGCTTCCATTACACTCAATTAAACCACAAAGTAATCTTGACTGATCATCTTAAATTGGTTGTCAGCACAATTGCTGTCCAATTTCAGAATCAGATCTAATGTTAGACAGTGTATTATGAGTTTTGCAGCACAGCCTGGTAGAGTACAGCCAATACATTGTTCATTGTGAACAGAGGAAGGAATGCATTGTTTGATGCAATCTACCAGTCTTTGGGAGGTATAGCCGACAGCCATCACTGAAACTCATATTCCACATCACTCATTTGTGTGATAGCTAGTACATCTTTGTTCCTCGATGGTAGCATCCTGTTAGTGGGGGACACCATTCCAATTGCTACTACACAACAGCACTGGGAAGCAGCTAATTTCACCTGTTATTGAAACTTTTGAGATACCGCACCCTACCAGGGAAATCTGAGGTAGACTGCACACCTTTTCAGGACCAAGAATGACTGCCTAAAGGGTTGCTCATGTATTTGCATGACATACAGCAAGAAGTTATCTGATCAGGGCAGCCATAATCCTCTAGAATTTCTTTGATGCACCCTAATTCAGCATCATGTTTGCGCAGTGAACAAATGGTGCTGTTTACAAGTTTGCCAATAAGGTCAATCTTATAGCACATGGAACTGCAGTAACCCCAACATATATAATGGCTAGGTAAGGTAGGTTTGGGGTAGAGAATCCCTTGGCTAATTTCTCAATTTCTCAAAGCTGTTTAGAGAGCACCTTCCAAAATCATGGCCACTGCTATTTAGCAGAACAAGGGCAGCAGATACAGAGGAACACTGTTACTTGCGAGTTCCTCTCCAAACCTCTTTCCTTCTGATTTGGAAATATATTGCTGTTCCTTCAGTGTTACTGGGTCAAAAGCCTACAATTCCATCCCAATAACATTGTGGGTGTTCCTGCTGTGGTTCAAGAAGACAGCCCACCACCACCTTCTCAAGGGCAATTAGGGAGGGGGCAACAAATGTTGACAAGGAAGCAAAGCTCACATCCTGTGAAAAAACTAAAAGAAAAATGTTTGTCATCAAAATTTCCATTTCACAAAGCCATGTGGCTCAGTCTATTGCAAAGATTTTCTAAGTTCCATTCCACAAACTTCTTCATGTCATGTTCCAGCATTTTCTTTATGACAGTTGTTAGCTTAACTAGCCCATAGTTTCCTGCTTTCCATCTTTCTTCTTTCTTTAATAGAGATGTTATATTTGCCATTTCTGAATCTAATGGAACCTTTCCAGAATATAGAGTATTTTAGAAAATTAAATCTGCTATTTCAGCAGCTTTTCTTTAAGATCCTAGATTGAAGCACATCAAGACACAGGGATTTGACAGCCTTTTATTCTAATAATTTTCTCAGTGTCTATTCCCTTTGCAACTATGATTGTAATTGTTTAAAGTTCCTCCCTACTGTTCACCTCTGATTTCTGATATTATTTTTGTCTTCTGCATTGAAGACAGATGCAAAATATCTGTCAATGCACCTGCAACATTCTGTTTTTCCATTATTAATTCCCAGATGAAATATTTGAGACTCAATGCTCACTCTATTTAGCATTTTTCTTTTTATACAAATAAAAACTCTCGTTATCTGTTTCTAAATTTCTAATGATCTTTTTCTCACAACCTAATTTCTCCTCATTTTTTTAAAATATATTTTTGTCCAATCTTCCTATCTGTGATTAAACTTCTTGCAATTATACACTTTTTCCTTCAATTTGATTTTACTTCCTTTGTGAACCATAGATGGCTCATCCTTTCTCCTCAAGTCTTTCTTCTTGCTGAAATGCATTTTCTTATAAAGATTAGGATGTCTTTGGTAGATTTGTCACCACCGATCCTTCTAGGGGGCTTCAGTCTAGGCTACTAATGTCGAAAATGATGCCCGCTTGATATCTTAGGCAGAGTTGATGTTAGTTAAAGTGAATATTTTTATTCCATATTATTTACTAGCTAGTTATTTCACATCTAAGATACAAGGTTGTCTCTTGTAAGATATCAAATTAAGTGCAAGTCCACATTAGTACTTTAGCTACTTGCTATTAATACTAGCAACAATCACTGAGACATTATATGTGCTCTGGTGAACAGATGAGAACTCACAGGACAATGGTTTCAGAGATAGTAGGAACTGCAGATGCTGGAGAATCTGAGATAACAAGGTGTAGAGCTGGATGAATACAGCAGACCAAGCAGCATCAGAGGAGCAGGAAAGCCGACATTTCAGGCCTAGACCCTTCCTCAGAAATTTTCTTCAGAAATTTCCAAATGACTTTTAAGTGTTGTACCTGTACATGCATCTACCACTTCCTCTGGCAGTTCACTCCACATACAAATCAGTTTCTGTGTGTAAAAGTTGCCTCTGTCAAGTCCATCTGCCTTATGCCACATACTTTGCCTATCAGTTTTCCCCATAACCAATGCATTGTCCAACTGCTAAATAATTAAACTACAACTCCAGAACTGGATATGTGGAAATATCCTCCAAATAAAAATTGGAAAGACTGTAGTCATTGTTTGTGATCCCAATTCCCTTCCATGTGTAGATAACAAGGTGTAGAGCTGGATGAACACAGCAGGCCAAGCAGCATCATAGGAGCAGGAAGGCTAATGTTTCGGGCCTAGACCCTTCATCACCCTTCATTTCTGATGAAAGGTCTAGGCCCGAAACGTCAGCCTTCCTGCTCCTCTGATGCTGCTTGGCCTGCTGTGTTCATCCAGCTCTACACCTTGTTATCTCAGATTCTCCAGCATCTGCAGTTCCTACTATCCCTTCCATGTGTACTCCACTCCTGGCCTTGCCAATGATCTGTGGTGAGGCTATTCTGCTCAGAACCTCAGTGTTACACATTTGATTCCAAGGCGAGCTTCCGACTTATTATCAATGAACCCATTATCACTACATTATAACATCGTCTGCCTTTACCCCTGACTTTGCTCATTTGCTGAAACCCTCACTGGTACCTTCATGCCCTCAAGATACAAGTACTGGCTGGTCTCCCACATTGTACTCTCCATACATTTGAAGCCATCCAACATTTTGCTGCCTGGGTCTTAATGTGCTGCAAATGATTCTCTCATCAATATATTGAATTGATTTCCAGGTAAATTCATGAAAATGAAAGCTATACAATCATTTAAGAAGCAATTAGATGCTACAATGGAAGATCTTTGGATGTCTGGACAGATGAATTAAAATAGGCCTTTCTCATCTGTTAATGCCTAGTGTCCATCAACAACTTCCACCTCAAAACTAAAATTCATCTGAGGATATTTCATCAATTATTTTATCATGTTAGGAAATACCTTGTCTGAACACTGTAGAATAATTTTTTTAAAGTTTATCGAGAGTGACAGAAGAAAACACACACAACTTCAACAAAAACATTTCACTGCATTTATTTTAGATTCCTCTGTCACAGTTAAGTTTAATATAGAGCGCATGAAAGCCACGTTTAAAACGCACAAACCTCAACGTTTTTGCCAATAAATCATCTGGCCCAGCAGGAAAAGGAGACCACAATTAATCTCCACTCATTTTCCCACATTGCCCTGAGTTTGAACAAACTACTGGACCAAAACAGAGGTGAAGTTCATGCCCTCTCAATGACATTTGCTTTCCACAAATGCAGTCTCAGCAAAGTCTGCTGCTGTAACCTAATTGTGATGTTGCATCCTCTCCTTTGGCTTAGTTTCAGTGAACAGGGCAGTGCTCTAGATTTCTTTTGTTTCAAAAATATACTTTACTCATAAAAATATCTTTAAATACACGTAGACACGAACACTGTTTGGTTCTGTACAGTAGCTTACCAAGGAAACAAACATCGGAGGTTGATTCTATTGAGTTGGATCGAAGTGTCTGTTTCTGTGCTGCATATCTCTATGACTGTATGAAACCAAAGGTATCTCATACTTGAACAAGGCTATATTTACATACATAATTACATGCATTAAAATCAAACAGTATAGGAGTGCAAACAGAATGGCAAAGCCCCATTATCAAAGTCTATTAAAGTCATTTTACATTACATTTGACTTGAAACGTCTGTTTTTCTCTGTTTGTAGATATTGCTAGGCCTGCTAAGTATTTCCAACACTTTCTATTTTTTACTTCTATAAATGTCTCTGTCAAGGAGTAGAGGGGAATGGAAAATAACCTAACTTCTGGCATTCTATGCATAATTCTCTTCTCTTTTGATAGTCTAGTTACATTTTCTCAAGGTATCTGGCAGGATTTTTTTAAACAAGCCCACTTGCTTTTGACACCATTAGAGTTTCCATTGAGCTGGCTAGCAGCAGCACAGTTCAAATTACCTGATCTGCTTTATAAATATGCAAATCCAGTCCAGTCTATCAGCATTCAATTGC
Source organism: Rhincodon typus (assembly GCF_021869965.1). Lineage (NCBI taxonomy): Eukaryota > Metazoa > Chordata > Chondrichthyes > Orectolobiformes > Rhincodontidae > Rhincodon > Rhincodon typus. The sequence goes on from NC_063346.1 coordinate 13,146,075, forward strand.
TAACTTCCTTACCGAATACAATCAGAGAATGGTCATTGCTCTTTCAGGGGCCATTAGGCCTGTTTAATCCTTGCTGGTCTTTGCAGGAGCAAATCAGCTGGTCCCACTCCCTGGCCCTTTCCCCTGAGTCCTGTAGATCTTTTCTCTTCAGATGATTAGCCAATTCCCTTTTGAAAGTGTCATGACTGCACTCAGCATTTCTACAGAGCGATCTGTGAACTAGGAAATTTCATAACTCATTTAGCTCCCTTTTAGTTTTTCTCGTGTTCCAATTTAAAAATAACCAGCTCTTCAGGAATGTTAAAGGTTGATTACAAAATTATTCCTGAAAGTTGCTAAGAAAAGCTGGTACATTTCTTAGCTAAAATGCAGATACAAAGATTAAATTAAGTATGGGTAAAAGATATTTACAAGGATGAAGGTAAGATTAATCTGTCATCCTTGCAGACCTGGCTTGCTTGATGATTTCTCTTTGCGAGATGAAGGGATTTGAAAATTAGAGTCAGAATTCAGGAGTCGTGATGGTTTCCGTATTCGAATAGTTGGAGATTGCTTCTATAGGTGGACTGAGTTCTGTGAGCATGTGAAGCTTCCTGTGTCCTCTTTTTATGCAATGCAAGTTATGGCACTTGGTAACAAAAGCAGAAATGACTGGAAAATCTCAGCAGGTCTGGCAGTTTCTGTGGAGAGAAAACAGAGTTAATGTTACGGTCTGGTGATAGTTGTTTCTGATTTCCAGCATCTGCAGTTCTTTGGTTTTTCTTTGTTTCATGTGGCACTTGGTAGCCTTGTTTAATACAAAGATTCTTGACTCTCCTGTCAATCAGAACATTTCTCCCAATCTGCTCAGTCTAGACTTGTCATCATTTTGTATGTTTCTATCAAATCTCCTATGAACCTTTTTGTCTCTAAGGAGATCAGCCCTAGTTAGCAACTCCTTCGTCTGTCCAACTGTCTTTCTCTCTCTTTGGGCTCTATCCTATCGTTTACTCCCTACCCCACCCACCTCCCTGTTTTCTGCATATAAACTGACGTTTTCCCAGCCACCATCAGTTCTGAGGAAGGGTCACCGGACCCGAAACGTTAACTCTGTTTTCTCCTTCACAGATGCTGCCAGACCTGCTGAGCTTTTCCAGCAACTTTGATTTTTTTCCCTTAGCTGATTTGCCTATTTCTGTCTCCCTGTTGAGAACAATTTCTCTCTGATACTGTCACTCAAAGATCTTGAGGAGATGAAAGATTCTTGGGAGTTTGTAGGAATGTAGAGTTGAGATTAAAATCAGTTCAGACATGATCACATTGAATGCTAGAGTTGGCTTGAAGGGCCGAGTGGCCTACATGTGTTCGTTTTCCATAAGTTTGACTGTTCATATGTCCTTATTGGAGTTCTGCTAACATGGTATTCCAATGCCTGTCTCATATAGAGCACAATTTAGGATGATTACTACCCAAAAATGTTGCATCATCCGTCCATTGTAAGTAATAGAAATATCTGGTGCCTTTTAGTCAAGATAATTAATGTTTAACTTTCTCAGCCATGAGTTTGGATGCTCCTCATTGTCATGTTGTGATGAGCTAAGATGAGCTGTTTACACCTCCAGGGAAACCATTGTCAGGGAGCTTTTGTTTACCCTTGAAAATGATAATTGAATTTCAAAACAAAAATCTTGTGATTTCTTCCTGAGTCTAGTCCCAACGCCTGCAAAATTGACAAGGATATTCACGTGATTCCTTGTCACCATTTCATAGAACACTGCGCCTATTTTAAATATAAATGTGTCTTCCTTACAAAATTCATCATGTTATCATTACACAGTTGTGACAAAAACCATGATTGAATCTGCCTCCACCACAGGCTATCCATTCCGTACCCTAATAACATCCGTCATTGTTGGTTCTTTCATCAATCATATATTGACATCCTTTGATTCTTGACTCTCCTGTCAATCAGAACGTTTCTCCCAATCTGCTCAGTCTAGACCTGTCATCATTTTGTATGTTTCTATCAAATCTCCTATGAACCTTTTTGTCTCTGAGGAGATCAGCTCTAGTGTCTCTAATTAATAAATGTAACTGAAGTCTCTCATACATGAAACCATATCCTTCATATCCCACTAAAAGCCTGGAACTGGACACAATACTCTAGTTGAGGCTGAATTGGTCTTTATCAAGATACATAACAGCTTCCCTGGCTTTGCACTATAATTTTGAGGCTGTACCATCCTGTTTCCACTCATCTATCTTGTTTGTTGTTAGGTGCATGTAATTTATCTAGAGGATAGTCTTTGTACTATGTATCCCTAGTTGGAAAGACCAAGAACCCATAAGCTTTTTGAGTGAAGATTTGTAGTTCGGGTGCTAGTTGTAGATGTTGGTATGGTAGCCGAGCTGGGAGGCTCCATAGCGCTGAGGATATCACCTAATAAGGGGACAAAACGTCTGCTATCAAACCTTCCAGCTCGGCGAATGCACCAACATCTACAGCCCATAAGCCTTTTTGTGCTGCTCTTTCAACCTCCCTGTCACCTTTAAAATGTTGTCAATATTTATCAGCAGATCTCTCCATTCCAACATTTCCCTCTGGAGTGGACCCTTTATAATGCCTCTCCTTATTCATCCTACCAATAGCCTGAAATAAAATGTGTATTGCATGTAACAGCCCATTTAAATAGCTTGTCTATCTTCTCTTGAAGTCTGTCAGTATGCTCCTCACTTTTCACAATACTTTCAAGATTTGTGCTATCTGAGAAGTTATATCTGTGCCCTATGTGTCCAAGTCGCGATCATGGATATATTTGAAGATGAACAGTGCTAGGAAAGTGCACCTTGTACAATTGCCCAAGCTGAAAAACAACTGTTTCATGCATTCTGTCTCCTCTCATTCAGCTAATCTCCTATCCATGCTGTCTATGTTTTTACATAAGCTTCAACTTAGCTGACAAACCTATTACATAGCACTTTGCAAAATATCTTGTATAAATCATTGCACAATGCATCAGCTGCATGGCCCTCATCCACTCTCTCTATTACTACATTTAAAAAAATTCAGTCAAGTTAGATAAATATAACTTTCCCTTAACAAATCCAGGCTGACTTTCCTCAGTTGACCCACACTTATGATTGTCAATTTTGACCCAGTTTGTATCTTTTCATATCCACTTAAGAAAAAAAAACAGATGGGTAAATACAAAAGAAAATGGACAGTAATAAACTTGAACTTTGACAGAAAACTATCATGAGTAAAATTACATTTAAGAAAACAAGAACAGTGAGTCTAGACAGTCAGTGTCAATATGCTATCTCCTCATGGATAACAAGAAAGCCAAGCTTGACATTATCCATGGCCAAAATTCAAATGTATTTCTAGGAGGAGTTGGTGGTTTATGAAAGGGAAATCATGTTTGACAAACTTCCTGGAGTTTTTTTGAGGATGTCACTGGTAGAATAGATGAGAGAGAATTAGTGGATGTGACGTATTGGATGTTCAGGAAGCATTTGATGAAATCCCAGATTAGAAATTTATGTGCAAAATGAAAACACAAGGGATTGGAGTGGAAGATGTGCCAAGTGGAATACCTGCTGTGTTCGTTCCCCAGCTATTCCTGTACAGTGTGTTTGCCATATATGTGGTTGTCACATGGTACAGGTATGAAATTGACATAAGACTGTGCCACATAGCAACATGTCCATCCCCTTTTGACTGGTTAAAAAAGACAAAAGAACTGTGGTTGCTGTAAATCAGGAACAAAAACAAAGTTGCTGGAAAAGCTCAGCAGGTCTGGCAGCATCTGTGGAGAAAAAAATCAGAGTTGACGTTTCAGGTCCGGTGACCCTTCCTCAGTTTTTGTCCCTTTTTACTGGTGACTGCTAACAAACATGTCAAAGCTGCTGGTTTTGTGTCTGTGCTGAACAGCATTTGTTGTTCATTCCCAGCTGCCCTTAATAAAGTGGTGGTGAGCTGCTTTCTTGAACCACTGCTGTCGGTAGATCTACAGTGCCAGTGGGAGGGAGCTACCGGATTTTGACCCTAGCGACAGTAAACGAGCAGCAATAAATTTCCAAGTCAGGATGGTGGAGGGGGAAGGTGCTAATGTTGCCCTTGTCCTTTTAGATGGTAGTGATTGTGGACTTGGAAGGTGCCATCTAAGGAGTCTTGGTGCATTTCTGCAGTTCTGAATTTCTTGTAGACAGGTACATACTGCTGCTACTGAGTGTCAGTGGTGGAGGGAGTGGATGCTTGTGGACGTAGTGCCAATCAAGTGGACCCCGTTAATAGGTTCTCATTTTAATGCCTGGAACTCTGTTGAAAAATTGAACTAACTGCTCCTTAGGTCAAGAAAGACCTTTTGTGGCTTCATTAGTGGTTCTTTCAGATTTCTCACCATCACCCACATCATCCAGGGCCTGGTGAAATTCTTCCTCTTTTATCTGGGAATATTTAACTCCAATATCTGCTTTTCTTTGAGCCACAATGCCATATTTCCATGTGGCTATCTCTGCCTGTAATTCCCTGTCTTATTTACCAAATTCCAAGTATTCACATACACGCACTGTAACCCTTGCTTAGACTTTATCACTTTCTTCCTTAGTCCTAATAACCTACTATTCTCTATTCTAGTGCTCTCTGTGTCTCCCAGTATTTTTGTGCACCTGGTATTCCTCTCTGGTATTAGCTCTTTGTTCCCACTGCCTTGCAAAGTTAGTTTAGACTCTCCCCAGTAGCACTAACAAAGTGCCACACAAGGAACTGAGTTGAGGTGCAAACCACCTGACCTATACAGTAACATTACCCTCCAGAGCTAGTTCCAATATCCCAAGGATCCACAGCCATCACTCCTGCACTAATTTCCAGCCATACATTCATCTGTCCAAATCCACTTTTTTCTATACTCACTTACATGTGGCCCTGGGCCCCACTAGTTTTGAGGCCCTGCTGGCCATATTTATACCTAGCTCCCTGTATTCTGGTTGCAGGATCTATCCCTTTTTCTACCGATGTCATTGACTCCACTGTGAACCATGTCTGCTGGTTGTTCACTGTCACCCCGAGAGTGTTCTGAAGCCCTCTCAGTGACATCCTTGACCCTGGCACTGGCGGCATGGTGGCTCAGTTGTTAGCACTGCTGCCTCACAGCGCCAGGGACCCGGGTTCAATTCCAATCTTGGGCAACTGTCTATGTGGAGTTTGCATGTTCTCCCCATTTCATATGTGCGGGTTAGGTGGACTGGCCATGGTAAATTGCCCATACTGCCCAGAGATGTGTAGGCTAGGTGGATTAGCCATAGGAAATGGAGGCTTATGGGGATAGAGTAGGGGGCTGGGTCTGAGTCAGATGCTCCTCAGAGGGTCAGTGAAGACTTGATGGACCAAATGGCCTCTTTCTGCACTATAGGGATTCTATGACACAAGGGAGGCAAGAGTGCATTTCAAGATTTAGATCTGCTACTGCAGAAATGCCTGTCTGTTTTTCTATTGAATCATGTATCAATGCTGCTCTTCCGGTTTTCATTGTATACTTTGTTGAGCCAAACCACATACGGTGTCATGGACTCAGCTCTGGCTGCATTCCTCAGAAGAACCATCATTCTCATCGGTGTTTGGAACTGAACGGTGGGCTGCACTTGGAGGGGGTCTCCTGTATTAGCTACCTGTTCCTTTTTGACTACCTGGTGGTCACCCATTCTCTCTCTGCTTACTGTTAATCTGCATAGCAACCATATCTATCAATGGGCTTTGCCCATGGCTCTGAGCTTCCTGGGTATACTGCAGTGACACCAGCTGCTTCTCAAGTTCTAAAACCCAGAGTTCAAACCGTTGTAGCTGATGACACTTCCTGCACAAATCATTAACCAATACCCAGGAACTGTTCTGGAGTTGCACGTAACACAGAATGTTCAATCTCGCGGGTGAAACTACCCTGCCATTCTTTTAATTAATAGTTAACCTTGTTACTGTGAAAGGGTTAAGGTTACTGCTAAAAATCCTTGCTGGTGTCCATGAAACCTCACCAGTACTGACAAATCTGACTATAACTTAACACACGTTACTAGTTGCATTAAACATTGAAAGAAACGGATTAGAAAAGATAATGAACATGAGTTCGCACCAGTTACTCACTTGCTCAGTATTATCAGCACTTAATGTTTTTACCGTTCCAATCTGCAATTGCAGACCATCAGTCCCTGGACAGCAATACTCGCCAAACCTAATCAACTGATGGCTTTCCTGTGATGTCTCACCTTTATTTATGCTGTAAGTACAGCTTTGACTCACTACAGGCAGTAGCAGCTAGCTGTAAAATCCTCTAAACTCTTGTTCTCTCCCTTGCCAGTTTTTCTTTAAGACTTGCTGTTCTCTGAGCTCTGGCTCTCTCTATGTGTGCCTTTTGTTTTAATAGCCCAAAAGTCCTTGCTCTTTGGGCCTTCCTAGAGATTGGCCTCAAGTAAAAGCAAAAAACTGTGGTTGCTGGAAATCTGAAACAAATGCAGAGAATTGTGGAGAAGCTCTGCAGGTCTAGTAGCATCAATGGAGAGAAGACATCATCTGGACTCTAAATGTTAACTTGGTTTTCCTCTCCACAGATGCTGCCAAACTTGCCGAGTTTCTCCTGTGTTTGTCTCAGAGGTTGCCTATCCTGTCTTGCATTCTTGGTTCTATTTTGAGGACTGATCATTTCATCCCTTTCCACCTAAGTACCACCTGCCCGCACCCCATGCTACCACAACCTTTAGTGTGAGCTGGGAAAATGAATAGGACACAGGATGTACCAAAACGATTCTCAACTGAAACTGGGCAAGACCATCAATTGCTGCAGGCAACAACCTTGTAATATCCTGCACATTCTTGAATTAGAAAGGGACTTATTTGTGATTTGTAATGTTTTAATCAACTCATCGCTCCAAATGGCAGCTTGTACAATGTGTAAACAACTATAAATGCAGAGTCAGAGATAGTAAGGACTGCCGATGCTGGGGTCAGAGATAACACAGGGTGAAGCTGGAGGAGCACAGCAGGCCAGGCAGCATCAGAGGAGCAGGAAAGTTCACTGAAGAAGGGTCCCGACCCAAAACGTCAACTTTCCTGCTCCTCTCATGCTGCTTGGCCTGCTGTGCTCCTCCAGCTCTACACTGTGTTATAAATGCAGAGTCATTTTTCTCAGTGATATTTGGCTAGCCAATTTGTTAGAATGCAATATTCAGTTGTATTCCCTTCTCTTGCCTCTACTGAAAGGACTTATTCATATCCATTCCCGACCAAAGATAACATACTGCTTAGGGGAGGCGATGACCTCGTGATATTATCACCAGCCTATTAATTTAAAAGCTCAGCTAATATTCCAGGAACCCAGATTCAAATTCCACCATGGCGGATGGCGAGAATTTTGATTCAGTAAAGAATGTGGAATCAAGGGTCTAATGACGACCATTAAACTATTGTTGGTTGTTGGAAAAAAACCCATCTGGTTCACTAATGGGAGGAAAACCTGTCATCCTTACCTGGTTTGGCACACATGTGACTCCGCAATGTGGTTAGGAGCCTTAGGAGCAAATTACTGCAGACGCTGGAACCTGCACTGAAAACAACAAATGCTGGTGATCATAGCGAGTTTGTGGATGCTGTCTGGCCCACTGTGATCTCCATCATTTGTTGTTTTCAGTGGTTGACTCACAAGTGTCCTCTGGGCAACTAGGAATGGGCAATAAATGCTGGCCAAACCAGAGACACCCACATCCCACGAGTGAATTTAAAAAAAGGCATCATCTGAAAATCCATATACATTACATACATTGCATTCCTGTTATCTATTCTGCAGTTTCAAATAAAACATGCCAGACAAGACATTGATTAATCCATGCATTTCTAACTGCTCACCAAGTTAGTTTGCATTACAGACTCTTCCTGTAATGACTTTTGACTGCTTTGGGGCCAATGCATACTTATTCATTTTGAGCAAAGATGTTACATGGAAAATCTTTAAGAGGATTCAAATTTCTCTCTGACTTCAGTAAGGCCTTGTGGCTTATGCTGCATGGACTATGTTAAAGTTTACAGTACGAATTTGGTTTCTAAATTCACAATTTATCATTCTTCCACATCCTATCCCAGAGCACTACGTTCTCCTCCAGTACACAACATTCTCATCTATCAAAGCACTACATTTCAGCCTTCTCTCACCCTGGAGTTCCTTTGGCTCAATAGCCTCTGCACCAGATGGTTTGGTTTTATGTCCAACTCCAAGCAGTGAAGCAGTTGCAGCTGCCTCATTGAATGTATTTAAGGCAAAGATAGATAGACTTTTGAACAGTAAAGGAATTCAGTTGTTTCAGCGGCGGGGGTCTGGGAGGAAGCGCGAGGGCAGCCTGGGAAGGTGAGCTTTTCGATTATAAAAGTCTTACCTCGCGTGACTCCATTTTTTGGAGTAAGTGAGGTAATATATTTGGGCGGTTGCTTTACCCGAAACACTACCTAGGTAGTGTCTCCCACCCATCCTCCTCCTCTAACCAGAAAAAAGGTTCTGAGCGCTGATTTGGTAAGGCTACTAGTTTTTTTTTTATTTGTCTGTTTGGGAATCCAGAACAGTGGGAAAGGATGTTAGGGCAGTTGTATGCTCCTCCTGTAGAATGTGGGAGGTAAGGGTCACCATTAGTGTCCCCACTGACTTCATCTGCGGGAAGTGCACCCAACTCCAGCTCCTCGGAAACCACGTTAGGGAACTGGAGCTGGAGCTGGATGAACTTCGGATCATTCGGGAGGCTGAGGGGGTAATTGAGAGGAGTTACAGGGAGGTAGTCACACCTCAGGTACAGGAAAAAAGTAGATGGGTTACAGTCAGGGGACGGAAAGGGAACAGGCAGACAGTGCAGGGATCCCCTGTGGCCATTCCCCTCAAAAACAAGTATACTGTTGGGGGGGACGACTTACCAGGGGTAAGCCATGAGGTACAGGTCTCTGGCACAGTGTCTGTCCCTGTTGCTCAGAAGGGAAGGGGGGAGAGGAGGAGAGCATTAGTCATTGGGGACTCCATAGTTAGGGGGACAGATAGGAGATTCTGTGGGAACGAGAGAGACTCGCGGTTGTGTTGCCTCACAGGTGCCAGGGTCCGTGATGTTTTGGATCGTGTTTTCGGGATCCTTAAGGGGGAGGGGGAGCAGCCCCAAGTTGTGGTCCACATAGACACCAACGACATAGGTAGGAAAAGGGATGGGGACGTAAGGCAGAAATTCAAGGAGCTAGGGTGGAAGCTTAGAGCTAGAACAAACAGAGTTGTTATCTCTGGTTTGTTACCCGTGCCACATGCTAGCGAGTCGAGGAATAGGGAGAGAGAGCAGTTGAACACGTGGCTACAGGGATGGTGCAGGAGGGAGGGATTCAGATACCTGGATAATTGGGGCTCATTCTGGGGTAGGTGGGACCTCTACAAACGGGATGGTCTACACCTGAACCAGAGGGGTACCAATATCCTGGGGGGGAAATTTGCTAATGCTCTTCGGGAGGGTTTAAATTAATTCAGCAGGGGGATGGGAACCTGAATTGTAGCTCCAGTGTACAGGAGGTTGAGAGTAGTGAGGTCATAAATAAGGTTTCAAGGTTGCAGGAGTGTACCGGCAGGCAGGAGGGTGGTTTGAAGTGTGTCTACTTCAATGCCAGGAGCATCCGGAATAAGGTGGGTGAACTTGCAGCATGGGTTGGTGCCTGGGACTTCGATGTTGTGGCCATTTCGGAGGCATGGATAGAACAGGGACACGAATGGTTGTTGCAAGTTCCGGGGTTCAGATGTTTCAGTAAGATCAGGGAGGGTGGTAAAAGAGGGGGAGGTGTGGCATTGTTAGTCAAGGACAGTATTACGGTGGCAGAAAGGATGTTTGATGACAACTCGTCTACTGAGGTAGTATGGGCTGAGGTTAGAAACAGGAAAGGAGAGGTCACCCTGTTGGGAGTTTTCTATAGGCCTCCGAAAAGTTCCAGAGATGTAGAGGAAAAGATTGCAAAGATGATTCTGGATAGGAGTGAAAGTAACAGGGTAGTTGTTATGGGGGACTTTAACTTTCCAAATATTGACTGGAAACGCTATAGTTCGAGTACTTCAGATGGGTCAGTTTTTGTCCAATGTGTGCAGGAGGGTTTCCTGACACAGTATGTAGATAGACCAACAAGAGGCGAGGCCACATTGGATTTGGTACTGGGTAATGAACCAGGCCAGGTGTTAGATTTGGAGGTAGGTGAGCACTTTGGTGATAGTGACCACAATTCGGTTACGTTTACTTTAGCGATGGAAAGGGATCGGTGTATACCGCAGGGCAAGAGTTATAGCTGGGGGAAAGGCAATTAT
>NC_063346.1:13156805-13172046 GCF_021869965.1 Rhincodon typus
TGTCCCCTTGTTCAAGAAGGGGAGTAGAGACAACCCTGGTAATTATAGACCAGTGAGCCTTACTTCGGTTGTGGGTAAAGTGTTGGAAAGGATTATAAAAGATAGGATTTATAATCATCCAGAAAGGAATAATTTGATTAGGGATAGTCAACACGGTTTTGTGAAGGGTAGGTCGTGCCTCACAAACCTTATTGAGTTCTTTGAGAAGGTGACCAAACAGGTGGATGAGGGTAAAGCGGTTGATGTGGTGTATATGGATTTCAGTAAAGCGTTTGATAAGGTTCCCCATGGTAGGCTATTGCAGAAAATACGGAGGCATGGGATTGAGGGTGATTTAGCAGTTTGGATCAGAAATTGGCTAGCTGTAAGAAGATAGAGGGTGGTGGTTGATGGGAAATGTTCATCCTGGAGTTCAGTTACTAGTGGTGTACCTCAAGGATCTGTTTTGGGGCCACTGCTGTTTGTCATTTTTATAAATGACCTGGATGAGGGCGTAGAAGGATGGGTTAGTAAATTTGCGGATGACACCAAAGTAGGTGGAGTTGTGGATAGTGCAGAAGGATGTTGCAGGTTACAGAGGGACATAGATAAGCTGCAGAGCTGGGCTGAGAGATGGCAAATGGAGTTTAATGCGGAAAAGTGTGAGGTGATTCACTTTGGAAGGAGTAGCAGGAATACAGAGTACTGGGCTAATGGTAAGATTCTTGGTAGTGTGGATGAGCAGAGAGATCTCGGTGTCCATGTGCATAGATCACTGAAAGTTGCCACCCAGGTTGATAGCGTTGTTAAGAAGGCGTACAGTATGTTAGGTTTTATTGGTAGAGGGATTGAGTTTCGGAGCCATGAGGTCATGTTGCAGCTGTACAAAACTCTGGTGCGGCCGCACTTGGGGTATTACGTACAGTTCTGGTCACCGCATTATAGAAAGGATGTGGAAGCATTGGAAAGGGTGCAGAGGAGATTTACCAGGATGTTGCCTGGTATGGAGGGAAGGTCTTATGAGGAAAGGCTGAGGGTCTTGAAGCTGTTTTCGTTAGAGAGAAGAAGGTTAAGAGGTGACTTAATAGAGACATACAAGATGATCAGAGGATTAGATAGGGTGGACAGTGAGAGCCTTTTTCCTCGGATGGTGATGGCTAGCACGAGGGGACATAGCTTTAAATTGAGGGGTGATAGATATAGGACAGATGTCAGAGGTAGGTTCTTTACTCAGAGAGTAGTAAGGGCGTGGAATGCCCTGCCTGCAAAAGTAGTAGACTCGCCCACTTTAAGGGCATTTAAATGGTCGTTGGATAAACATATGGATGATAATGGAATAGTTTAGGTTAGATGGGCTTCAGATTGGTTTCACGGGTCGGCGCAACATCGAGGGCCGAAGGGCCTGTACTGCGCTGTAATGTTCTATGTTCTATGTTCTATGTTCTAATGGGTATGGTGAGCAGGCGGGTATGTGGAGCTGAGTCCATGAAAAGATCAGCCACGATCTTATTGCATGGCAGAGCAGGCTTGACATGCCAGGTGGCCTACTCCTGCTCCAATTTCTTATGTTCTTATGTAAGCCTTGTTGACCATGGAAGGAGGGTTCATGACACAATTCAATAGATTGATAATTAGCTGACTAATCCCCTCTACGCCTGAAAGTAATTGTGAAGATGCAAAGAAATCTTCACCCATGATTTCCACCAATCCTGCATTACCAATTGCTCCACCTGCCCTTCTAATTCTTATTTAATTTTGGTACACTTATAAAAGTCCTTACTATTTGTTTTAATTGTTATTAGCTAGCTTTTGGTAACATGCTTCTCTTTAGTTTCAATCTCGCCAGTTATATACAGATAAATCTTGGATGTGTAGAATCATAGAATTCCTACAGTGTGAAAACAGGCCCTTTGGCCCAATAAGTCCACACCGAACCTCAGACCATCCCACCCAGACCCATCCCCCTAATCCACACATCCCTGAGCACTATGGACAATTTAGCATGGCCAATCCACCTAGCTTGCACATCTTTGGACCATGGGACGAAACCGGAGCACCTGGAGGAAACCCATGCAGACAAGGGGAGAATGTGCAAACTCCACACAGTTAGTCGCCCGAGGGTGGAATCGAACCCAGGCCCCTTGTGCTGTGAGGCAGCAGTGCTAACCACTGAGCCACTGTGCTGCAGCAAAATGAGTCGGTGCAGTCTTGGAGGGCTGAAGGACCTGTTGCTCTGCTGCATTGTTCTTTGTTCTTTGTTGTTTAGAAGAGTTGTGGGGAAAAGACTTTTTCATCCAGAGGGTGATAGGAATCTGGAACTCACTGCTTGTAAGGGTGGTAGAGGCAGAAACCTTCATAACATTTAAGAAGTATTTAGATGTGCACTTGCAATGCCAAGGCATGCAAGGCTATGGGCCAAGTGCTGGAAAATTGGATTAGAATAGTTGGGTGGTTGTTTTTGACTGGACATGATGGGCCAAAGAGTTGTTTTCTGTCCTGTACTTTGTCCCATAAGAATATATTTATTTGGTATTTGATCAAACACATATTTGAAGGTCTTCCACTGCTGGCTTTCTAACCAGCTAGGTAACTTTTCTACAAATAATTTTGAGCCAGATCCTTTCTTTTTGCATAGTCTCCTTAGTTTTGTTTTGTGCATTTGATGGAGCTATTAAATATTTGATCATGTTCAAGATGACCATTGGGAAATGGGCAAAAACATGACAATTTCTATTTTTATACTTTCGTGATCCATTTCTGCCTAAGCCAACATTTATTGCCCATCCTTAATGGATCTTTAGAAGCTGGTGGTGAGATGAAATTAAAAAATTAAGCACTGGAGAAACTCAGCAGGTCTGGCAGCATCTGTAGAGGGAGAAACAGAGTTAACATTTCAAGTCCAATATGACTCTTCTTCAGAACTACTCCTTTCATGCTGATGGATTGCCTTTCAGAACCGCTGCAGTTCTTGTGTTGTAGGTATATCCATCACATGGCTAGGAAAAGGTTTTCGTGATTGTGTCTCAGCAACAATGAAGCAACAGTGATATAGTTCCCAGTCACGATAGTGGTTGGCCTGGAGGAGCATTTGCTGGGGCTCCCATCCATCTGCTTCCCTTGGTCACAGGTTTGCGAGACGCTGTTGAAGGACCTTGGGTGATTTGCTGCAGTGCGTTTTACAGATAGTACACACTGCTACCGCTGTGTGCCAGTGGTAGAGGGTGTAAATGTTGAATGCAGTGGATGGTATGACAATCAAATGGGCAGTTTTGTCCTGGATGGTGTTGAGTTTCTGTCATGTTGTTGGAACTGCATTAATCCAGGTAAGTGGAGCACGCTGTATCACATTCCTAACTTATGCTTCCTAAGTGGTAGACATGTTATTTATAAAGACACAGAACCTTCTATATGATGCAATTACTGCCATCAGTCTGGAATCAGTCCAGCACCCTTTTGAAGGTGTACAGAGAGCCAGCACCTAACCTAATAAATTAAGTCTTATTGGATATAGTTTCACTGTTCATAAATCTGAATGTGGAGGTACTGGTGTTGGACTGGGATGGACAAGGTCAGAAGTCACATGACGCCAGGTTATAGTCCCACAGGTTTATTTAAAAAGACAAGCTTTCGGGCCTTACTCCTTCTTCAGGTGTCAGTGAGAGAGGTAGTTTCAGATGCAGAATTTATAAATAAAAGATCAAAGGGCCACACGATTGATGAAGATGTTTCGCAGTTATACATTGAAAAAAAATGTTTTTTTTTACCAATCACATCCTAGCATTTATTCCTTATTTTTATGAACCCAGGTGGTGGGACATTCTTAAGTCTCATTCACCTGTTGATGAGTTTCTTTTCAAGATATTTGTCTGGTTTGACCTTAAAAGAGATGTCATAGAAATTATCATCATAGAATCCCTACAGTGTGGAAACAGGCCCTTCAGCCCAACAAGTACACACCAACCCTCTGAAGAGCATCCCACCCAGACCCATTCTCCTACCCTTACCCTGTAACCTTGGATTTCCCATGGCTAACATACCTAATCTACACATCCCTGAACACTATGGGCAATTTAGCATAGCCAATCCACCTAACCTGCGCATCTTTGGACTGTGGGAGGAAACTTGAACACTCCCAGCAGAAATCCACACAGATACTGGGAAAATGTACAAACTCCACACAGACAGTCACCTGAGAGTGGAATCAAACCCAGGTCCTGGTGCTGTGAGGCAGCAGTGCTAACTACTGAGCCACCGTGCCGCCCTATGGGATATTGGGAAAAGGAATTGGATTGGCATTAGGGAATAGAACCATGGCAGGCATGAAAGGCCACATGGCCTTTTTCTGCAGTGAAACAATTCTGTGATTCTGAGATCTAATTATATCTGGGGAGTCAGTGGGTGAGTTACTTGATGCAGAACTCCTAGCCTCTGACCTGCTCTTGTAGCCACATTATTTATTGTGGCTGGTCCAGTTCAGTTTATGGTCAATGATAACTTCAATGATGTTGATTGCGGGAGTTCAGTGACAGTAATGCCATTGAGCATCAAGGATCAATGGTTAGATTCTCTCTTGTTGGCGATGGTCACTCCCTCATATATGAGTGACACAAATCTACACTTGTCACTTAAGACCCAAGTCTAGATATTGTTCAGTTCTTGTTGCATTTGAACATGAACTGCTTCAGTATCTGAGGAGTTGTGAATGGTGCTGAACATTGTGCAATGCTCAGCAAATATCCCCACTTCAGACCTTATGAAGGAGGGAAAGTCATTGATGTAGCAGCTGAAGGTGGTTGGACCAAGGTCAGATACCAGAGGAACTCCTGCACAGATAACCAGGGACTGAGATGAATGAGTTTCAACAATCATAGCCATTCTGTTTTCCAAAGAAGTTGCCACAGTATTCCAGGGGAGGTAGTGGTATAGTGTTGATGTCACTGGGCTAATAATCCAGGTTCAAATCCTGCAATAACAGATGATGAAAGTTGAGTTCAATCAAAAAAAATCTGAAATAAAGACTTAGGTCTAACAGTCACCATTGTCGCTTGTTGTAAAAACCCACTGGTTCCCTAATGCCCTTCAAGGAAGGAAATCCATTATCCTTACCTGGTCTGGCCTCTATGTGTCTCCAAACAGCAATATGGTTGACTCTTGCCTGCCTTCTGGGCAATTAGGGCTGTCAATTAAAAACTGGCCTAGCCAGTAACATCCTGTGAACGAAGAAAAAAAAGTTAGAGAGTTATTGAATCAATATTTGCTGTAGAATCTACTGAGGAATGTATTCTGGTTGCTGACCTCCAAGTCAATAAATTTGTGCTGTGCTGTTCCACTTTCTGGAGTCATCAATTGTTGAGCCCTTCTAGAGGATATATTTCTGTGTATCAAACAGAATCAGTGTATAATCCACTACCTGCCTCTCTTTGGTATTGCTTTTATTTACATGGCATGTGTCTTCTGAAGGAAAATAAAAATGGAGGAATGTATCTGAAAGCAGCCTCACACCTTGCAGTTCTGTTTTGGCAATCGCGTTACTCAGATTTAGTCTACCTACCTGCAATGCTGGTATTTCAAGACAATTCATTATGTTTATGCATGGTAGGCTGGATCAGAGAGAAGTGACAAAGTGCTACATGTTCTGCGATTTGGTGCAGCAGATTAATATACTTGCATTGAGTGGCACAATTCACCGCCCAATTTCTGTAATTTTGAACACAAAGTCCCCGAGGCAGTGAAAATGCTGGTTCATGAACAAATCCCGTATAGATGCTGCAGTGTATTGTTGCAAATCAGTAACACATTCAAGGCGTTGTCATGACATCATAAAGCAAGAAGGAAAAGGTCAGTGTCTTCTCAACCCTGATCACTTTTAGTCCCTGGAGCACCCGCTTGAGTTCAGCAAACCGTGCTTTCGGATTGAATCCACCTTTAACCAGTTGTCTTTTTTTTTTCACTTTGTCAGTGGCAGATGTGGAAATGGACAGGAACGGTTGGCAAACTTCCAACCACTAAATCACAAGGTTTCTTGCCATATCATTTGAAGCGCCATTTCAGGTTTGATTTTCCTCATCAGCATTTCAGAGATGTTATTATACACCTCTAAAGCAGCTGGGTCTTGAACATGGGCCTCCTGGCTCAGAAGTAGAGATACTGCACCACAACAGCCCTCATAGTTGGTTGTATTTCAATACAAATAACAGGTCATCAAAAGCCCTCGAAACAGCACAGATAACAGGTAACTGAGGATCTTAATCATAATATGACAGAAGTAATTTTTAATAGAATCCCTACAGTGTAGAAACAGGCCCTTCAGCCCAACAAGTCCACACCGACCCTCAGAGTATCCCACCCAGACCCATCCCCCTATAAACCCACCTAATCTACACATCTCTGAACATGACGGGCAACTTAGCATGGCCAATCCACCTAGCCTGCATATCTTTGGACTGTGGGGGGAAACCGGAGGACCCGGAGGAAACCCACACAGACACAGGGAGAATGTGCAAACTCCACACAGACAGTCACCTGAGGCTGGAATTGAATCCAGGTTCCTGGTGCTGTGAGGCAGCAGTGCTAACCACTGAGCCACCGTAATTGCATAGTGCACAGCATTTTCTTTAATCCAGGTCACAGCTATATGCCGCTGTTTGAAACATTGGGAACAAATCTGTTGGAATATTAACGTGCAAATACTATGATGTAAATCGCATCTTGATTTTGAGGAAATTTGTAAAATAACATCCTGTTCCTGTATATAAATCATGCTTGTAGGAAATTGGAAACATTATACAATCAAACTCCTTCAGCATTTCAACATTTCTGCCTTTCATTCCCTCAAATCCCATTTTTGTGAAGCTGTTTATCTATTTACGAAATAGATACGGTTACGAACATGAATTTTCATCAGACTCACTGACACTTTCTCAAGGATATATCTTTGTTAATTAGTTAGGCTGCTTCTGTGTTGCTGGGAGGACATTACCGTGCATTAACATCAGAGCACAAATTCCACCAAATATTTTATTTAACTTCTGAACTTAATTTGCATTGTGTCCTTGAAAAACGACTTGCACCATTTTTGTCAGTAATAGAGGAAATTACATCTGTTTTCCCCTGCAGCTGAATAGACAGTTCTTGCAGAATGCTGTACAAACACATTCCAGAAGTTGGCGATAAAACTATGGGTGGGATTTTCCCCTCCCTGGTATGTTGTGAGCACTGTGACAGAGGTGCGAAGATAGGGAGCGAATGAAGAAAATCAGAATCTTGATGTCGAGAAAAATTTTTGAGACTTTCCCCTCAAGCCTTAAAGGACAACTTCAGAATATCATCACCAAGACAACTGTCTTATTTCCATGTATTTGCATTTCATTAAAGCCACAGTTCGCCTTATTTATATACCACTTCCAATTCTCCATAAGACCATAAGGGATAGGA
The DNA here is from genome assembly GCF_021869965.1 of Rhincodon typus. NCBI lineage: Eukaryota > Metazoa > Chordata > Chondrichthyes > Orectolobiformes > Rhincodontidae > Rhincodon > Rhincodon typus. Next base: position 13,164,219 of record NC_063346.1, read on the forward strand.
GCAGAAGCAGGCCATTCAGCCCATTGGGTCTGCTCCACCACTCAATGCGATCATGGCTGATTTGATAATCCTCATCTCCATTTACCTGCCTTTCCCCCATAACCTTTGATTCCTTTATTGATTAATAATTGGTCTATTAAACCTTGAATATATTTAACAACCCAGCCTTAACACAACCTTACAGTAAATAATTCCACAAATTCCCTACCTGTTGGAAGAAGAAATTTCCCTTCATCTCTACCTTAAATGGGTGGCCCTTATTCTGAGATCATACCCTCAGGTCTTAGACTCTCTCATGGGGGAAACAGCCTTTCCCCATTTACACTGTCAAGCCCCTTAAGAATCTTGTACGTTTCAATAAGGTCACCTCTCATTCTTCTAAACACCAATAATCACAAATAAATCCCTCTATACTCTGGAATGGCATGAACCTTCTCTGGACTGTATTTTATCTAACTTCTGAACTTAATTTGCATTGTGTCCTTGAAATAAAAACGACAAAGAAATGACTTGCACCATGTAGTGGAAGCAATTACATTTGTGCCAGTTAAATTCCAGTTAAATCTTTCCTTCGATAGTGGCCCAAAACTATTCATCCTATTCCAGTTGTGGTCTGACTAATGCCTTATACAATTTTAGCAAAACCTCTCTACTTTTATATTTCGTTCCTTTTGAAATAATGGCCAGCATTCCATTTGCCTTCCCAAATGCCTGCTGAACTTCGATGCTAACTTTTTGTGATTTATTTACGAGGACTCCCAAATCCTTCAGTGCTGTAGCTTTCTGTAGTCTTTCTCCATTTAAATAACATTTGTCTCCTTTATTCTTCCTGCCAAAGTACATAACCTCACACTTTCCCACATTATATTCCATCTGCCAAGTTTTCCCCCCATTCACTTAACATGTCTACATCCCTCTATGACCTCTTTGTGCTATCCTCACCACTTGTCTTCCCACTTACTTCTGTATCATCCACAAACTTAGCGATAGTACATTCACTTCAGTCATTCAAGTCATTAAAATACATTGTAAATAATTGTGGCCCCAGCACTGATCCCTGTGACACTCCACCAGTTAAATGTCACCATCCTGAAATTGTCCCCCATATTTGTCTCTCTTTCCTGAGAAACTAGACGCTGCAAATTCTCGAGATGTAAATCTTATGGGGATCTGATGACTGGCAGCTCACCAATTGTTTGCCTTGGCATCCAACTTCTTTGTCACAAAAACATCATGATAGCCAGGACATTGAGGGGAATCTTGAGGAATCTCCTTTAGACCTTTCCATCAGTGGTAACCCTTCAAGGTTTCATAGTTGGTGCAGACTGCCAAATTGTCCTGAAATTCTTGAGAATCCTCTCAGAGATTGTTGAACCTGTGAGAGCCAACTCTTTGAGCAGTTTTGTTTCTACTCACCAATGAGGGGGAGTGGGCTTATGAACTGCCTATTGCACACCAACCTCCTCCAGCCTTGAATGGCAGTGCGCTGCCTTGGAAAGTTCATACATACAATTAATTCTTCCCTCCAGACATAATGTTGAATCATTACTGAATCCATACTTTCACTCACAAGGTGAATTTAAGTGTGGAATGATGTGGGCAGAGCAGGCCTTGGCACAATCCCTGCATTTAGCTGCAGGGCTGTCCATATTAGAGGGCAAAGCCTTGGCTGCAGTCATCAACGTCATGGTGAAAGGATGCCTGCTGTCTGAGGTAATCTGCTGTCACCGAGCCTGTTGCTTGTGAAAGGTGAGCAATGTTTAGTCATTGCAAATCCCTTCGAACCCAGGAGAGATTTAACAGGGCTGACAACCAACCTTTCACTGGAGCAGACATTTTGACATATATTTACAAAAGTAAAACGTGCTTCACTGATGCCTATGTTACTCAGTAGGTTTTCTTCCTCCCCTGTCTCTCACTACAGCTGAATGCAGTCACCCTTTCTACAGCTGAGAGAGAAAGCCCACTCTGCGGTGGTCCATGTTGGCTTCGAAGACAAGGGCAATAATCCCAGAGGGGGTCTTCAGATGTAAGGCTCCAGGCCACCTGAACGTTTCCTGCCCAAAGGTAGCCTCAACCTCTTTGACTCGATCAGCTGGAAGGCAATGTTTATCACAGACACAGGGTAGGTAGAAGGGCTGGGGACAGCTGGAGTGTCCTGAGGAGAAACTCCTTGGGGTCCTGTATGCTGCTATCTCTAAAGATAACTGCAGGCACCCTCCTTTCACCCTGAGTGAAAGGGATACCTTGAGTTGAAGTCAAGGTCCTTCATTCTCCTCTTGACTTGCCATTGATGCTGAACACTTTAGGCTACAGCAATGGAGTACAGGTCTGTGAGCAATTTCAGCAACCAATGAGGGTGTTGGACTTGGCTCTCCAAGGAGAAGGCCCAACCTGTCCATGGAAACAGCCAGGTACACACATACTGAGGTCAGCATGGTACTAAGAATTGGTGGACTCCTCTATCCTTTGATTGGATCTTATTGAGTACCTGTGACAAACCTGCCTGCTGTTCCTGGGTCTTCTTGTGATGAAGTCACAAATGACCGAGAATACAGGACCTTTGTGCAACAATATACTTTATTTTGTACAAACAGCTAATTAGAATTCTTTACTTTATTTTTTCTAGTTCTTTTCTATTTGCCAAACATCCTGAGACAGTACATTCCAAACTCATGACTACTTCCACCTAGGAGGACAAGGGTAGCAGATTTATGGAACTGCCACCTTCAAGTTCCCCTCCAAGCCACTCACCATCCTGGCTTGGAAATTTATCATCGTTCTTTCACTGTCGCTGGGCTAAAATCCTCAAACACTTTCCTTAATGGCTGTGGGTCTATCTACAGCACAATGAGTGCAGCAGTTCAAGAGGGGCAGCTGGGTGACAGGCAATAAAAACTGGGCAGCCAATGACATGCTCATCTCATGAGTGAATAAAACAAAGGTGCAGATTCCTGGTAGTGTATCGATGTGTGGTGGCAGTAGTTTACAGAACATTCTTTAGGAATCTGTATCAATGCCAAGAAAGGCAAGGAAGCCAGAAAAACAGTCAGCTCAGCAAAGCATGTTTGAGAAATACCCACAGCAGCAAACAGAGTAAAGAATTTCTACAACAGAAACAGAAATCGCTGCTAAGACTCAGCAGGAGAGACAGCCCAGTTACCGTTTCAAGTCCAGTGACCCTTCTTCACAGCACAGTCTTGTAACAGTTGACAGTAGATGTGCAGAGATACGGAGAAACCCTAACCCTTCTGGGTGCATGTGAAAACCCACATCCTGGCCAAAAACTGAATCAACTGCATCATCAAGTTCAACCACTATCTCACCACTTCTGGCTCAAGGAGAAACCAGATGAGGGAGCAAGACAATATGTTATTATCACACAATCACCTACACAGCCAAAGATATGTGAGTGTAGCAGTTGGTCGATGGGGAACCCGTTAGATATGCTTTCACTCCTACTTTAGTTTGAAACATGACACTGGTACAGAGTGGGAAATATTAGACAGTCACCCAAAACTCTACAGGATGTAGATTCCCTTCAAAATGATTGCTGTTGGCTGCCAGTTCACAGGGAGCACCCACCAATGAACAGAGCAGGAATTGGCAGGGCATGGTCAAGGCCATTGTTAGATATTTCCATTTTAGTGGGAAATGATCTCATCACAGTCATACCTCCCCAGCTATTAATGTAGAGTGGCACTCCTGCCACAGGTGGGGCATTTCTGAACAGTCTGACATGGCAAAAAGTTTTCAGCATCTGGTCAACAGTTTAAAAGTACACAACTCCCAACATCAGCCTCTGAAGGACTGGAGAACCCACCTGGATGTCAACTGCGTTGTGAATGGGTTCCATTCTGGAGTTTGCTCACAAGTCAATTTGTGTGCAAGTCAGAGCAAAATTCCTGACAATAGAAAGTGACCATTCATGTCAGACTGATTCCCAGGATGGCAGGACTAACACCGTGAAGTCGAATGGGCCTATACTCATTGGAATTTAGAACTGGAAGTCTAGAACTAGGGGTCAGAGTCTAAGAACAAGGGGTAAGCCATTCAGGACTGAGATGAGGAATAATTTCTTCACTCAGAGAGTTGCGAACCTGTGGGAGAGAAGCTGTTGGAGCCAGTTCATTAGATATATTCAAGAGGGAGCTGGATGTGGCCCCTGCAGCCAAAGGGATCAAGGGGTATGGAGAGAAAGCGGGAATGGGATACTGAAATTGCATGATCAGCCATGATCATATTGAATGGTGGTGCAGCCTTGAAGGGCTGAATGGCCTACTCCTGCTCTTATGTTTCTATGTTTCTATGTGTCTATGTTTAAACACAGGAAACATTCATATGTCAGGTCATTTTAAAACCATGTATCGTATCGCATTCATAAATATGAGCATTCATAAGTTGGACATTTATAAATCAGGGACCCCCTTTACCTTATTTAACTGAGATCACAGAATTCAAAAGACATTTTTTGACAGCTGAGATCATGATTGATGTTCATAAGATTGTGTTTAAATTGGATACAGGTGAGGGAGTATCGATTCTCTCTGAATTTCTCTAACTGTCTTCCCTTCAACTTGATAATAATGAAAGCATTCCACTAAAGGTGCAATGGCAGATGCATAAAACATTTCAGTTTAATGGAAGAGTGGTCACCGATGTTCTGTCTATAACTCCTAATCAGTGTTGTCCTTTATTGAGCAGAGAGCTTGCAAGGCTTTGAATTTTCTTTATTCTTCAATGCGGAAGAAACTCAATGTGCTGTAAATCACTCTTCATTGAAGAAACTCCATCTGTAGGACCACAGAACAATATTGCTGATCTTTCATTTTTCTTTGAAGAGAGGCTGGAAGAAGCCAGAAGGAAGACAATGAAGAATGAAGGTGACCCAGGACAAAACTACATTCTAGTCCTTAATTTGCTGTTTCAGGGAAAGATGAGAAAGAATGATGATCGATATGCCACTGATAGCGATGATTTATTGAAGGAAGAGAACCTGAACCTCCTTTACATTTAGAGGACAGCTTAGACAAAGTCAACTCTAATACCTACACTGAGAGAGATCAGCATGCTTTTCACAAAATCCACAAAGATGCAAATCAATCAGGCCATTCTGCATTTGACACCAATGACATGTCACAGCAAAAAAAAATCTGATTTGTCAACTCTTACATGAAGACAAACCACAACCTTTTCCTGCGGGAAAATCCTCATTTCTTCTTCAGAATATTCTTCATTTTTCTCTCTGGTCATCTCATTCATTCATGGATGAGCCATCATGTTACTCTTCATTTGTTACAGCTGGAGATGATGCAGTGTAACAACTCTTCACAGGAGCAGCTAACAGGTTAACCTTGCCAAAGTATGTTAGAAAGAAGAAGAAAGAAAATCAAAGAGTAGATGAAAATCTCCATTTTTCTTTCTTCCTCAGAAGAAAATCTCAATCTGCTGTGCCTTCCGTGGAAAAGGTAGTTGAGACCGTACATGTTACACATCCTGCAGCAGAGCTAAGAAAACATTTGGAGATTGATGCTTTAGGAGCATGAGATCTAACCTTGCTAACCAGTCTATCATGAGGATACGGTTGCAATGTAAGGTCATTTATGGACATTTGTTTACTATCTGTTAGTACTTTTTAAATTAATAGAGTATATTGTCATAAGGAATGTGACCTGATGGCTACATACACTTCAGGCTTTGAATAAGATGGGGCTGAGCAAGCGGCAGATTGTCATGTGGGAAGAAATTAAATAAGGCTCGCTGATCAGCAACACAGCTGTGTGCCAGTAACCTGTGGCATCACAGAATATTAGAAGCTATTGTTAATCAAGCTCCCCTAGAGCACAGTGAACGTATCCAGTGAGTGGCCAATTCGTGTAGACTTGAAACATCCCCCGGGAAATAAAAGTCAACCAGTGACAATTGTAAGAAAATAATTATTCAAGCAAAGGAAAGGGAATTAAGCACTCTAATAGAAATAAAATACTGCAGATGCTGGAAATCTGATATGAAAAATAAACAGAAAGTGCAGGAGAAACTCAACTGGAGATAGAGTTCGGGGCCCAGAATGAAATTACTTTGGAACTCCAATTAAACAGTGGCTAAACCAATTATTTAAGACTATGAAACGGTTAATGTGCATTAAGGAATGCATTAAGCACTGTCCAATGTGAAAATAACACATGGACTCAGATGGGTGAATAGCTTTGGTCTTCAATTCAGTTAAGATATAATCACTTGTCTCAGTGCCGCAGGTATGGTGGAAGATGGTGATGGGAGGGTCGTTGAGGTATTGGGGGGAGTGGGGTGGCATGGAACAGAACAACCAATTGCTGTTCTGAGGAAGGGTCACCGGACCTGAAATGTTAACTCTGTTTTTTTTCCCTCACAGATTCTGCAAGACCTGCTGAGCTTTTCCAGCAACTTTGTTTTTGTAACCAATTGCTGTTCCTGATTGTTATCTCGTGATTCTAGATGCAAAGTTAGCATTAAAACTGTGTAACCTGTCACGAATAACTGGGGTACCCTGTTGGAAATCAAACTCTGCTATTCCTAGAATCATGACAAAAATAAAAGATTTTTAAAAGTACACAAAGATTCCCCAATTTACCTGTCTTGCAGACAGAAAGCACAGACCAGGTTTCTATCCTGAACGAAATGACTACTTATTACAAGAAATCAGATTCTACCTAAAGGTAAATGATTATGAACATCAGTATATAACTCTACAAATTAATCCCCTTCTAAATCCCCATTACACAAAACACACACACAATACATACACAATACGTGCACACACAAGAACACATACAAACACACACAGATAAGAAAAATACATGGGTTATGGACCAAAGGGCACTGGGAAAGCAGATCAGTGGTTCCCATTCACAAAGGTTGTTGTAATGATTCATATGAATCTTATGCTGGTTAGAATGCTCCTTCTCAATCATCCTTCTCCGGATGCTTTCACTGGCTTGCAAGAGTTACAGGGTGGCTGATTCACTCATCTGAGGATCTCTGACATCTCAATTAAAAGTCATAGCTTACAGCAACTTCTGAGGAAAGATAAATTGGTTTTCTTCAGGTTTATTGTGAATTACTGCAGAGAGTTCCTGGCTCGTTGAGACCCAGTGGCTTCACTGCATCTTGTTCCCAGCCCCAAGGTTACGATTTACCTGAGAACCAATTACACAGTGGTTGGCAGGCAGAAGGCTATTGTCATCAAGAACTGATCACTAACCCATAGACCAATCAACTTCTTGTTTGCCATCCGATGTTCCATCCGTACACAATCCCTCAGCTCCAGTGTGACTGCAAACACTGCTATAACCCACAGCTGTGCATAGCGCTCACAATAAGTATCAAATTACTTGTTTTGAAAATTAAACAGCAATGATCAGTTTTCTCATTTTGGTCCAATATTAGAAATACAAAATTAAAAAAAAACACAAAGTGGTCTTTATAGCCTTCAATGCCTTTTAACCATTTGGAACAAGAAAGGCCATTCATCCCCTCAGACTGATTCTACCATTCAATTACATCATGGGCAATTTGCACTTGAGCTCCATTAACCTATCTTTGCTCATATCCCTCGATTCCCATTCCTAGTCTGTTTATTTCAGTGTTGATAGCTTCAATATTTCCATTAATCACAATGTTTTGGAAAAAAGAATTTTAGGTTCCAACCCAAAGGGAAAAACCTGAAACAGACCAGTAACACTTAGAAATGAACATGCTGATCATACTGGACCTCCATTTTGTAGTATAGGAGTTGAGCTAGGAAGATTCATTAAATAAAAACTGAAAGAACTGCGGATGCTGTAAATCA
>NC_063346.1:13172446-13193433 GCF_021869965.1 Rhincodon typus
CTGAAGAGTTCTGAGGAAGGGTCACCGGACCCGAAACGTTAACTCTGTTTTTTCCTTCACAGATGCTGCCAGACCTGCTGAGCTTTTCCAGCAACTTTGTTTTTGTTCATGATGATTCATTCATGGGTTTTAATGGTTTTAACTTTTACATTGTGTGAAAAAAATTCAGTTCATCCCGAATGGCATCTAATGCCCCATTATTCTTGATTCCCCAGCTACAGTTTCTGCATAGCTACCGTTTCACGTGATCTTATCCTTTTATACCTCTTGATGAGACCACTCCCCAGTCCTCCATGCACAGGGGAATCCAGTCACATTTGTGCTTGTGTTTGCAGTTTGAAATTCCCATGAAAACAAAACAACACAGCCTCCATTCGTAATTTCAGGACAGAAGAAAGATAAAGGTGAGTAAAAGGGGACTTAAAAGAAAGAGAGCTAATTGTAGAATTCAAGCATTCATGATTCGTTCTCCCTCAGCATCAAATTTGTTTTTGTGTTGTGTCATCTCAACAGGAAAATCCAGTTTCGGACTGACTGCTTTCATATGGCTAAAGAGTAGTTATTTATTGCTCTGGTGAGATCATTAAGCAAGCTTTTGTTACCAGATGATGCCACGCTGCTTGTTACCACAGGCGAAAACACACAGAGACAGCTTAAATGGCAACACAGGAAGACTTTATAATTAGCTGTGTCACGAAACAGGTTTTTACTAGCCATTAAAACCAAAAAAAATTTCTTTAATGAGTGTTAATACTCATTCTGCATTGAGGTGCAAAATAAACAGAAATGAGCTCCCAGTTTCTTTGAACAATTCTGTCAACAATAAACAGCAGGACATCATGTTGTGGGAGCACAGGCCACTGCCATTGATGGTCTTTTTGACAGCTTTATGTTCACACAAAGATGGCCTTTGAACCTCTGTGAAAGAATTAATTAAAAACAACCGTGGTAGGATTGGTTTATCAGAGCTGGGTTTTGTCAGCAAAGCCAGAATTCTTGTTCTTCATAATAACTGATTTGACGTGGAACAGTTTCAGGCACTTAGAAGATTTGATAAAGTGTTTTAAGAATTAATTTCTTCATTTTATTCCCCTTGTTTACATTCCTTCTTGCAGAGGAAAATATCTTCTCTCCCTTACTTGATTGTAATTTTCTGCCCATTGAATTGAACAAACCAATTTCTGATGAAGGGTCTAGGCCCGAAACTTCAGCCTTCCTGCTCCCATGATGCTGCTTGGCCTGCTGTGTTCATCCAGCTCTACACCTTGTTATCCACGATATTGTGAACAGTGATATTCACAAGGTTCGTGATTTAATCCCTGAAACATACTGGCAAAGATTTCAGAGACTGAAGAGCTGTCTGTCTGTAATTCACTTGAAGATATATGAATGTAGCTCAGAAGTAAAGACTACACCGTCTTTTTCATTTAATGTCAAGTAAGTACCAAGTTGCATTTTGCTTTGAGTATAAAAGGTTAAGTGTATGACTTGATCGTTTCAAAAGTGAAGTGATTTCACAGAAACAGTGACATGCATTAAGGAACAATAGTCTCCAACGGTCCTTCAAGACAATTCAATGTTTGTTTGGCAAGGACATCATTGATATATTTAGTAAGAGTATCAAGGGCTGTGAAGACTGGAAAATGGAGTTGTGTGAAGATCAGCCATGGTCTCTTTCTGCAGAGCACACCAGAGGGGCTGAATGGTCTATTCCTGTTCCAGTGTTGTAAAATCAGAAATTTCTCAGCAGAGATGGGGTAGTTTTCCCTGCAAAAGGAGAGGATGTAGTGACTTCTGTAGTCCACACCCTAGGTATGAATGTTGATTTTTGACCCAAACACTTCCCATTTCGGGCATCCTGCATGTCACCACAAATACACAAATGCACCACCTATTCTGTGGTCACTCAGTGAGATTAGCAATTGCATGCTATATTGAAGATGGTTTCATGTGATACAGCTCTTTGCTTTCTAGGTACGGATTCAGACTTGCCAAACAGAAATGCTTTCCAATCCAACCTCCCTCACCCTGTCTAATTCATTTCTCAACATTCTCATCTATGAACGGTGTTATTAGAATTGCCTCTCTGAATCTCTCCAATGGCAACACAAGTGGATAAAATGATAACAAAGGCATGTGGCATGCTTGCCTTCATTTGTCAGGGCATGGAGTATAAACGTTGGCAAGTATGTTCAGCTGTTTAAGATTTTAGTTTAGGCTACATTTGGAGTAACGTGTGCACTTCTGGTCACCATGCTATAGGGAGAATGTGAAGGCTTTGGAGAGGGTGCAAAAGAGATTAACCAGGATGTTACCAGAATTGGAGCATATTAGTTGAAAGGAGACGTTGGACAAACTTAGATTGTTTTGAGTAGATTATCAGAGGCTGAGGGAAGTGATAGAAGTACATAAAATTATAAGTGTCATGGATAGAGTGGATAGTTGGAGTCTGTTTTCCAGGTTGGAAATACCAAATCCTAAGGACGTAGGTTTCAAGTGAGAGGGGGAAAGATTATTATCTGTATGGTGATAGATTGGGAAAGGGGGTGGTGAATGAGACCTGGGTGTCCTTGTACATCAGCTGTAGAAAGTAAAAATGCAAGTGCAGCAGGCAGTGAAGAAGACAAATGGTATGTTTTCCTTCATAGCAAGAAGATTTGAGTTCAGGAACAGCGATATCTTGCTGCAATTGTACAGGGCCTTAGTGAGATCACAGTTGGAGTAATGTGTGCAGTTTTGGTGTTTTTATTTGAGGAAGAATGCTCTGGTGGCAGTGCAATGAAAGTTTGCCAGATTGATTCCTGGGATGGCAGGACTGACATGTGAAGAGACATTAGATCAGTATGGACTTCAGTAACGCGTTCAAAAAGGTTCCGCATGGTAGACTGGTTAGTAAGGTCAGATCACATGGAATACAGGGAGAACTAGCCATTTGGATACAAAATTGGGACTCGAAGGTAGGAGACAGAGGGTCGTGACAGAGGGTTGCTTTTCGGACTGGAGCCCTGTGACCAACAGTGTGCCACAAGGACTGGTGCTGGCTCCACTGCTTTTTGTCATTTCCATAAATGATTTGGATGTGAATATAAGTGGTATGGTTAGTAAGTTTGCAGATGACACCAAAATTGACGGTGTAGTGGACAGCGTAGAAAGTTACCTCAGAGTACGATGGGACTTTGATCAGATGGGCCAAAGATTAGCAGATGGAATTTAATTTAGATAAATTTAAGATGCTACATTTTGGTAAGGCAAATCAGGGTAGGGCCTGTACACTCAATGGTAAGGTCTTTGGGAGTGTTGCTGAACAATGAGATCTTGGAGGGCAGGTTCATAGTTCCTTGAAAGTAGAGCCACAGGTAGGCAGGGTAGTGAAGAGGGCAATCAGAATGCTTGCTTTTATTAGTCAGTGCATTGAGTATAGGAGTTGGAAGGGCATGAGGCGGCTATACAGGATGTTGGTTAGGCCACTTTTGGATATCTGTGTGCAATTCTGGTCTCCCTGCCATAGGAAAGATGTTGTTAAACTTGAAAGGATTCAGAAAAGATTTATGAGGATGTGGCCAGGGTTGGAGGGTTTGAGCTTTAGGGAGAGGCGAAATAGGCTGGGGCTATTTTCTCTTGAGTGTCGGAAGCTGAAGGGTGACATTATAGAGATTTATAAAATCGTGACTGGCATAGATAGGGTGAATAGTCAAGGTCTTTTCCCCAGGGTAGAGTCCAAAACTAGAGGGCATAGGTTTAAGGTGAGAGGGGAAAGATTTAAAAGGGACCTAAGGGGCAACTTTTTCATGCAGAGGGTGCGTGGAATGAGCTGCCAGAGGAAGTGGTGGAGTCTGGTACCACTACAACATTTGAAAGGCATCTGGATGGGTACATGAATAGGAAGGGTTCAGAGGAATATGGGCCAAATGCTGGCAAGTGGGATTAGACTTATTTACGAAACCTGTTTGGCATAGACAAGCTGGACTGAAGGGTCTGTTTCCGTGCTGTACATCTCTATGACTCTATGACTATATTCATTGGAGTTTAGAAGAATGGGGGGAGGGGCTGAAGTGGGGATAGGCCATTGTGGTAGTGGAGTCTCATAGGAACGTATAAAATTCTCACAGGATAAACTCAGGATGAGTGTTCCTGGTGACTGGGGACGGTCCAGAACCAGACGTCACACTCTAAGTACACAGTACACTCTTTAGGATTGAGATGAGGAGAAATTTCTTTACTAAGAGTGGTGAGACTGTGGAATTTTCTGCCACAGAAAGCAGTCCATGCCAAGCCATTGGATGTTTTCAAGAAAGGGTTAAATATAATTCTTAAGGCCCAAGGAACCAAAGGGTACAGGGAGAAAGCAGAAAAGGATACCAAGTTGGACCTTGGCTATATTTTCGTGTCAGGCTGTCTTTTGTTTAATCTGCGTCAATTTCATGAAACTTGACCAACCTGTTTGGTCAGCTGATGCGTATGGCCCTTTTCAGTCAGTGCTTTCAATCCTTTTTAAAACCATATTAGTCTATGAAAGTTGTAGGTATTAAATCAGACAATGGAAATCAAAGATTAAAAGTTCAAATTTTTTATCATTGTGACACAGTGTTAACTGTATTTTTATATCAAAACCAATTTGCCTAACTAATTTAAAAATACAATGCAATTCTAATCTATCATTCCACTGGATCACCATCACCATTCTACCTCCCCCTCCACCCCACACGCTTTGATGATTTCAGTTATTTTGGTCATCCAAATCAGTGATGATGTTAATAATGATGAGTGGGTTTCCATTTTGGCATTGTTCATAGAATCCCTACGGTGTGGAAACAGGCCCTTTGGCCCAATAAGTCCACACCGATCCTCAGAGCATCCCACCCAGACCCATCCCTCTATAACCCACCTAATCTACACGTCCCTAAACACTATGGGCAATTTAACATGGCCAACCCACCTAACCTGCACATCTTTGGACTGTGGGAAGAAACCGGAGCACCCGGAGGAATCCCTCACAGACACGGGGAGAATGTGCAAACTCTTATTTTGCATTAAAGCTTCTTCCAAACTTTTCTCTGAAATTGTGACTTAATCCCAACTTCAGACATATCTTCTGAAGTCAAAATGATTTTTCTGGCCTCTTTTAAAACAAACATCGGCAATAGTTTTTTTCTGAATAGCATGATTATGTTGCAGCTGTTATGGACCAGACCTAACCCCCTGCAAATATATCATCGAGATTGCCCGAACCCTAACTTTTATCTTATTTAAAGTCAAGTGTAAGGTGCTGTGTTCCAGATGTAACTGGATTGGCCATACTACTCAACTTTAAGCAAAACTCACTTTATTTTTAGCCCCAGTTAAAATATAGAAGAGAAATAAAGAATTTGGTTTAACTGCAACTCTATTGGAAAAAGTAACAGAATAATAGATTATTTAACTACTAAACAGCAACTGTTCCATTATAGTAACATCCCATAAACACACCCTTGGCAAAGACGAGCTCAGTAAAACAGATTGTCTCACATGCAATTCTGGCAAAGAACGAGATTCCAAACTTATAGCCGTAACAGAGAGAGAGATGTAGCAGCTTCCACAGCCAGCTTCAAAACCCCAACAACTGCTGAAAGCTAAAGTAAAACCCTGGCTTTGTGAGAGCCTGACTCCACCCAATCAGGTTTCTTCTATTGTTGCAACTTTAAATAAAATCCCAAGACCTCACAAGCTGTTTACTTTATTGACTTGAAGAAGGTGGTTTGTCACTTATGGCTCAAAACGTCTATTCAAAAATAAAAGACACCTCTTAAAGCCATAGTATCATCACACTGCTAAATTTTGGACATGTTCTAAGCAGCAATTGGTGTGCAACAAGCAACTTTACTAAAGGACACTTGAAATGGTATAGAGTTAATGGTCCAGGTATTCCAATGATAAGTTAAAATTTGCAACAATGGATGTTATGTTATGTCTCACGGTCTATATGTCAGTACACCTTTAAGAGACATTGCTCATGATTTCATCATTACATCACAGCATGTGACCCAGTGGGTATAAAGATCTAATTCTCCACCTTATCTTTGATCACTTGAAGTATGACACTCTAATTGAAGGATGCGCTCTTCTGTTGTAAACTAAAAACTTAATGATAGCCCAGACACTTATGTGTCTGAGGAATGTAACGTTCATACATAAGTAGTGAGCTGTACTAAATAAATGTCTGTTAGATTCTTCAGTACCACATTATCTGCACCAACTAACTTTGGGACATTTAAACTCTGGAAACAGCAGTTACTGCTGTAAAAACGGGGTATGGCTTAGTCTCCACACCTCCAGCACTGAAAGGCTCCCAGATCATGTATCCTCTATATTTCTTAAGAGGCCCAAATCAGAAGTCCCAGTGAGAATCCCAAAGCTCCGGGGATGGGTAAGAGGAAAGGAATGAGGTCTGATGGTACAAAAACAAAGTTGCTGGAAAAGCTCAGCAGGTCTGGCAGCCTCTGTGGAGGAGAAAACAGAGTTAACGTTTCAGGTCCGGTGACCCTTCCTCAGAACTGATGGTAATTCCTCTGATGGTAATTGCCCCTCTTGTACAATTCAGACCAACATTTTAACTTCAATGGTTTGAGTTGATTTGCATCCAGAAAACCTATAGCATAAAAGGCAGTGCAAAAACCTAATGCATACTCCAATGCAGCTAAGCAACACTTTGCCAATCCACTTTGACAATTGTGTGTGCCGTATCAGTCACTGGGCACATGGAATTGTAAACAATCCACTGCTCACTCACACTGGTTAACATTTTATTTCTATACGATCGCTGTCAATGGATCTTTAAGCACTAAGTGCTGATTGGTAAAAGAACCAGAGGGAAGATGAGGAGTATTTTCTTGAACATGACCAGTTGTTGCAATATACACTGCCAGTAAGTTAGTGGAAATTAATTCAATAGAGACTTTGAAAAGAGAAATTGATATTTAGAATCATGCAATGAAACATCACAGATGTAGGTCATTTCACCTGTCGTGGTTGTGTTAAATACACTTGAAAGTAAAAACTTGACAGAGCTATGGGAAACAGCAGAGTTGTGGAGCTAAACTATCAACCTTTCAAAAAAACAGTCATAGACAGGCCACCATATGATTCCTTCTGGACATTTCCCCAGGAGTTCAGTTAATAGTTCTGATGTTTTTAATGAGTAGGTACAAAGATGCATTGAAGTGTAGTGGATTACAATGCACACCCTTTCTGTGAGATAATCTCAGATCCAGTTGATCTCTCAAATGAAACAAAAACAGAAATTGCTGGAGAAACTCAACTCCAGTGACCCTTCATCAGAAAAGATGACCCAAAATGTTAACTCTATTTTCTCTCCACAGATGCTGCCAGACCTGCTGAGTTTCTCCAGCAATTTTTTGCCTTTGTTTCAGGTTTCCAGTATCCATTGTGCTTTGTTTTATTATTCTACCCGTGAAATGGTTCCTCTCAACTTTGGGTTGAGGAAGACAGACCCTAAAGACACTAATATACCAATATATTAGTTAATGTAATATAACTATATTAATATACAAAATAGTTTGGATGCTGGAAATCTGAAATTAAAACAGAAAATATAGCAGGTTTGTTGCATCTGTAGAGGGAGAAACAGAGTTAATGTTCTGAGTCTGGTATGACTCTTCGTGAGATCTGAATGGGTCTGAGCGACTGATTTATCTCTCCTGAAAAGATAGGAGCGAACAAATCCCACCCAAGAATTTTATTGTCCGCTATGTAGCTCTTTTAACAAGTTTCAGGCAGTTTTTAACATTCCAGAGATTATTGGGGCCCAGATATAACTCCACAGCAACGTACTGTTCCATCGAATTGGATACACAGTCAGGTTCAGGAATTAGTGACACAGAAGACTATGTGTCACAACATAAGTTCTAAAATGTATAAATATTTATTAAAGAAGCAAATATGCAATTAAAAGTATGGAGGAAGCAGGCAATTGCAATGCTAAATCATTCTATGAAATGATAAAAAATGCAGTCTTATTTCAAGCAGTAGATCCGGTTTTTAAATTCAATTGTCGTAACAGTAAAATATTTTTAAGTAGCATACCCATTAATTTATTAAAGTAGGATTTCCCTTAATCCCCCAGTAAAGAACTGAGTGAAGAGGAGTGTGATCCTTGCTGAGCTCTAGTAGCTGAGCCCTTTCAATGAGAATGCTGGAACAAAGTTGGCACATTTGGAAATTGAATGCATGCTCTCAATACCTAACATGTGTCTTTGGCTGCATGACCAATATCTTATATATAAGATCATTATGTTAATTACAATTAAATTCAGACATTTTATGCTCCATACACGGTTTTGATCAACTTAATTTCAAAATTTGTCACCCCTCCTTAATTCTAAGTGACTTTATATGATTCTAAATTTCCATGTTTATTGATTCTTGAGAAGCTAAATTTGCTAGAATTCATAATGATCCATTTTGTTAGTCGTGAACCTGTGTTTTAAGATTATAATTTAAATGAAGGGTTGTAAAAATTCCAGTTGACTGCAGTCTAAGATTTTCAATATAAACTCAACTTATCAAGCCCTACATCCTGCTGGTTTTTTGATATTTGCAACAAATTGTGTTACTATGCAGTTTTTGGCATATGTCTCTTTTGGCAGAGATAGTCTTTTACTGCTGTAGGAAGTCACATAACACTTTACCAGCAGAGTGCTGTGGTCACGCATTGTAAACTGTATTAATCTTTTAGAAAAAATAATCCTTTTTAATATTTTAAGTCCTTAAATATACACATAGACCTTATAACCCCTCATTAGGGTTGGAATTCTTTATTCTGATTCCTTCATGGAAATTCTGATAATCTTAGAGTGGAGGTTATAAAGAAGCACCAATTTATTAAACAGCTACAATCTCGGAAGTGCTTTAACGAATAATATACGGGACCTATTTATCCTTCTGTAGGCCAGTATATTGCCATTCTTACACAGACATTTTGTATGGGTTAAAGTGCACATAGAGTTTTGCTATTGCATTTTCTTAGCATTCTAATTAGTCACTCTTTTCATCCGGTAGTTGCTGCTAAGAACAATACACTCTTCAGCATATTTCACTTATGCGACTTCTTAGAATCATACCTTTCTGAGGAATTCTTAACAGCATCAATATCTTTTGACATAACAAGGTGTGGAGCTGGATGAACACAGCAGGCCAGGCAGCCTCAGAGGAGCAGGAAAGCTGATGTTTCGGGTCTGGACCCTTCTTCAGAAATGGGGGAAGAGAAGGGGGCTCTGAAATAAATAGAGAGAGGGGGAGGCGATGATAGAAGGTAGATAGAGGAGCAGATAGGTGGAGAGAAGACGGACAGGTCAAGGAGGCGGGGATGAAGCCAGTAAAGGTGAGTGTAGGTAGGGAATTGGGATGAGTGTTGGTCAGTGAGGGGAAGGGGCAGGTAGGTGGGAGGAAAGACGGACAGGTCAAGGAGGCATGGATGAGAGGGGCTGGTCTTGGGATGAGGTCGAGGGTGGGGAGATTTTGAAGCTTGTAAAGTCCACATTGAGACCATTGGGCTGCAGGGTTCCCAGGCGGAATATGAGGTGCTGTTCCTCCAGCCTTCAGGTAGCATCGTTGTGGCACTGGAGGAGGCCCAGGATGGACATGTCGTCCAAGGAGTGGGAGGGGGAGTTGAAGTGGTTCGCGACTGGGAGGTGTTGTCGTTTGTCACGAACCGAGTGTAGGTGCTCCACAAAGCGGTCTCCAAGCCTCCGCTTGGTTTCCCTGATGTAGTGGAGGCCACATCGGGAACAGCGGATACAGTATACCACATTAGTGGATGTTCAGGTGAACATCTATTTAATGTGGAAGGTTTTCTTGGGGCCTGGGATGGAAGTGACGGGGGAGGTGTAGGAGCAGGTGTAGCACCTCCTGCGGTTGCAGGGAAAGGTGGCAGGGGTGGTGCGGCTAGTGGGGAGTGTGGAGCAGACAAGGGAGTCGCGGAGAGAGCGGTCCCTCCGGAAGGCAGATAAGAGTGGGGAGGGAAATATGTCCTTGGTAGTGGGGACAGATTGCAGGTGGCGGAAGTGGCAGAAAATGATGCGTTGGATCCAGAGGTTAATGGGGTGATATATGAGGACAAGGGGAATTCTGTCTTTGTCTTTCCCCCTTTACCTTGTATAAATATGCAAAGAGTTCAAATACCCTAAGACTTCGGGGGTTACTGACATTCATTCACCTCTCATGCTACCATCACACTACCGTCATAAATCAAAAGTCAAGTCAAGAGGTTTGGTAAAAATCATGATTTGCATTTTTTCCCCTGGCATTACAAAAGTGACCATCCAAAGTTCTATCAGAAAGATAGTTCCAGGATTCAACTGTTGGCAGTGAAGGAATGGCAATGTAGTTCCAGTTCAGGAGGGCAACATGATGTGGAAACGTCGGTCTTGGATTGGGGTGGATGTCAGAAATCACATGACACCCGGTTGTAGTCCAGCAGGTTTATTTGAAATCACAAGCTTCCAGAGCACTGCTCCTTCATCATGTGAAGTCACTTGTTGGTCTCTCACCTGGTGTCGTGTGTCCTCTGGCTTTGAGGAAGACAACAGCTAGTGGTAATATCGTTGGTCCATTAATCCAGAGACCTGTGTAATGTTCTGGAGACCCAAGTTTGAATCCCACCATGGCAAGTTTTGAAATTAAGAGTCTGTAATTGAGAGTCTAATGATATTCTTGAAACCATCGTTGATTGTCAGAAAAACTGGTTCACTAATGTCCTTTAGGGAAGGAAACGGCCATCTTTACCTGGTCTGGCCTACATGTGACTCCAGACCCACAGCAATGTGGTTGACTCTTAACTGGGCATTTGGGATGGGCAATAAATGTTGGCCTAGAAAGTGAATCCAGTGAATAAATTTTTAAAAATGTGGCAGAGAAGCTGATATGATTTGATGTTCCTTCGTTGTAATAGGTGGTGGATATTATGGGTCTGGAAGGCACAGTCAAAGAAGATGAGATTCTGCAATTTCATATAGTAAATACTACCATCACTGTGTGTCAGTGGTGAAAGCAGTACATTTTTAAGGTGATTGATGGGGTGCCGATCAAGCAGATTGCATTGTCCTGGATGGTGTCAATCATCTTGAGTGTTCTTGGAGCTGCACCCATCAAGACAAGTGAGGAACATTTCATCACACTCCTGACTTGCACCTTGTAGATGTTGGGCAGGCTTTGGAGAGTCAGGAACTGAATTACCTGCTACAGAATTCCCAGCTTCTGACCTGCTTTAGTAACCACAGTATGTATGTGGCTTTTTCAGTTCAGTTTCTGGTAAATAATGATGCCCATTGATAGTAGGTGATTCAGTGATGATAATGCCCCTCAGTTTCAAGGGGCAGTTTCTAGGTCATAGAAGATTATAGCATCCCTACAGTGTGGAAACAGGCCCTTCGGCCCAACAAGTCCACACCGATCCTCAGAGCATCCCACCCAGACCCATCCCCCTGTTATCCACATAATCTACACATCCCTGAACACCATGGGCAATTTAGCACGACCAATCCACCTAGCCTACACATCTTTGGATTGTGGGAGGAAACTGGAGCACGTGAAGGAAACCCACGCAGACTCGGGGAGAAT
Source organism: Rhincodon typus (assembly GCF_021869965.1). Classification (NCBI taxonomy): domain Eukaryota; kingdom Metazoa; phylum Chordata; class Chondrichthyes; order Orectolobiformes; family Rhincodontidae; genus Rhincodon; species Rhincodon typus. The sequence goes on from NC_063346.1 coordinate 13,184,060, forward strand.
GTGCAAACTCCACACAGACAGTTGCCTGAGGGTGGAATTGAGCCCAGGTCCCTGGCACTGTGAGGCAGCAGTGCTAACCACTGAGCCACTGTGCCATCCTCCAGGCAATGTTTAAATTCTCTCTTGTTGGAGATGGTCATTGTCTGGCACTTGTGTGACAAAAATGTCACTTTGTCAACCAAACTTGAATATTGCCCAGATCTTGTTGCACATGGATACAGACTATTTGAGGGGTGATCTGTGAAGTAGCAAATGGTACTGAGTATTGCACAGTCATCAGTGAACTTTCCCAGTTCTGATGGAAGCAGCTTAAGGTAGTTTGGCTTTGGACATTACCCTGAGGAACTACTGCAGTAATGGCCCAGGATGGAGAGAGAGTTATTGAGTCACACAGCACGGAAATAGAGCCTTCGGCTCAACTCATCCATGCTGACCAGGCTTCCTAAACTAAACTAGTCCCATTGGCCTACATTTGGCCCATATCACTGAACCTTTCCTATCCATATACCTGTCCAAATGTCTTTTAAATGTTGTGATTGTACTCACCTCCACCACTTCCTCTGGCAGCTCGTTCCATATACACACCACCCTCTGTGTGAGGAAGTTGCCCCTCAGGTCCAATTTAAATCTTTTCCCTTTCACCTTTAACCTGTACCCTCTAGTTTTGGATTCCCCTATCCTGGGCAAAAGACCTTGGCAATTCACCTTATCTATTCCCTTCAAGATTTTATAAACATCTATAAGTTCACTCCTCAGCCTCTCCTCATAAATCAAGTCCTCCATTCTCAGTAACATTCTTGTATATCTTTTTTGCACCCTTTCCAGTTTAACGACATCCTTCCTATAGTAAAGCGACCAGAGTTGTATACAGTACTCAAATGTGGCCTTACCAATGTCTTGTACAGCCATAACATGATGTCCCAACTCCTGTACTTAATGATTTGACAAATGAAGATAAGCATGCCAAGCACATTTTTCACCACCCTGTCTACCTGTGCTGGCACTTTCAAGGAACTATGTACCTGCATGCCTAGATCTCTCTGTTCGACAACACTCCCAGGGCCTTACTATTGACTCTGTCAGTGCTGCCCTGGTTTGTCTTACCAAAATGTGTTTATCTAAATTAAAATCCATCTGCCATTTCTTGGCCCACTGGCCCAGTTGATCAAGATCCCACTGTACTCTTAGATAGTCTTCTTCGTTGCCCACTATAACGCCAATTTTGGTGTCATCCGCGAACTTACAAACCATGAATCCTATAATCTTATCCAAATGGTTTATATAAATGACAAATAACAGTGAGCCCAGCACAAATCCTTGCAGCAAACTGCTGGTCACAGGCCTCCAGCCTGAAAACAACCCTCTACCACCAGCCTTTGTCTCCTGCTGTCAAGCCAATTTTGTATCCACCCTGAATCCCATGTGATGTAACCTTACTAACCATTCTAACATGCAGAGCCATGTCGAAGAAGATGGAGAATCTAACAACAACAACTTGTTTTTATTCTTAACATAGGATGTGGATGTTACTGACTATGTCAGCATTTGTTGCTCAACCCAAAACGTCCTTGAACAGAGAGGACAATGGGTAATTATGTGTCAAATATTTTGTTGTAGGTCTGGAGTTACATGTAGACCAGACTGGGTAAGGTTAACAAATTTCTTTCCTTAAAGGGGATTAGTGAACTAGATGGGGTTTTGTGACAGTGGTTAAATTGTTATCATAAGACTAACTTTCCTTCCCTTTTTTGGCAAAGTTGAATTCAATTATCTGCTGTGTGGGGAGTTGAACCCCTACCAGAACATTGGTCAGGGCTCTGGGTTACTATTTCTGTACCATTACCCTTTGCCACCTCCTCCTAATAGTCCTGGGAATAGATATTTCTTCTCAATTCCTCACTGTAAGCATCTTCTCTATGTCTAACCAATATAATGTACTTTCATAACCTTAAAAATACTTGTTAGGTCATTCCTGTGGCTTCACTTCTTAAATGTCAGTTATTTAGAATCTTTCACAATCACAGGATGTCCCAAAATGTTTTGCAGTCAGTGAGACACACTTGAAGCTGTCACTGTTCAACTGAAGGATGAAAGAGAACAATGGACGTATAGAAGAAAAGTTTAAATGAAAACCAAAAGAACTGCAGATGCTGTAAATCAAGAACAAAAACAAAGTTGCTGGAAAAGAACTGTTCTGAGGAAGGGTCACCGGACCCGAAACGATAACTCTGTTTTCTCCTTCACAGATGCTGCCAGACCTGCTGAGCTTTTCCAGCAACTTTGTTTTTGTTGTAGAAGAAAAGTTTATTTGGCTGGGGTAACCTATTCCCTGATAATTGTCACAGTTTGCACCACTTCCCAACTTTCTCAGTTTTGCCACAGTTGACAGTTCCCTGCTGCTTCATGGAACTGCAAAATAGGAAATCTGGTATTTTCCACTCCAGCTTTCAATACTCCAGATCAAATGAGTTCTTTCACTTTAGGCATGTAAACATGTATCCATTCAATTTGGGTTTTCAGCCAAATAAAGAGATTGTGACTATCTCTGGTGTTTGGAGGGATCACATGATCTTCTAGTGACTGTGGGATTATGTACAATAATGACTGAGATTGGTGACTGGTGAAAATCGCCTCCTTATTGAGCATCAGCAGTGGCACAGTTTGAGGTGGCAATGGAATCCAAAGTTCAGTTTTATAGCAGCCTCTTCTATACACAGTTTTTACATATATTAAAACGTTAGCACTATCTTGTCACATAGTTGTATCTATTGTACACGAGTTTGCATGATATCTGTCCTGGGGAAGCAGGAGATGGTTGAAGCCCTTGCTAAATGCAGGCTGTTACTCCTGATGGGATTAGAATGTCTGTCCAGTCTGAGCTAGTGGAAATATTATACATATATGATCTAAATAAATGAGAAATTGTACATGTACTAAATAATAGTATAGAGGATATTGAACTGATCTCCAGCAGTTGGGTTGTGAGATTTCATTTCCTATTGCTGATTTTAACAGTTCCTATACATTCATTCATGCAGTTTCACGGAAACGCTGTATTGGTAGTAAGTTTCTTAAATGGGGTAGCGGCCATATTTAATATGTATTTAAAAAGTATAAATCTGTACGTTAATATAAGATCGTAGTCCTAAATAAAAGTTAAAAATAGGAATTACAGTGTTATAGAAATAGGTAGTATTTAAGGAAATTTCAAAGAGATAAAAAGCAGCAGATGGTAGGGACATGCTGGCAGATGAAACTGTTTGATGTCCTGCAGTCTATTCATGTCCCAAGAGATGGGTGCTAAGGGCTAATTAATATTATAATCCTTCCATAGTTTTGAGTAAGTTATAGAGATACGATGGCGGGGATGGCATTGTCCTGAGTAGGTTACGGTATTAACACTTATTCAGGGGTAGCCTTTGATACAGAAACAGGCCTAAACACTGCTTGCAGCATGGGGCCAATAATAATTGAAAGGTGTAAAGAAACAGTAATGCGTTGGCAGCGTAGGAAGGGATGTTTAATTTAGTTTATTTTGTAAGAGTAACTACAAAAATGCAGTTTTATGAATGAATGAATGGAAACGCGATATCATAAACATAGAGCGCTTGTGGGTGAGTTAGTAAAGAGAATTGTAATACAATATCTCACATGCCTATCAAATAGCTGGCCTTCAGAGCACTTCATGTTGATTATTATGAATCTTCAAGCTTTGCCAGGAAACAACATTTCAAAGACAGGAAGAATTCCTGATGCAATTAAATTGCAATGGTTATACTTAGGAAATATCATGGTTACTCAGCAGCCCTTGTAAATAGATTGTGTTATATTCTATAGGTACATACTTATAAGCATTGTTGTTTTAACTCACTGTTGCCCACTATTAAGTGTAGTGGCTGGCACAGTGGCTCAGTGGTTAGCACTGCTGGCTCACAGCACCAGGGACCTGGGTTTGATTCCAGCCTTGGGCAACTGTCTGTGTGGAGTTTGCGTGTTCTCCCTGTGTCTGCATGGATTTCCGCCATGCTCTTGTTTCCACCTCCAGTCCAAAGATGTGCGGGTTAGGTGGATTGGCCCTGCTAAATTACCCATAAATGTTCAGGGATGTGTAGGTCAGGTGTGTTAGCCATGGCAAATGCAGGGATAGGATCGGGGGACAGGTCTGGGTGGGGTGCTCTCTGGAGGGTTGGTGTGCACTTGTTGGGCTGAATGGCCTGTTTCCACACTGTAGGGATTCTATGGTATTATTATGAAAGATATTAGCTGTAGAGTTATATAGCACAGAAATAGACCCTTCAATCCAAATCATCCAAGCCATACAGATATCCTAAATTAGTCTAGTCCCATTTGCCAGCATTTGGCCATTTCCCTCCAAACCTTCCCATTCATGTACCCATCCAGATGACTTTTAAATGCTGCAATTGTACCAGTCTCCACCACTTCCGCTGGCTGTTCATTCCATACACACACCACCCTCTGTGTGAAAAAGTTACCATTTAGGTACATTTTATATCTTTACCCTGTCAGCTTAAACGTATGTCCTCTAGATTTGGGCTCCCCTACCCTGGGGGAAAGACCTTGGCTATTCACCCTATCTATGCCCCTCATGATTTTATAAACCTCTATAAGGTCACCCCTCAGACTCCAATGCTCCCAGGAAAGAGCCCCATCTATTCAGTGTCTCCCTTTTGCTCAAACCCTCCCACCCTGGCAACGTCCTTGTAAATCTTTTCCGAACCCTTTCAAGTTTAAAAACATCTTTCCTATCGCAGGGAGACTAGAATTGAATGCAGTATTCCAAAAGTGGCCTAACCAATGTCCTGTACAGCCGCAACAGGACCTCCCAACTCCTATACTAAATGCACTGACAAATAAAGGCAAGTGTACCAAACACTTTCTTCATCATCCTATCTAACTGTGACTGCACCTTCAAGGAACTGTGAACCTGCACTCCAAAGTCTTTTTATTCAGCAACATTCTCCAGAACACTACGATTTAAATATACAGGTTTGATTGTTTCACTCCATCACAGGGAAAATAAACAACTGATCAATCATAACATTTGCACAATTCATTCAATTTTCTAAAAGCGGCAAAAAAATTGAAATGAGGCACAATTAACATTAAACATTTAGATGATAGGTATTTAATTTATTCTGGTAAGAGACCAAGTTCCCATATATTTGATTGTCTTGTGCATTAGGGAAAAAGAGTTATCTGATTTATTTAAGATCAACAGAATAAAGGGAGAGGTTAGGAAATTGTCTTTTCGGATCAAATGATATGGGATGTTTGAACAGAAACCATGTTGGAAGCAGAAATGGTAATAGCCTTTAAAAACAAATTGGATAAATATTTGAGACAGAATAACTTAAAAGACTCGGGAAAGACAGATGAGTGGGACTAAATGCATAGTCCTTTTCAGAGCTGGTAATATTCTTTCTCTGCAGTGCTGAGTCATGCTCCTGCCAAAACAGAACAAGTAGGTTATAATAAGGCAGATATTTCCGACCAAAAGATGAAAACATTACATATAATTAGGAATATTTCCATCCATTTACTGAATTTGTAAAAAAAAGTTCCATGGGAAACTGCTTGGGATCCACAGATTTTTGGAGAATTATTTAAGAAAATCATCAAAATAGGATGAAAATCTAATCCAGACTTCAAAAAGGTTTAAAAGGAATAAAAAAGTGATTTTCCTTAGCAAAATATTGAGATAATAACAGGGTTAATGTGCTTGAATCCAGGAGAGACATGCTGGCAATATCATAGAGTCATACATCACGGAAACAGACCCTTCAGTCCAACCAGTCTTTGCCAACCAAGTTTCCCAAACTAAACTGGTCCCACCTGCCTGCACTTGGCCCATATCCCTCCAAACATTTCTTATTCATGAAATAAGAACATGTCCAAAAGTCTTTCAAATGTTGTAACTGTACCCACTTCTACACTTCTTCTGGAAGTTCATTCGAACCACTCTGTGTAAAAAAATTGCCCCTCAGGTCTTTTTTAAATCTTTCTCCTCTCACCTGAAAAAAATATGTCCCCTAGTGTTGAAATCCCTCACCCTAAAGAAAAGATACATGTCATTCACCTTATTTAAAGCTCTCATGATTTTATAAACCTCCATAAGGTCACCACTCAACATGCCAGTGAAAAAAGTCCCAGTCTATCCAGCTTCTCTTTGTAACTGAAACCTGCCATTCCCGGCAAGATTCTGGTAAATTTTTTCTGAGCCCTCTCCAGTTATATGTCCTTCCTATTAACAGGGTGACCAGAATTGGATACAGTAGTCCAGAATTCTTTAACATGAAATACTTCCCACATGAGCCTTTCCGATGGCATTTTTCAGTGATGGTGCTTATTTGTGCAGAACCCTGTAGCATGAATGACATGAACAGAGAATCAGAGACTTTCAAAAAAAAATCTTCATCTCTGTTTTTTATCGTGCACTCAAAGGAGGCTTGCATCCCATCAGTTTGGTCTAGATTGGAAGACAGGTCCCTGAGTTAACAAGAAGCCCTGTGAACCCATTGTGCTGCCCAATTCTTCAATATCATTTTTGTTTTGGAAATGTGCCTCAGAAAAAAGGATCACTGCTGAAATTCAAGATTGAAGCCTGCACGTAAATGGAAGTTTGTTTTAGTGAGGACTCAATTCTGGAAGCTACAATTTATTTTCGCCAAATTCAATAAATTTTAAGATCTACAAACCGCTTATAATTCTGCTCAACATGGCATTATTCGGCTTGAATTCAAGACAATCTCTCATAGATTATAGAAACCCTACAAGGCAGAAGCAGGCCATTCGGCCTATCAAGTCCACACTGGCCCCTGTGAAGAGTATCCCACCCAGACCCAACCCCCTCCACCCTATCCCCGGAATGCTGCATTTCCCACGGCTAATCCACCTAGCCGACACATCCCTGCACATTATGGCCAATTTAGCATGGCCAATCCACCTAACCTGCATATCTTTGGACTGTGGGAAGAAACTGGAGCACCCGGAGGAAACCCATGCAGACACGGGATGAATGTGCAAACCACACAGACAGTCAACTGAGGTTGGAATCAAACCTGGGTCCCTGGTGCTATGAGACAGCAGTGCTAACCACTGAGCCACAATCACTTTAGTATTAACTTAAGAAACACAGTAGCAATCCAAAATCGAGGTGTAGGTTTGCTTTATTTTGTCGATTCCTTTCCAACATGGGATAACATTGTTATAGTTCAAGATACTGTGGCTGTCTCCACTCTGTATTCATAATGCTGGTGGGGTACCTTGAGAAATCAATAACATGCTTGCAATGCTTGGGGTTTCCCTGTTTTTTATGGGACAGCCAGTTGAAAATTGTCTTTTTTACCAAACCAGAAACCAAAAGAACTGTGAATGCTGGAAATCATTTGGGTCTGGTAACTGCTCTTGTTTTTTCCTTATTGTAGTGTTGGAATATTGTATGCACCAATTTAATCGATTTTGGACTATACCTATTTGGCCTTCATTTCTTTCTCAGATATTAATGTTGAAAGCTTACATGCCAAATGATAACAGTTGATGTTAGCTATCAATAATTGATTCCATTTCCACAAACTGAAAATGATCATTAAAAATGGTAAAACTAATTGGAAAATTGGATTAAAACCTGTTGGAACCACACAGAAGAAAATAATTTGTGTTTATTTAGCGCTTCTCATAACATCTGGATGTTCCCAAAACACTTTGGGCACGATCTTGTCCATTTAGTCTTGACCAGAATGGTGGGACAATGTCTGGATCTCAGCTAACTGATTTTCACACCTTGAGTTTTCTTTTTCCTGGAAAATAATCTAGTTGTCCGACAGCCTCAGGGTTTCCAAACTTGGCAAGAAGCAGGAACTTGGGTTGGGGGGTGGGGATGTGGTGGATGGGGTTAGACTGGTGGTTCTTCTGTGATGGGCATTACAAAGGCAATATACTCCCTCACTTGGTGGCTGAGGTGACTTCGTTGACATACCATGGGAGCCTAGGCCTTCTGAACGACTAGTGTCTGACATATCAAAGAGATGATCGTCAGTCTGTGGGCCCTGTGTTGATGGTCACAACACCTTCCTGTGGGATCTTAGTGTGCATCCTACCTGCCCTGCAGAGGGCCATGCAGCTGAGTGGAGTCAACTGATGCTGCTGACTCGTGCCCATCAGCAGATGGTGAAGGTTGGCAACACCAAAGAGCAGCTGAGGCTGAGGTTGGCTGCATGGCTGGTTGCAAAGCAAGGTGGCACTAGGACCTGAATAAATAAGGCTTTGACTGAGAACTGAGTGGGCTACAGGCTCTTTGCACTCTTGTGAAGATTTGGCTATAGCTTCCAGTCCGGTTTTTCAACCTGTTATTCTTTTACAGATAAATTAATGTCACTCCTCAGCTACAGTAACATTCTGTAGCATTACTAGCTTCTGGCTGGATGGCAATATATTGTTAGCAAAGATAACTGCTTGCGCATTTACTGCAAATAGCAAAATGAGATGGTTGGCTCACCTATTGTTTTGAGATACCTTTCCCTTCCATGGTAATATGAGGTAGGGCAGCTCCTCTTCAGGACCCTTTCATGAGTTTGAAAAATAACTGCAAGTAATGATTTCAGCAGTATAGCCATCGCCATGCAGGATAGTTTTGATAACACCCTATCTGAGCATTAAGTATACAGATGGACTGGTCTTGAGCCAAAAGTGCAATAAAGATAAAATTAAGGACATCAACAATATTGTTAAACTCACAAGTAAGCTGAGAACTAAGAAGCTATGTATCAAATTTCTCCAACGGTGCTTTGAACCCAAGATCTTGCCAGTGTTCGTCTCCAAATGTATTGGTAGAGCTAAAGAGAGACACAATCTCATGATTGAACTTTTACGAATGAAAAGACAGAACAGATTAGTAGTGAGGTTACTAATCTATGCTGTGCACTGTAGGTGGTGTGAAAGGGTGGAAATTTCTTCAGTGTGATCTATCTGAGCAGCAGTATTTACTCAATAGATAGCCAGACCATTGAGAATACCCACCTTAAATGCTACTGAACTCAAAACTTAGAAATAGTCCAAGATGGAGAACGGGAAAAAATTGTGGCTGTAAGAGCTGTTCCGTTTCTTGACGTATTTTCAGTTTTGGAGCTGATTTCCTCAAATTTTTGGAGCAAAACAATAACACTTTTAAAAAAACGAAGTAGAGAGAGTAAGCAGGGACCACATGGGAGGTGAAACAAATGGAGAAATAAACTTGCACAGCTGTGTGACCGAGCAGTGAACCTGCACAGCTGTGTAACCGAGCAGTGAGCCTGTACAGCTGTGTGGCCAAGCAGTGAGCCTGTAGAGCTGTGTGACCGAGCAGTGAGCCTGTAGAG